>NC_086232.1:44418129-44743129 GCF_036321145.2 Pelmatolapia mariae
TCGTTTGAAAGAAGCCATTTTGAATTTCCACACTCTGAATGGCGCTGCTCCGTGACCCAGCATGCGAACTCAGGCGCTGGAAGTACCCAAAGATCCTGAATGGGATAAGGTCTATTCATCCATCCAAGTTCGTTCCACGACACTGCGTCTCCATTTCACAGCTCCCACAACTCCCTCATTGGTCCTTCATCCTTTGCCTCCTTGGCCTCTTTACCATCCTTCATTCCTTGGCTCCTTGTTTCCTTTCATTGCCCCACTTCCTGCTAAATCTTTTCCTTTGTTCTCGATGCTGTAGATGCTGAGGTTTTTCTCCTGTTCCTTGAAGAATGCCGAGGAGCTCAGCTGTAGGTCCCACATGTTGTTTGGTGTTTCAGTCCTGTGGTCCACAGGTCCTTGGATGTTCAGGTCCTGGTACTTCCTACCTCGGTTCTGTGGTTGTGAAGTTGTGTGGTTTCTACGGTTTGGTTTCTCCTCGCAGGCCTCGCCCCGTCCATCCACGTGTGGGATGCCATGACCAAGCAGACACTGTCCATCCTGCGGTGTTCGCACGCTAAAGGCGTCGGCTACGTTAACTTCAGCGCTACAGGGAAGCTGCTGCTGTCTGTGGGGGTGGAGCCTGAACACACCATCACAGTGTGGAGGTGGCAGGAAGGTACCCGACATCTTTCATCAGATGAACGATTGTGAGATGCTCTCAGCTTCTGACTGCTGGCAGTTTGTTGGATGGAGTGAGAGATTAGCTCTTGGTGCTCTGACACAGGTAACACTGATCCCCACGATTAATGATGACTCGGGTCAGTCTGAGGTTCAGGGTGAAGGTTGTGACCAATGATGCCTCAGGGGGGAAATGTTATTGTTTGGACCATCTGTTCCACACCAAACAAGACAAAGTATGTGACATAGATGGGTACGATCTTTGACCTCTTACCTGTCCGTCAGGCACCAAGGTGACGAGTAAGGGCGGCCACGCTGAGCGGATCTTCGTGGTGGAGTTCCGGCCGGACTCTGACACCCAGTTCGTGTCGGTGGGAATCAAACACATCAAGTTCTGGACTCTGGTTGGAGGTTCGCTCATGTACAAGAAAGGCGTGATCGGCTCGGTGGAGGACGGCCGCATGCAGACCATGCTGTCTGTTGCGTTCGGCGCCGTAAGAAATGCTGACGTTGCTTTTTTATGTAACGCTGTGGTGTTTGCGGATTTGTGGTAAATCGCTGTTTGTCTCACTCAGAACAACCTGACATTCACTGGCGCCATCAACGGAGACGTGTACGTGTGGCGGGAGCATTTCCTGGTGCGCGTGGTGGCAAAGGCGCACAGCGGTCCCGTCTTCACCATGTACACCACTCTGAGGGACGGCCTTATCGTTACCGGGGGGAAGGAGCGACCGTGAGTCTGCAGTTCCTGAAGATGCTGACCTACCTGCTTTTGGTGTTAATTAAAAAAAATGGTCCCAGGTTCAACCAATCATTTAAAGTTTGCATTATTAGGGGCGTGGCCTCTTTGACTGACAGGTGGATGGTGACACAAGTAGCTGTAGCTGCTAGCTGTCTGCTAGCTTCACCTGAACTGGACCTCTGGACCGTGTTTGTGCTGTTGGAGCTTTTTTACTAACAGACGGTCCAAGGAGGCGGAGCTCCAGGTTTAGTGCGCAGTGATTGGTTGGACATTGCTAATCTTTGTCTGACTGATGCTTTCATGTAGTCTGTGGTAACAAAAGTCGCTAGCATTAGCTCATAATAAAATCCATGCTCTAAACGATGGCTTCCTGAATCAGTGGGTGATGCCACCGTGGGTGATGCCACCGTGGGTGATGCCACCGTGGCTCCGTCAGTCTCTATAAACCAGTGTTTCCACACCTTTTAGAGCACGGCTCATATGAAAAATCCCACAGCACACCACCAAACAAAAATGTCACAGACAGCATATCGATCATTTCTCCCCGAGCACCAGGCAGAGCGGACTCAGTTTGTCCCCAGTTGACCTTTTTTGCTTTCTTCTGACCACGACTCCTGCTCGGGCCTTCATCTGGGTCGGAGTTTTCTCCAGGACCAGGTCAGACTGACTGCTGTTTCTGTTCAAATATTTATCTATCGCTATTACGCGCTGCGTCGTCTCACAGCGTGACGATTATGTAATTTCTTCTTCTTCTGTTTTACTGGCAGTTGGTGACCCATTGAATTAGAGCAGGTAGTTGTACTGCCCTCTAGTGGAAGAGAATGCCATTGTTCTGCCTGTTACTCACGCCGGTCATTTAGAGTACTAATCAGGTGGAATCAGATAATCTGCCGCGGCACAGTGGTTGGTTAAACTGTGTGGACCGGCCACGAGCATGGCTAAAGGTTAAAGGTTACACCAGGTGAAGATGAGGGTTCAGACAGATCCATTCTAGGGATGTACCCTTCTTCTGGATTCCTTTGATATATATAAAAAACATGAAATCCTGCTGTCTGCTGCTGTTCATCAGGACCAAAGAGGGTGGTGCTGTGAAGCTTTGGGACCAGGAGATGAAGCGCTGCCGAGCTTTTCAGCTGGAGACCGGCCAACCGGTGGAGAGCGTCCGATCTGTCTGCAGAGGAAAGGTGTGAAGAACACACTGTGGAAGGTGGTGTTTGATGTTATTGTGGTTCCTGTGACAGGAAGAGTAACCTCCAACTCCCTGACAGGGTAAAATCCTGGTGGGAACCAAGGATGGGGAGATCATAGAGGTTGGAGAAAAGAACGCTGCCTCCAACACCATGATCAACGGACACACTCAGGGAGGGATCTGGGGTTTGACAAGTCACCCTTTCAAAGACGTCTTCATCTCCGCCAGCGATGACGGGACCATCCGAATATGGGACCTGGCTGATAAGGTACGGGGTTGAACTACGGTGTGCTGCCGACCTCACCTGGTACGGCGTGTTCCTTTAATCCTGCTTTCTGTCTTAGAAACTCCTGAACAAGGTGAGTTTAGGCCATCCTGCCAAGTGCACGTCCTACAGTCCCAACGGAGAAATGGTTTCCATCGGCATGGAGAACGGGGAGTTCATCGTCCTGCTGGTCAACTCGCTCACCGTCTGGGGCAAGAAGAGAGACCGCAGCGTGGCCATCCAGGATATTCGGTGGGTTTGAGCATCAGCATGAACAGGCGCCTCTAACACTTCTGGGACTAACTCCAGTTTCTGGATTTCTTTGTTCAGGTTCAGTCCAGATAACAGGTTCTTGGCGGTGGGCTCAGTTGAAAGCGCTGTGGATTTCTACGACCTCTCTCTCGGGCCGTCGCTTAATCGGATTGGTTACTGCAAGGACATTCCCGGGTGTGTCATCCAGATCGACTTCTCTGCTGACAGCAGACACATCCAGGTACTCTCACTTCCTTCTTAAATAAAGGTTAAAGGTTAAGAAGACACGTGCTGAGTTATGACACATGGATCTGTTGTTATGACCTCTGACCTTTTCCTTGTGGGTGAGAGCTCTGTCAGACGAGAGCTAGTTTTCAATGTCTTGATTTATTCACAGGTGTCCACAAGCACCTACACCCGGCAGGTGCACGAAGTTCCCTCAGGGAAGCTGATCACGGATCAGCCCGTCCTTGACAGGATCACCTGGGCAACCTGGACCAGGTGAGGCAGAACAGTTGATTTGCTGTGCTTAATGTTAGCTAACACCACTGTGGGAATGCCTCAGACCATGTATGGGTCTCAAACTCCTCGAGGGGTGGTGTCCTGAAACTGTTCCATGTGTCCCTGCTGCAACACACCTGAATACAATTAGTGGGCGATTAGCAAGACTCTATAGAACTTGACTGCATGCCGGGGTGGCGACCCCTAACCCCTAACCCTACCTGAGTAAGTGTTTGGAAAAATGTGCTTTTATTGCACTGTGTTCATTCAGTCATGAGCTGCTGTAACATGAATCAAGAATTACCGCCTCAGCGTGCAGTCAGGTCCTATTCTCTCGCTAATGACCTGCTAACTGTATTCAGGTTGGAGCAGGGACACATGGAACAGTTTCAGGACAGCGGCCCTCGAGGACTGCAGTTTGAAACCCCTGCTTTATGGGATGCAGAGGAATCAGGGCCCTCTCTGGTGGTGGGGTTCCCTCGTGCCGGGCCTTTGTTAGGGAAGTAAACAAGTTCAGAGGTTTGGGAACCACCTGCAGAGCAAAGGTCTACTGACATATCCTAGAAAGCAGACAGGAAGGGGAACTAAGGGGACTCTTTCCAGGCTGATGTTGAGCAACAGCAAATGCTCGTCAGGCCTGAGGAATCGTAACCTAATCTGACCGATCCTAGAAGCACAGCTCCGGTCCTCCAGCCCTGGGTCGCCATGGAGTCCTGAACTAAAAACAGGAAGCACGGATTCAATTTGGGATGGGTTCAGGAAAAGCTGGAGGAACTTTTCATGAATAAAAAACAGGAACTAGTTCCAGAAACGTTGCCACCTTCCTGAGCTCATTTAAGGTGCGACCGACCTGACGGAGGCGTTTCTGTTTGGTTTTCGTAGCATCGTGGGGGACGAGGTTGTCGGCATTTGGCCTCGTAACGCCGAGAAGGCCGACGTTAACTGTGCCTGCGTTTCTCACGCTGGAGTCAACATGGTGACCGGAGACGACTTCGGCCTCATCAAGCTCTTCGACTTCCCCTGCGCCGAAAAATTTGTAAGTGAGCTCCGAAAATGAGAAATGACTGAAAGGTTCAGCTCACACTGAGCGCCACCTTCTGTCTTTATTTCCAGGCGAAGCACAAGCGTTACTTCGGCCACTCGGCTCACGTGACCAACATCCGCTTCTCCTGCGATGATAAATACGTGATCAGCGCCGGCGGCAGCGACTGCAGGTGAGGCCTGAATTACACCAAATCTTTGAGTGAAACCAGCCAAACGTGGGCAGAAAACTGACTGCAGAACAGCTCAGACAGGAAACTGATGCTTTGCTTGTTTGTTCATTTTTTTACTTGATCTAAATGAGACGAAATTCTAATATTTCACAGGGAAAAAGGTTTAGGACCTTCAGGATGTACGTTTTCAATTCAATTTTATTTATACAGCACCAACAACAGTCGCCTCAACGTGCTTTATATTGTAAGGTAGACCCGACAATAATAGATACAGAGAAAAACCCAACAATCATATAACCCCCTATGAACAAGCACTTTGGCGACAGTGGGAAGGAAAAACTCCCTTTTAACAGGAAGAAACCTCCGACAGAACCAGGCTCAGGGAGGGGCGGGGCCATCTGCTGTGATTGGTTGGGGTGAGAGAAGGAAGACAGGATAAAGACATGCTGTGGAAGAGAGACAGAGATTAATAACAGATATGATTCAATGCAGAGAGGTCTGTTAACACATAGTGAGTGAGAAAGGAAAAACTCAATGCATCATGGGAATCCCCCGGCAGCCTACACCTATTGCAGCATAACTAAGGGAGGATTCAGGGTCACCTGGTCCAACACTAACTATATGCTTTAGCAAAAAGGAAAGTTTGAATCTTAAAAGTAGAGATAGTGTCTGTCTCCTGAATCCAGACTGATGAGCTCTGAAACCTGACTGAAACTCTTCCAATAAGCCGTTCGTCTGCAGATGATCTGCTCGCTGTTTGACGCGCCTACTCTGAAAGGAAGGTTGAGACTGGCTGGTTGTAACTGATTGCTGTCTGTGTCTCGTCTCCTCTCTGCAGCCTGTTTGTGTGGAAATGTCAGTGAGGTCTCTGCAGTCTCCTCCTCTTCTCCTCTGATGCTGCTCCCCCGACTCCTCGGTCTGAACTCTGACCCGAGTTCACCTCTTGCTGTACAGTTAATGTGAGGACGTGTTTCCTGCTGTTGTGGCGTGTCGCTGTGACCCGTGGACGGCGTGTAGCTGTGTCGTGTAGCCGTGTCTGGTTTGTCGGGATGTGCCTTTCTCACAAACTCTGACCAAACATTTGATACAACTTTATTTATAACAGTGGTGCTATCAGACTGTCATGGTGTCCTGTCAGAAGAAGAAGAAGAAGATGATGATGAAGAAGATAAAAAAGAGGAAAATGGATCTGTGTTTGATCCTAGTTATTAAAAAGGGAAAAAAGTAGAAAACAGTTTGTATGGAACTTTATTTAAAAAGAAAAAGGATTCTACCTCAAAACAGAACAAATAGAAATGAAGAAAATGTATTTATTAAGGTAGAAAATAAATATTTACATCCACATGATGGCGCTGTCTTCTCTCTGCTGTTTGTCTGATAATAAAAACACTTTTCTTGGAACCCCACACAGAGGGATCAAAGGTCATCAGGACCGGTCAGGACTCTTGTTGCAGCATTTTGGATTAACTGAAGGTTTTTCAGGGAGTTTTTAGGACTTCCTGATAATAAGGAATTACAGTCGTCCAGCCTGGAAGTAATAAATGCATGAACTAGTTTTTCAGCATCACTCTGAGTCAGGATATTTCTAACTTTAGAGATGTTGCACAAATGGAAGAAAGCAGTCTTACATATTTGTTTAATATGTGCATTGAAGGACATGTCCTGGTCAAAAATGACTCCAAGGTTCCTCACAGTGTTACTGGAGGCCAAGGTAATGCCATCCAGAGTAAGAATCTGGTTAGATACCATATTTCTAAGATTTTCAGGGCCGAGTACAATAACCTGAATAACTGACTGAAAGCACAGCAGGTGAGTTAGTCTTATTATAATAATGCAGACACAGGTGAGTCTGCAGCTGTCCTGAACCGTCTCCGTTCACCTGCCTGACCTGTGGAGGGCAGCAACACGCAAACCTAACAGAAGACACCAAAGTGCTTCCGGTGTGTGTGCTGGCTGTCATGGCGGCTCCCTGTCGCAGGTGTATTTCACGATGAGCTGAGTGGACGGCGCGAAGAGAGAAAACCAGAACGACCGGAGGCGGATGTCGGGGTCGGTGAGGTGCCGTGACGCTCCCTTCTCTGACGCTCTGCTGCTGGCTTGAGTTGACTGTAGTTCCGACGTCCTCCGGTTTTGACGTCAGGCAGAGCCAAACGTCACTCAGAAACGCTGCCAGGTAATGTCACGTGCACGAACTACACCTGAGGCTTTAGGTGAGCTGCTCGGTTCAGTTTTCACGTTCGGCTCTGATTAAACGTTTCTTTAATCAGTGTATTCCTCTGCAAGCCGGTGTTCTGGGAATCCATCCTACCTGGCAAACCATCCTACCCGTTGTTTCTGCGCATGCGCACAACACGAAATTCAGTGGGAAATCATCCTACCTTTGTGAATGTCACCTACAAGCATACTTAAACAGCTAAAATTTAGAGGCAAATCGTCCTACTTTTGTTAATCTGAGCTAGAAAAATACTCTGATGGGTAAAATTAAGTGCCAAACCATGCTACCTTTGTGAATGTTACTTACAAGCATACTTTAACGGGTAAAATGAAGTGGCAAACCATTCTGGCTATATGAATATGACCTACAAGCGTACTCTGATGGGCAAAGTTAAGTGGCAGACCGTCATACCTACTTCAATTGGTGCTGGAATTACTCTGTGACAGCACAAATGTGCATAAACTACTTACGGTAGGACGTTTTGCCAAAGTAGGATGGTTTGTCAGAACACCGGAAGTTCAGCCAAGCTACACAAACACAGCTGTTAGTTTTTATGTTTTCCACGGATCGATGATTCTTCGTTATCGGTTTGAACTGTTAAGTCTCACTTTCACATTCGGCGTCTGAATTAACGAACCTATCCTCCTGAATCCTCCGGTGTCAGTCCGTAAACGTACTCCGTAAACTCTGCTCCAAACTTCATTACAAAAACACATTTTTACGATTTGTGGTGCCGAGATGTTTCAGAACAAAATGTAAACATTTGTTCCTGATGTGTTAGAGCACTCGGGTTAATTCGGCATAGATGTAGTCCACCACCTGCATCCAGCTTTCATCTCACCATGTTTAATGTGTAAACTTTATATGCTGCTGCTTTAGTCAGAGGACTGGACAACCATACGTGGAGGGTGGGTGTTTTAAAAATGTCAGCTGAGGACATTAGATATAGAACTGTATATACCCCAAACAGTGTGTGTCAGACACTCACCTGATTGGCTGCTGCTTGTCAGGATGTGTGCAGGTATATTACCTGCAGAGTCTGTGGGCTGTGAGGCCACAGAGAGGAACAGACACACTCCTGAGTGAAAGGATCGATGGCTGGTCACAATGAGACCGCCTCCAGATGATGATGATGATGGTGATGACGTTTTACCTGCAGATGTTTGCTCTCTCGCACGTTAGGCTCACCTGTCCCTCTGCAGCTATGAGTGTGATGTCTTCGGTGATGCGGGGTACCCGGCGGCTTGTGCACGCAGACCCAGCTCTGTTTAGTAACTTCCCGTTTCCGGCCCTATTCTGCCGTGCCGGGAGCGCCGACTCTCTCCTCACCTGCCAACCGAACAGGAAGTTCGCCTTCAAGCATGTGAGTTTCTTCCTCCTGATGATGTTCATTAACGAAGACGCAGCATTACAGTTCCTTCATCTGTGCAAATAAAGTTTTAAGTGGAAAAAAATGAAGCATGTCATAATAAAGATCATTTTTAACTGCAGGTCAAAGGTCAGAAGAAAGATCAGAAGACCCAGAAGGTCAAACCCAAAGTGGACAAACAGGAAGTTGAGATCCGACAGGGGATGACGGCGGCTGCACTCGCTGAAGCCATGAACAAAGACTTCGGTAAGGATGATAGACAGTATACAGGTGGGCGGAGCTATTTGATGTTTCCCATTGGTCACTGAAGCTTCAAGATGAGCGTTTGACCTTCCCTGTCTTGGTTCCAAAAAATGGGTCAATGAGTTTACCACCACCTGGTGGCCGTTAGACGGCATGCCGGTTTAAGGCTCCTCCTCGTGCACCTACTTGTCCGACCCTGGAGCGATGTCGATGTTTTAAACTGTCTGTGGCTGGAAGCTGTTTTAAATAAAGGTCTATTTGAATCTCAGACCACGTGCTGGAGGCTCTGCTGAACACGTCGGTGGATCTGGACTCTCTGGAAAAGGACACGGTTCTGGAGGAACGATGGATTAAAGAGGTGGTGACACGGTCAGGGATGAAGTTCAGATGGGCCAAACTGAGCGCGAGCAGAGAGCGACCCAATAGGGACGCCTGCAGGAGGTGACAGGAAGTCTCTGATCACATGTATGTAACTCGTCTCAGTGGTTTGTAACAAAATAAAGTTCTCCGTTACCTACAACCTTCACAGACCGCCTGCTGATCCCACCCTCCTGGTGCCCCGCCCCCCAGTGGTCACCATCATGGGTCACGTGGACCACGGTAAGACGACGCTGCTGGACAGCCTGAGGAAGAGCCAAATCGTGTCCACAGAGGCCGGAGGCATCACGCAGCACATCGGGGCTTTCCTGGGTAACAGCACGTTTTAAACTTTATTTAAACACAACCAACGACAGGAAACGGAACAAGCAAGGTTTTTTTTTTTTAAAGACAAACTTTAAGAGCAAACAGAAGAAAATTTCATTGAATCATAAAATCTGTTATCAGACTCTGCTGATCGATTATTGAACGTTGTTTTAATAAGCAGCGTTTTCAGGTTTGTGCTCGTTTACAGACAGTAAAGTTTTTCCTGAAGCTTCGTTCCCGCTCTCGGATATTTTCTTCCAGTCCAGCTGCCGACAGGTGAGAAGATCACCTTCCTCGACACTCCGGGGCACGCCGCTTTCTCCTCCATGAGAGCCCGTGGAGCCAACGCCACCGACATCGTCATTCTGGTGGTGGCAGCTGATGATGGCGTCATGAACCAGACGGTGGAGTCCATCGAGCATGCCAGGAGAGCCAAAGGTGGGAGCTCCACCTGACAGTCACAGCCAAGGGCTCAGAACGAAGCTCCGCCCTGTTTCTACTGCTTTTACTGGATTTCTGTTCATTTTGTTTTTCTGCTCTTCTACTGCTGATTCTGCTGTTCGTCCGTGTTTCAGTCCCCGTGATCGTGGCGGTGAATAAGTGTGACAAGCCTCAGGCCGACCCTCAGAGGGTGAAGCAGGAGCTGCTCGCTCACGACGTTGTTTGCGAGGAGTTCGGGGGAGACGTTCAGGCGATTCACGTCTCTGCTCTGAAGGTGAACTCATCAATAAATCCACAAACTTTTTTTTTTTTTAAATCAAACAACACATCACGTTGTTTTCCCACAATGCAATGCACCAAGAACATTCCTATTGATCAGTTAGTACAACAGAACAGGTTAAAGGATAAAACAAGTGGATACATTAAATAATAAAAGCAGTTAATATGCCTTCATTAAAATATGAGATCATTACAGTCGACCTGTTGTTGCTGTAAACTAATGATGTCATTGATGACGTTGTCAGGGTGATAACCTTCTGGCTCTGGCTGAGGCCACAGTAGCTTTGGCAGAGGTGTTGGAGCTAAAGGCGGAGGCTACCGGCGCCGTGGAGGGACTCGTCATCGAGAGCAGGACTGACAAAGGCAAAGGGTAAGTCCTTACTCTGGTTTACTGGAAACATGAAAGAGTCAAACAGACCCAGTGTGACCAGTTTGGTTTTCCTAGCCCGGTCACGACAGCCATCGTCCAGCGGGGGACGCTAAAGAGAGGCTGCGTGCTGGTTGCTGGGAAATCCTGGGCTAAAGTTCGCTTCCTGTTTGATGAGAACGGCTGCGCTGTGAAGGAGGCGGGGCCGAGTACTGCGGTGGAGGTGGTTGGCTGGAAGGAGCAGCCGTCAGCTGGAGAGACCATCCTGGAGGTGGAGTCTGAGGTGAGTGGGATATAAACAGGCTCCGCCCAACTGAAATCACTTCACATGAAATAGAATAAATGTTTTATTAAACAATAAATCCGACAGAGGTTCTGTGTTCATCTCAGCTGATGTTTAGCCTACAGTAATAAAATAATGAGAAATATTAAGTTTGCTTTGAAAATCTCTTCAGAACATTTCGGTGTGACGTTCGAGGACGTCGGCGTTTTCTGCCTCCTCTTTGCAAACTTTGCTCTTCATTGGAGTTTTTTGCTCTGGTTTTAAATTTTCTGTGACGTTTAAATAAAAATCCAGACTGTGGATTGTTGGTCGTTGGTTTCCTTTGTGGGTCAGAGATGACCATTTCCTGTCGCGCCCTTCCACAATAAAAACTTTCCTCTTTTGGCTCCTGCAGCAGCGAGCGCGGGAGGTGGTGGAGTGGAGAAGTCACGATGAGGAGCAGCGGAAACTGCAGGAGGAGCAAAGCGTGATCGAGCAGAAGCAGAAGCTCCACCTGGAGGAGTACCGCAGGGAGAGGGAGGGGCTATCCCACCTGAGCTGGAGGCAGAGGAAGGTGGCGCTTTACCGGGCCAACAAGACCCGCTTCGCCACGAGGCCCAGCGAGAGGATGCAAAGCGACCAGCTCAGCCTGCCGCTCATCGTCAAAGGTACACACTGAGCCAGCTTCAAACAGGCTCCGCCCACTGTGATGTCACTCTAACTGAACAACCGTCGACCCCAGGTGACGTGGATGGCTCGGTGGAGGCCGTCCTGAACATCCTGGACAGCTACGACGCTCAGCAGCAGTGCGAGCTCGAGGTGGTCCATTTCGGCATAGGAGACATCTCTGAGAACGACGTCAACATGGCCGAAATGTTTGGAGGTACGAGCGAAGGACGCCATTCCAGATGTTTTTATTCATTTTGTGTGCAGCAGATTCTTCTGACCGCCGGTTGGTTTAGTGTGATTTCATGATGGGTTTAAAGCTGAGATCAGAGAACGCCTTCTTACAGAGTGTCTGTGAATGCATCACAGGGTACCCGAGTTTAAAAAAAAAAAAAAAAAATCTCCTGTTCCACCTTCAAACATTGAGTGTGGACTGTCCTGACTGGCTGCGTCTCGCCATCAGGCTCCATCTATGGCTTTAACGTGGCGGCGAGCCGTGGCATCGAGCAGCTGGCAGCGAGGAAAGGCATCCCACTGCGCCTGCACAGCGTCATCTACAAGCTGGTAGATCAGCTGAAGGAGGAGCTCAGCGCCAAACTGCCACCGCTCGTCTCCGAGAACATCACAGGTGAGTCGGCACCACACGGTCACGTGACCACAACTGAGCTCAGGTGGAGCTGAGGGGTATCAGTGTCAAAGTCAGCGTTTTGTCCCTGCTCAATCACCATGGTAACAGGTAGGATCAGCTGAAATTTTACCGCCTTATGGCCACCAGGTAAACGCGTTTCTGCGTCTCAGACGATTCTACCATGTTTTTAATCATCATCTGATTGAAGCACGTGACGCTCACAGAGGTCATTTAATGTGAGCACGCTCAGAGCGCGAAGCAGAGACAAAGTGTGGATATGTTAAGTTTGTTTCTAGCCACACCCCCTTAGATCACATGTCAGAGGAAGATGAACCTGTGATATCAGTCGCACATAACCTGTCCCCCCGGTGCAGGTGAGGCGTCGGTCGTCGCCATGTTTGATGTCACCGTGGGAAAGAAGAAGGTTCCCGTGGCTGGCTGTCGGGTTCAGAAAGGTCAGCTGGACCGACGGTTCAGGTTCAGGTTGATCCGAGGCCGGGACACAGTGTGGGAGGGTGAGTGAGACCAGAGCTGGGCTCAAGGAGCAGGACCGGACCGTGTTGTTCTAACGTACTCCTGATGTTCCCGCAGGTTCTCTGGCAGCACTGAAGCACCACAAAGATGACGTGCAGACGGTGAGGGCGGGCATGGAGTGCGGCCTATCGGCTGACGGCGACGTCGACTTCAGAGCCGGTGATATCATCGTGTGCTTTGAGGAGGTGGAGGCGCCGCAGGTCACTTCCTGGGACCCCGGCTTCTGAACTCCCATCATGCACTGCTGCACAGCGCTTCTATCACAGACTCTCAGACACAGATGGACACCTGATGTTTAGTTTCAGACGTTTATTAAAAGCTGAACAGGAAGTGGTTAAATTCAAACTGAAGCACAGACGTGTGTGAACGTCCTGCTTTCTGACTGGACAGAACCTCTAATAAAATATACATGTGATTGTCTGAACCAATCAGAAAGCTCATCTCACATCAGGAAAAAGTCTAAATGTCTTCCGTGATTAATATTCTCACACTCGAAGGAACGCTGAACACGCCACTTTCAGCGTTTCATTTCTTCTTCTTGGGCTTTGTCGGTTTGGCGAGCAGCAGCGGGTCGATCTGATCTGCGCTCAGTCCTCTGATGGCGAAGAGTCGAGCAGCGCGCTCCGACAGCGTTCCCCCACACTTCAACCCACGAGACATCAGTTCTTTTTTCAAGACGTCCAAACCCAGAGACTCCAGCTGCTCGACAGACGATGCCGAGAGCAAATCCAGCTGCTGAAAAACAACAAGAGTTAATGATCGCAACATTTGACTGCTCGAACACACTGCAGTGGTTTGTATCATATCTATCTAATAGACTCCAATCTGTGCAAGTAAATGGAGAGTCCTCTTCACACACGGAGGTTAATTATGGAGTTCCACAGGGTTCAGTGCTAGGACCAATTCTGTTTACATTATACATGCTTCCCTTAGACAGCATCATTAGAAGACATAGCATACATTTACACTGCTATGCTGATGACACCCAGCTCTATCTGTCCATGAAGCCAGGTAACACACACCAATGAGTTAAACTGCAGGAATGTCTTAAAGACATAAAGACCTGGATGGCCGCTAACTTTCTGCTTCTTAATTCAGATCAAACTGAGGTTATTGTACTCGGCCCTGAAAATCTTAGAAATATGGTATCTAACCAGATTCTTACTCTGGATGGCATTACCTTGGCCTCCAGTAACACTGTGAGGAACCTTGAAGGACATGTCCTGGTCAAAAATGACTCCAACGCACATACTAAACAAATATGTAAGACTGCTTTCTTCTATTTAGCTCCAAAATTAGAAACTCCATAAAAACCTTCAGTAGATCCAAAATGCTGCAGCAATAAGAAAACCTCCACAGCTCAGTGATGACATAATTCAGACTTTAAAATTAACCTTAAACGTCTCATCAGAAACTTTAATCCTGAAAATTTCAGACTTTATTCATCGGGTACACACCTGTTGAGACGGCCCGCTTGACTCTGATGGTTTGGACGGTCCAGGATGGTTCTGGTCCTCTGAGCGCGTCTCAGTGTGGTCCCTGGAGGTTTCCTCAGGGTCCAGGTCCTCTGAGCGTGTCTCAGTGTGGTCCCTGGAGGTCTCCTCAGGGTCCAGGTCCTCTGACAGTGTCTCAGTCTGGTCCCTGGAGGTCTCCTCAGGGTCCAGGTCCTCTGACGGTGTCTCAGTCTGGTCCCTGGAGGTCTCCTCAGGGTCCCGGTCCTCTGACGGTGTCTCAGTCTGGTCCCTGGAGGTCTCCTCAGGGTCCCGGTCCTCTGACGGTGTCTCAGTCTGGTCCCTGGAGGTGTCCTCAGGGTCCAAGTCCTCTGAGCGCGTCTCAGTGTGGTCCCTGGAGGTCTCCTCAGGGTCCAGGTCCTCTGACGGTGTCTCAGTCTGGTCCCTGGAGGTCTCCTCAGGGTCCCGGTCCTCTGACGGTGTCCCAGTCTGGTCTCTGGAGGTCTCCTTGGGGATCTGTGTGGTTCTGGTGCTTCCACTGTTTGAGGATGAAAGAAGACCCTTTCAGACATCATTAAATGACAGTGGATCTGGTCCCCGGCGCTCTCTGGTCTTTACCTGCTACCCTCCTCAGACTCTGCCGCCTCTCTTCGTGTTGTCATGGTAGCGATGGCAGCAGCAGTTTCACAGCTGGATGTGGACGGAGCCTCGTCATCATCTGAGCTCATCAGCTCGTCCATCTCCTCCAGCCCCGTCCTGTGAGCACAAGCATGATCAGTCAATTTCACTCTGAACCTTCTCAGCTTCCCACATTTTGTTGCTAGGTAACAGACGAAGCAGTTCCAAACAAATACAGCCGACAGAAGATCACGTAAACGGATGCTGACCATCAGAGACGAGCTGCGAGCGCTTCAGCTGAACTCAGAACACAAGAATCTGTGCTGGTGATCGGTGAGGTCACTGAAGCTGCCGTGACCTCACAGGATTCAACTGGTTCATTGGTTGGGTTTCAGCCAATCAGAACCTCCCTGGCTGCTGACCTCATGTTTTTATTTGTCGAGGTCTGGTGTTGCTCGCACAGCGAATGACCTGATGTCTCAGCAAGGACAATAATCGAGAATAATTCGCCCTTCAGAGCTCGCTGTAGCTCAGAGCGCCGCCGACGGCGTGCTTCTCGTTCCCTGTCTGAGTGATCGCGTAACAGCTGCCATGTTTAACTCTTCCTGTCATTAAAGACTCACCAGAAGCATCCTCCTCCTCCTCCTCCTGCCGTCTTCGTCTTCTTCTTCGCAGGCTGCTCTCTCTGATCAGAGTTCAGCCTCTTGGCGCCGCACATGTCGTCCACCTTCACCTGGCTGCTGGAGGAAGCCTGCAGACCTGCAACAGGAAACACACCTGGCGTCAAACACGTGCGACCTCGCGCTCTCACCACGCGAGCTGGGCAGCGCGGCCAACCTCTGAGCACCGAGTCCTCGAGTCGCTCGGACAGGTCGTGGCACTGCTGCTGGTACTCTGCGTCGGTGAACTGGTGTTTGGGCTCATTGAGCTTCCTCTGCAAGCGCTCCAGACGCCGCTGCTCCTTCTCTGCCTCGCGCTCCGCTTGCTTCTTCAGCCAGTCCGCCATCCTGCACCACAGAAGAACAGACATGTCACTGCAGTGAGCACCGTCCGCTCACAATCAGACTCTACCCACAAACTGCAGGAGGAAGTGACCTCGACGGTGAGATAGATGGTTGTTTGACAGGTGTGAGCTGCGGTCACAAAATTGCAGACCTTGCCCAACATCACAGCGCTTTGAGCTTACAGCAGCAGCTGCTGCAGAATCATCATCAATAATTAACCTGAATATTTTTCATCAACTGTAGAAAATTCACCTTTCAGAGTCTTTCTGGTGTTTTAAAGCTTGTTTTCAGACACTTGAAATTTAAGTGCGCTCACCTGGACAACATCTTGGACACTGCTGTATAAATAAAGTTCAAAGCGTTTCTGTTCTCATCATGTTTTATGCACAGCCATCAAATCTGTTAAACTGGCTCCAAACATCTCAATATGTTTACTGCCAACGTAACAGCAAACCAGAGCAGGAAGCAGGGGGCGGAGCAAAGCGTGACAGGAGTGGTGTTTGCACAGGTGTCTCCACGCTGAGCTCGGGAAAACGAAAACATCATGTAAACAGACGTTATTGAGCCTTCTGGCTGAACGCTGCCACCTGCTGGTGAGACTTTCATTACATTTAGCACAGATTTTACTGGAAGATGTTTAAACTAGGGCTGGGTATCGTCACTGATTTCTAGTATCGATTCGATTCCGATTCACAAGGTCCCGAATCGATTTGGGGAAATTTTGCCTCAGACAGTCAGAAATATTATAATTCAGATCATACATCAGTACATTTCCATATTTTTATATCTATAAAAAGAAAGCTGACACTTGTGAGACTTTATCAAAGGTGTGAGCATCACAGCAGAAGCCTTTGTGTCAAAGTAGCTGAAGATAAAACACAGAAAAACATGAAGGTCATTTTCCTGGCCTGGGATTTTATAAAAATATTCTGCAGTAGATCAAAAACGAAAGAAAACCATTAATCAGCATCTGAACGTTACCTGATGCTGCTGAAGTGAAGCAGAGCAAAGTTACAGAGGTTTGATTAGAGACAACGTTTTGCATTTTGCATAATTTTAAAAAGTTTAAGTTTGTTCAGTATTGAACAGCAGAAATTAGACTTTCTTTTCGGAAGTAAGTAAAAGGAAAGAAAACAGCGGCCGACAGCGCTGTAAGAACTGTAGACTTGTGCGTAACAAGCAAGCGAATAATGAAGAAAACTGATTTTTAGACGGGAAACTGTTCTTGAAGTACAGAGAGAGAGAGAGAGAGCGAGAGAGAGAGAGGCAAATGAAGCAAAACAGTAAAAGTCAGAGTGAATTCATGATGATGTTTATGTGAAGCGTAGTTTGGATCTTCTTTTGCTGCTGGTTCGGTCAATATTGTTTGGAGAGAGATCAAACTAACAGCTTTAGAATCAGCGCAAAAAGGGCGTGAACACAAAGCGTGGACCCGCCGACGCATCAGAATCAACGAGCTGTCAGCTTTCAGCCCCGACCGTGTCCGTGCCGTCGGTGAGAAAGGCGACATCTCACTGATTCTGATGCGTCGGCGGGTCCACGCTTTGTGTTTACGTCTCTGTGCAGAATCCGTGTACCTGCTCTCATTTACTGTTTTAGCTGTTTGGTGGTTGTTGAAATTTTGTGAGGTTTAACTTGAGATTCTGGCGTTTCGGGCAAAATAAATTTGTATTAAAAAATCGATTCAGGATTTTAATGAATCGATATCACGTTATCCAAGCTAGAATCGATTTTAATCAATAAATCGATAATCAAAACCCAGCCCTACGTTAAAGACTACAAAAACACTTCCTGTCTGATCTAAATCACAGCTAAACATTTCCGTTCCAGTGTGTTTGTCTCACTCTTTCTCGTGGTTGACGTCTCTGAGTCTCCGCCCACTGAGGTCCCTGCAGGCCTCTCGATTGGTCGTCTTTTCAATCTGAGCGCCAAGTGCGCGCAGCATCGAACCAAACCCTAAAACACACATTTCACAAGTTTCCTTCAGCTCTTCTGCAGCAGGAAAACTGGAAGCTACTTCCCGTTTACTGACCTCCTTTCCCTCCAAGGAGGCGGAGCTCCAGGTGATAGACAGCTCCATGCTCCAGAGGATCGTCCAGGTGTGCCCGGCGCCCATCTCTGGTGACGTAGAAATCCTGGAAACACGAAAACCCGCTGAGATAATGTTTCTGAGATGAACCCTTCGATCATCTTCACATCCCCTGAAGCTGCGACCTGAACCTCCCACAAACACACCTCCGGTTTATTTAATTTGGAATAAATCTAAACAAATAGCTGGCAGGAAGTACATCGTAACAGGGCTGATCCTGAGGCTCTGATTTTATGGATTTAAGTCAAAGTGATTCACCCTTTCATGCATGAATTATGACAACCTCAATCAGGATTTTTATTCATCTTTAGAAATGAAAAAAGATTTTTGAACTTCATTTTTTAAACGTGTACTTTTCAAAGAGGTTTTTACATGTCCACTTAAGTGGACAGTTTAAGTTAAGAATTTGACAAACGAATAAATAATACACACCGTGTGTATTGTTTATGTGCAAGTACACCATCAACACTGACACAAATACAAGAAAAGGCCTTTGAATAGCTGTCCACTGTAGTGACCACTACGCGTGAAAGGGTTAAACTCGTGATTGCTTCAGCCTCCTCTGGATAAAACCTGAGGTTACTGTCAGTGCTGACCTCGTTTGGGACAGGTTAATGCCGAGTTTAGCCTTATAGCTTATATGCTAACCGCCGACAGGTTGATTCTGTTCACCTGGACGTAGCGGTTTCAGTGGGAGGAACGTTTCGTTACTTATCCAGGTGACTTCTTCACATGAGTGACGCTACGTCCAGATGAGCGGGATGTACTTACCTGGAAGATTAAGCATGCATCAAAACACTTTATATGCTAACGTTAGCCCAGCTGCTAACACTGATACCCGGAGTGCATTTAAACCTCCTAACCCGGGCTAACTCACGCTAACCCGGGTTATCCCGGATAATTCGTCTCAGTCTCACCTCCGGAAGCGGCACGAGCCGGTCCAGGACGTGCCTGACCACAGAACCGACCGGAAACACGCAGGTAGAACCTCTGCGGCCCAAACCGCTCACCGACACCTCCATGTTGTACAACGCTCGTGCGCAGTTCCTCCGCTTCTTACTGGCTGAGTTTTTCTTCTCTGACTTAAAACGTGCGGTGGTACAATGCCTTCATTGTTACTGTACAGATGTACAATGATATACAGCGCCACCTGCTGATCCGGAGTGCACTGAGCCCACGTCACGTGAGCTAATAATGTGATTCATGGTCTCAGTTTCATGCAGTAACAATTAGGTAAAAGACACAAGCGAGGGGTCAAACAAGCAGAAGAAGAAATCAAACAACAAGCATACGTTTATAAATTAACTGCTTTTACATCATGGGAATGTTTTATGGTTTTAAAATCTTGTCTGGTTTCATTTATAAAGCATTGAAAAGACAGTTTTGCACTATTGTATTTATTTATTCTCATTCTTTTCTATTTCTCATTCTACTTTTATTCAAGCACAACACTGTTGGACTGATTCTTAGTTTATCTTATTTCTATTTTCACAGTTTGCACCTTTGATCCAGGAGGAAGATATTTGATCCCACTGTATACTTAAGTGTATATTGTTGGGCAGATAATAAAAGTCTACTTGGATTGACACACACACACACACACACACTGACACACACACACAAACTGTGTGTGTGTGTGTATGTGCTTGAATAAAAGTAGAATAAGAAATAGAAAAGAATGAGAATAAATAAATACAATAGTGCAAAACTGTCAATACTGTCACACAGTTTGCGTGTGTGTGTTTTGGAGGACGCGTGACGCTGTTCCCTCTACAGCCTGCACGCGGCGCTGGCACTCTCCTGCACAGGAAGTGCGCGGAGACAGAACTTCCGGTTGTGCGGTAAACATGGCGGCGCTGTGCAGGGTCGTGTTGGGGCTCCGGTATCGGGTCCGGCTCTCCTCCCGGTTCCTCCGGAGCTCCTTCAGCTCGGACTCGGGCCCCGCCGAGGGCCCGGTCTCCGGGTTTGCCGCCGCCTTCGACCAGCAGGAGGTGCTCCGGCGGGAGGCGCAGAGTTCCGCGGCCGGGCCGAAGGCCTCCTCCTCGGGTCCGGAGCTCGGCTTCGCCGCGCTGCTTCGTCGGTCCCCGCTGATCCAGATGGGCCCGGCCAAGGACGCGGTGGTGGTGGGCAGGGTGTTCCGGGTGGTCCGCGACGACCTCTACATCGACTTCGGTGGGAAGTTCCACTGCGTGTGTCAGCGGCCGGCCGGGGCCGACGGCCTGCAGCCGGGCTCCAGGGTGCGTCTGCGGCTGCAGGACATGGAGCTCACCGCCCGCTTCCTGGGAGCCAGCACCGACACCACGTTGCTGGAGGCCCAGGCAGTGCTACTGGGCCCGCTGGACGGACGGGAGCACCAGAGCCGGGACTGAGGCCGGAACGGGGTGGACTGTGGCCCACGGGTGGAGGACTCTGGTTGTGCTTGTGCGCACCGAGGCTCAGCAGGGCCCGAAACAAGGACTGAATTAAACAGATTTTCTTATCACGTGACGTTTGACTGTGCTGAATGACCCCTGACCCCGGTCACATGACATTGTTACGCTGCTAGAGCTGATGTCTGCTGTCACTGTTCGTCATCATCAACACTGAAACTGACCAATCACGTAACTGTGATGTCATAACTTTGCAGTGTGTTTGTAAAAGTCTGTCATGGAAAAATCATTCCAGATGTTTTCTTTATTTCTGCAATAAATAAATGTGTGATCTCTGTTCAGCTCACTCCTCTCGCTTTTTAGCCTCAGGGCTGAAGCTCATCATGGTCATTGGTGAGATGGCAGGTTAAAGGTCAGCTGATGAAGCTTCAGGTCAGGGAAGAGCAGCACCAGCAGCTCCTCACACAGGAAACGAGGCGAAGCTCAGAGAAACAGACACAACGATGCTGATCAGTTACTTTATTTTTCTCCCAGCATCCATTCAACAGCTGGAAGACCTGTGATTATAGAAACTACTACCTGCACAGGTGTGGCTACAATACCTGTGTGTGTGATCATGCAGTATATGAATAAGGCCGCAGAGTACTCTGATTAATATCTTTCTGCTGCATGCTTTACTGTAGCAGTACTGCAGTAGTATAGTAGTAGTACTGCAGTGTAGTTCAGTGCAGTAGAGCTGTGATGGAACGGTTCTTCCTGGAGGGGGCGCTCTGATGCTCAGGTGACTCAGCCGCACATGCTCATACAGAGCCACTGAGGAGAGAAGACACGTTGACAATCTGTGAGATTAATGTTTGATGTGACAGATTATTCACTCTTTTATTTTTGTGTATTAATCACATTTATATTTATGCCCTAAATCCTCGTGACTCGCAGGAAGGAGGCGGGATCAGGTGGGGAGCGTCACCGAAATGACTGATGACGTGCACGTCTCTGAGTATAAACCCAGTCAGTGTGCAGATGATGGCGTCATTTTTCAAAGATGGATTTATCAGTGGTCAGGTTTGTGTTTTAATGCGAGCGAGAGAATTATGCTCTGGCGCAGAGGCTCAGCCAAAACGTGAACCGTAAATCATCGGCTTACAAGAGATCTGACTGAGTCAAAGCATCCTTTATGCATTACTTTATCCAAAGTAATCTGGTTTACGCAGGAGAATAAATTTGTTATTATGAAAACAATAAGTAAAATGTAGACTGGAGGCAGGAGGGGCACTTAAACACCTTTCTGCGCCTCCTCATTCCCAGCAGAGCCGGAGGCGACGCTAAAGTTTCCTGTAAAATGATCCAAATCCACAAACAAAGACTGTACGCTGAAGATGGAAGATACTCCACGTATGGAACAATGGGTCCATAAATACGAAAACAGTATTTACACAGAAAAATGATCCAAAACATGATTTTCATCACAGGCCTGATGAACACTGATGCTTACAGGCAACATATCAGCGTATGAAACACATCAAAGACCTGCTTCATATGAAGCTAACACGGGTCTGATACTCGAGCGCGTCTAAGCTCAGAGACGGTTTACCTCGATGAGGTTCACCTCCACGGTGCCCGTCCCGTCTGTGTCCAGGTGCTGGAAGGTTCCTGACAAACACACACGGAGCAGCTCAGGACAAATAAAACGTTAAAACGTTTATTGTGCGCGTTCTCGCAGTCACATGATCAACCTACGGAACATGGCCTCCAGTTTGACGAGGCAGCAGGTGAAGTTGTCAAAGTCGATGATCTCGTTGTCGGCGTATCGAGCCACCAGCATCTGATGCAGCTTGTTGTTCAGTTTGAAGCCTGCGGACGCGACAGATCTCAGGTCAGTTTAATCCAACAGAGCACGCTCAGTAACAATGCAACACTCAGCACGAGTTACCGCCATTTTCCAGCGCCAGACGCATCTCGTAGGAGTTCATGCAGCCGGATTTATCCAGATCGAACTCTCTGAAGATTCCCTGAAAACATGAAACCAAACTGGTCATCGCAGGGCTCGATCGGATCGATCAGCAATCGGATCGAAGATTTTGTTACCCAAACATTTAAAACCCACAAAACCAGGACCTGATTGACCAGCACCGATAATCAATCGCTCAGACTTGCAGCCACTTCTTAAACTAATCAGACTGGAAGAAAAAGAGGAAAGCGAACGAAGGGACCTGCGACTCGGTGCTCCGTCTCATGACAGATAAAGTTTTTATGTTTGAAATGAACTCGGTACCTTGGACCTGCGAGCTTCAGGTGTTCACACTCACCAGCCACTTCCTGATCTTGTTCCAGAGGATCTGAAACTCCAGCAGCCCGAGGCGAGCGCTGCCATCTTTCTGAGATCGAGTCAAGGCCAACACGTCTTATTTCAGACATCAGTCATCAAGCTTTACCTGTCCTACTTGCTGAGCGGCGAGGATACGTCCATGAGGCTGACCATGGCTCTGCAGGACTCCATGCTGAAGCCGTCAGTCTGCAGGTCTCTGTCTGCAAACCAGACCACATCACAACCACATCAGAGCCAACCTCTCTGACCAATCAGAAGCCTCCATCTGATTGAGGAAGACTGAGGTGAGGAAGACTCACGTTTGGACACGACTCTGTTGAGGATGGTCCTGAGCTCCCGCACTGAGATCTCCATGTCCTACAGGGAGGAAACAGGAAGTGAACGTCCTCGCTGTTTCTGCACGTTCAGTCCAAGAACGTTTTAATAAATGAACTCACGTCTCCAGACAGCTGAGCGAACATGGACCTGAAGGAGTCGTCGATGTCGCTCTCTGACACTTCCTCCTGCAGAGAAGAAGAGCAGGAAGGTCAAAGGCCAAAGACACAAAGTCATAAAGCAGCCAGTTTGGTTTGTTTACCTCTTCATCAAAGTTCGCCACCACGCCGTCGTCCATCTCCCTGCAGAGTCACACACTGTCACTGAGAGGTCTTTTATTTTGAAAAGTAAAGGTGTCTAGATAGATCGTGGTGAACTCACTGGCTCTCAGACTGCTTCTCTGTGAATACCCGCAGGACAAAGTCCGCCTCCTTCGAGGGTTCAAAGGTCGACGGGACAATCAGGTACTCGCCGGGCGGCAGGCGGAACCTGCCGCTCACCTCTCGCAGGTTGATGAAGGTCTCTGAGCGAGCGCAAGAGGACTGACGCAGGAAGAAGTCCTTCTTCATGTGAACACTGGGACAGCCTCGGTGCTGGGGGACAGACCAACGCCGCCGCCGTTAGCGAGTTAAAAACAACGGAAAAGTGAAACGGACCGGAGCGACTCACCTGTTCAGGAATCTGTGAACGAGAACAAACAGAGGAAACGTCACCAACAGCAGAAATACAGCGTGATAACAACATCACCTTTCTGACCTCTGACCTCATAGATGGCAAAGCCAATGGTGTGCATGTCCTGGCCTTGGCGGCGGTAGCGGCGGCGGTCTTTTTGCATCAGCGCCACCAAGAAGCTGCAGGCGGCTTCTTCATCTTCGGGGTCATCGTCCTCCTCTAGCAGGGAGATTTTATACTGCGGGTTGATCCAGAAGGTGTCTGCAGGAGAGCATCATGGGATATGTAGTTATAACTAAGAAGGCGCACACAGGTATCAGGTGTTCCTGACTGTGAGGTGTAGCGCGGGCTCTGTGCTGGGTCCTCCGCTTCTCTCTTTAGACGCTAAGATCAGGTCAGAAGTTCAGCTGAGCCCTGAAGATCATCATGTAGCATCTGCTCATCATCAACACGCCGAGCAGCGCTAATCGTTTGAGAAACTCTAAAATTTGGCCTCCAGATTAGAAAGATGCACAAAAACTTTCATGCTGATTGGGGACTCAGTAAAAATCTGATGGACTGACTTAGACTGTGTCGGGTCCAGGCCCGCTCGCTAACACGCCGCCCTGAAGGTACGCCAACAGTCAGACCCACCTGGGCTCACCTGGACTAACTAATTGTTAACCTTTCCTCGCCGTCGGTCCCCTGACCATGGTCAGGAGACTGGGGCGGGAAGGGTAGATGTACTCCCTTCACTTTTTGCAGAGTAGTGAGGCAGGCAGAAATTACCTGAGACACGCAGGAATACTGAAGAGACGAGGCTTCAGTGACGGTACTGCTCATTTTAATGCACACTGCAAAGGCTGCAGCCCGTTAGAACACTGCCGTCTCTATCAACTCCAAAACCTTCTTCATTCCGCTCTGCCGTCAGGTGCTTCGCCTACACGCATGCTCACACGTTACATAGACTCTTCACACGGAGCCCCCGTCACACACAATCCCTGCGACATACTCAGACCTCTTTTTCACCAACATGGTGCCGAGCCTCGGAGAACCAGCCTGCATTTCCTCAGCTTTGAGAACCAACTATGATATAGGATTACAGGTTGTCTGGCTGGGTCTGCCAATCACTGGTAGCCCCTCCCACAGTCGCTGACATCAGAGGTCCTGACTTGGTGGGCGTGCGTAGAACTGGTTCTAGTTTGAGCACGGCACCATGTTGGTATAAAAGAGGTGTATCTGCCCCCTCCGTCCTCACTGGGGTGGTTCCTGCAGCCCCCGGCGGTGCTCCCTCTCCTCCAGGTGCCCTCGTACGTGGCGGTGTTCCAGAAGCTGGTGGAGTCCTGGCTCAGAGCGTCTGGAGTCAGATTGCAGATCTCCAGCCGGGAGAACTGACGCAGGAACTCCTGGAAGGACATCCTGCACAGCGACAGTCGTTTGAACATCTTCGTCCTTACAAGACGCCACAGTCATCATCACAGAGCAAACATACCAGAACTCCCCGTCCTCCATCTTACACAGCATCTCGTCCTTCTCGGCCGAGTCGATGGCGTTCCACTCCGAGGAGCTGAAACACCAACAAACGTTAAACTCTCCGTGCTCTCCTCCTCCCGCTCAGCCGAGTCTGACAAACTGCAGCACTCACTTATCGCTCCACGCTCCGGTCCACTCCACCTGACCCCAGGGGTTCCTGATCCGGATCAGCAGCTCGCGCTGGCGCCGGTACTCCACCTACAGGAGGACAAACACCTGAGATCAAACGAGGAAATCTAAAACTGAGCGGTTCATCTGAGAAACAATGGTCAATGCTAACTTTATTGTCTCCAATGGGAAACTGATTTGCAAAGTGCAGCGTGCAGCAGGCATGAAAGACACTCGATGTCTCCTGGTCTAAAACTGATTCAATAAAACTTTATAAAAAAGGGTCATCATTTTGGGCGCCGGTTTGGCTCGCTGGGATGAGCGGGCGACCGGCCTGGGTTCGAATCCGACCCGTGGTCCTTTGCCCTCTCTCTGCTTTCTGTCACTCTTCACTGTATCTATCAGACAGAGCCCAAAAATGAATGAAATGCCTGTTTAGCCTGTGTACTACAACAGCCATTAGTGTATAATATAGTAAAGAACCAGCTGACACACTGAGCTTTGTTAGTTAAAACATCTAAAATCCAACCAACAAGATAAACTTCCAGTTTAAACTGGATTTTAATCAGCTGCGAGATGTGGCTGGATGGTGTAAAAACCGAAGAAAAGTCAGTAAAAAGGAGCCGAGCGTGAGTTTCGGCCCCATCCAGGAAATGTAATAGAGTGACCACAGCATCATCAACGCCCCTACAACAAGCTGCAGAATCTACTTCCTACTTTTCATCATTTCATCACTAGAGCTGTTAAAGCGACCGGCCTACAATCATTTGGTGATCTGGACCCGTCTGCTGCTGAAGTGATCAAACACACTTTGGACTGATTTGAGCTTTTTTTGGAAATCCACCAACAAATTTAGTCCTTTAACCCCAAAACACCCAAACCATCTTAATTGCCCCTTTGGGGATAAATAAAGTCTCTCTGATTCTGACCATGAAGCCAGTCACGTGTTACTGAACCTTCTGACAAATAAAAGAAATAAATATTCATTTTGCATGACTTTAATTTGGATCCTTTTTATTACATCCAACGTTTCACAGTTTGTTTCTTAAACAGTAACGTGGTGAAAAAATCACACTCTGCTGTTATTTAAACGTTTTTCAGGTCTCCCACTGTGCTGCCTTCAGGGAACGTGAGATTTCAGAGCACTGACACTGGAGGTGAGCTGACATGAATCTCAGGTAACGGTTTGTTACTTTTACCTTGCAGCTGAGCTCACCTGTCTGAGGCCTGTCACAGAGTAGGCGTGGCCTTTGACAAGCTTCTTAAAGGTGACCGCCTCCATGTCGAAGCTGTTGGTGATCTGAAGACAGAAGGTCGTTTGATCAGTGTGGACAAGCGCTCTGTTTTCACATCATCACATATAATTACGCCTGAAAAACCTGTGACATCACTTCCTGAAACAGAAACAAACGCCTGCACTGATTTGCTGAAAGTCTGCGGGACATTTTGTGTGTTTGACTCCACGGAGACGTGACTGACGTCGATGGAGCAGCCGAGCAGCGAGCCTCTCTCTAACGCTTTGCTGATGATGCGATGAAGATCTTTGGGCGCCTTCTTCAGCTCGTACATCTCTGACACGCCTCCCGTAAAGTCCTCGAAGCCCTCAGTGGTGCTGCCGCCGGACAGCGCCTCGTATGACCCGTTCAGCCTGAGAAACAACAAGAGACACGCAGTAAACACAAAGTTCACCTGCAGATGCTGTGCAGGATCGCAGTGAAACCTGAGGCTGGAGATCGGCACCTGAAACCACAAACAAACACCTGCAAACATGAACACCTGTTTGTAGGTGGGCGGGTCTTACTTGGCGTAGGCCTTCTCCAGCAGGGCGCTCCAGAACTCGGTGCCTTCGGCCGAGTGGACGAACAGCAGCTCGCCATCTTTGACTGGCAGCCGGTCGTCGATCACCACGTCCACCCACTGCCCAAACTGCCAGAACTGCAGAGCAAGAAGGAGAATCAGTCACCTGTGACAGGTGTGTCCTCATCCAGCATCAACCACCAGCCGCACTCAAACCACGTCCACAAAACACGTTTTACAGGTGAATGGGCGTGGCCTCGGTGCAGAAAGTCTCACCTGGAAGTGGAAGATACCGGCGTATTGGTGGCTGAAGCTCTGACCGTGAGGAACAACGCGATGCAGCAGCTGCTCGTTCAGCGTCAGCGAGCCAATCGCAGCCAGCAGCCAGCAGTCACCTGCAGGAGCACACACAGGTGAGACAGGTGCACACCTGAGCCTCTTTTACAAGTTACCTGCTTCAGGGGTCCCAGGGCTTCAGCCTGAATGAAGTGAAGCTGCAGCTTCTGCTTATTCTTTTTAATCTGGTCTGATTGGACGAACCTGAATGGAGAGGCAGCGCCCTCTGCAGGCGGTCTGTGGTTACATCAGGTAAAAAGCTGCTGTGAGCGCTGAGCTCAGATCAGATCAGGATGACTCTGTGACGATGATGATGATGATGAGTTTGGGAAGTGTTTGTCGACGTTCTTCTGACGGTCTCTCGGGACTCTAATGCTAAGCTAAATCCTAACAGTACATTAAGCTGCTAATGGTTCCGGCTAATGGACGGGCGTCCAGTGTTCACAGATCAATACAGGTCAGAGTGCTGCTTTCAAGTACATCCCGTAACATCAAACTCTACTTCAGGAAATATATTCATCACATTCTTCGTGTTCACCTGGTTTACACCTGAAACAGATGAAGCTTAGATAATATTTTAAGCTCTTAATTAAAAGGTTAAGGGTTAAACCAAATAAACAACCCCTTCGCTCATCTTCTTTTCTCAAGGCTTGGATGGAGACTGGGTCCTGAGCGAGTCCACAACGAGCGAGAGAAAGAGAAGTCAGAGCCGACCACAGGTGGCACACCTGCCTGTGTTTCAGGAAAGTCTGACCGGATGATCGACCCCGACCTCAGAGATCAGTAAGAGTGATTCTTAGCTTCAGTCCATTGAATCGGAATCATCGTTGACATTCACGTTATGTATGAGTGCGGCATGTTTCAGGATGGTTGTCTGACTTAAATCAGAGGTTTTAGGTGTTCTGCTGGAGGACACGATCGGGACAGAGAAGTGACAGATCTCACACACACACACACACACACACACACACACACACACACACACACACACACACACACACACACACACACACACACACACACACACACACACACACTAGAGGCAGGTGAGACTGAAGGTGAGCGCCTGGTTGTTGAATGATGAAGACGACCTGTTAACCGTTGCTGCCCCGGCAAAAGTGGAGCAGGGTAACCATGGTAACTAAAACTAAAAACATTGTGAAATAAAATAAAAGAATAGAATAGAAATATCCTTTATTGTCCCTGAGTTGTCCACCCCCCAAAAAGGTATTTTCTCCATTGTGTGTACAACCAAAAAGCAAACCAGAAGAAAGTGAAACACACAAATTTAAAAGAGTAAAACTCAGTAAAACTCAATGCTGAGTAGGCGCTGCTGAAACAGGCTGCCAGCTCGTGCGGAGCTGGAATTGCCAAAAGTTTTGGCTTCAGACAAAAACATTAGAACTGAACCAAAATGGATCCACACAGGGACGAGTTACAGCTGGTAAACAGTGGTCACATGACAGGAAGTAAACAAACTGAAAGACTGAGGATCGCCAGAGCCGGGCTCGTAGCCCTGCAAGTGTTTCTGGTATTTTGTCCACTTCCTGTTTATCTCTGTGAGTTGCTTTTAGGGATCAATAAAAGCAGCGCAGTGGAATGTTAATGCTAATTTTTTGTTATTGATCCATTATTACTGTTTAGTTGTTATTGATCACTCAGTCTGAGTCCCCTGTTATAATAAAGTGCTTCTCTGCCTCCAGCAGGCGGAGCCAAAGCATCGAAAACAAGCCTGAGCTCCTCCCACCAGCGGCCAGGGGTGGAGGGTTCATACCGATCATTCCTGTCCAGTTCAACACACACACACACACACACACACACACACACACACACACACACACACACAGGACTCCACCCAGCTGACTCACTGTGTGTGTGTGTGTGAGAGAGACACACAGAGACCAGTCTGTTGACTCATACCCACATGCTGGTGTTTGCGTGTTTGTGAGGACCTGGTTTACTCCCTGTTTTCACAGACGCAGAGTTATGATGGCCTCAGCTGACCGAAGAGACAGAGGAGTGTAACACAACTGTAACTGTAATACGATCATATGATCAGCTGGATCAATCAGCCTGGAGTTCATTGATCGAACCACCAGCACGTTTACATGAAAGAGGCGGAGCCTGTACCACGTGACTGCAGAAGTGCTGCATGTGCTGAATAACGTTTGTTCAAAGCAGAAACAGAGTTTCAGGATGACTGGCTTGTTAATGAACAACAAACCACACACGCACAGGTCAGTGTGGTTAACCAACCAGCATCGAGAACCACCTAAACAAGAGGCCCACAAGGTTCTGCGGTGCTGAACAGTTTCCTGGAGCTCAGGAGAAGGTGCTGGAGGAACAGGAAGGGCAAGTTTCTGTGTGTGATTCTGAGAATCACACACCTGATTTACTGGAAAGTTCCAACCGCCGACACACACTGCATACCAGACCGGTTGAGCCTGTCCCAGTGCAAACTGGAAACGCTGGCAATAAAAATAAGGATGTTTGCAGATAAGCGTGTCTGTGACGGCATCAAAGCAAACAAAAAGTCATAATCTGAGCTGGTGGGTCAGGACAGAGTCAGCGAGTCTGCAGCTGATTTTTGGGTTTTTATTGCAGCGCTGATAGTTCATTCAGCCACAGCTGCATATAACCGCTCGATAAGTGCACCGATTATTGCACCAATAACTACCTGATAACTGCCTCGATGACTGTCGGATAACTTCTCTGACAACTGCTTAATAACCGCCCGATAACTAGCAGTATGTTAAACGTGGACAGATAACCTGTGAGAGGTCACATGACTTACCCAGAGCGCCCTGACAGATGTCGGTCCTGGTGGCTCCGCCCACAATGAACTGAGGGTTTCGTGTCAGTTCCTGGAACAGCCAATCAGATGCAGGTATGAGTGAGTGTGTGTGTGTGTGTGTGTGTGTGTGTGTGTGTGTGTGTGTGTGTGCTCACCGTTGGCCTCTTCCACTCCACTCCTCTGGTTTTGGCCGTGAACGGGGCGAGCTCCTTGAAGCCGAGCGAGCCGGGCTCTGCGGGGAACATCGGGTCTTCAAACGGGGTTCTGTTCTGCAGGCAGTCCTGCCTCAGGGCCTCGAAATCCTGGTTCAGGTAGCGCACGGCCTGCTGGACCGAGCCCAGACCCGCCGCTCGGGCCCGGTCCATCTGGATCCGCTCGGACACGCCTGTAAACATCCTGAGCCAGAACACATCAGAACTCTGAGCAGCCAATCAGAGCAGAGGAAAGCAGGTTTGTACCTGAGTCCTGTCTGGCAGGCTCGCAGCTGATAGGAAGTAAAACTGATGCTGACATTTTTCTACTGACCCTGTAAACAAACCCCAGGTGACCATCAGGTAAACACTTCACGTTTCCCTCTCCTACAGTTTGAAGATGGCCCCGCCCCTCCCTGAGCCTGGTTCTGCCGGAGGTTTCTTCCTGTTAAAAGGGAGTTTTTCCTTCCCACTGTCGCCAAAGTGCTTGCTCATATGACTGTTGGGGTTTTCTCTGTATTAGTGTCTTTACCTTACAGTACAAAGCACTTTGAGGCCACTGATCACGTATAAATAAAACATGAAACTGACTCGACTGAACTGAAGCTTCACAGCAGGAGCCCACTCAGCACTCAGGCAGGACCATCAGCACACCTGCTCTTGTTTCAGACAAAAATCAATCAATCAATCAGTCAATCAATCAATCAGTAAGCTGTGATAGAACACCACAAAAATCATGTAAGGACGACAGAGCTCACACAGGTGTGTCCTCACCTGTGTGAGCTCTGTGAGTTCAAAGAGCTGCGGACTCATCACAGCTGATCGATCAGGGGACTGGATGGTTTGAGCAGAATCAGCTGGTGTCCCAACTCAGCTGAAGAACACGTTTTCCCGTCATGCCTTTGGGCTGAGGACTTTCTGCATCAACCCCGTTAATTGTGATCGCGTGATAATATTTCTGCCGTTCGTGACAGGTGCCGTGACGTCATTAACGGTAAACAGCTGATTTTGTTCTTGTTTCTGTCTGAATCTACACGCAGCGTTGAGGCTTCTGATTGGTCCAGCGACGCAATGATGTAATCAGAGTTTGCTTGAATCAGCGCAAAAACGGAGAAATCAGCTGATCAAACCGGAAACGGAAAAAACAGAGGGACCGACAGGGACCGACTCAGCCCGGTTCGGTCCCAGCTCCAGGCTCACCTGCACCCGTGTGGAGCTCCTCCGTGTCCTGCTCCGGGATGTGGTCTGCACCGAGCCCTGGATGCTGCTGAGGATGCTGAGCTGCAGCACCGCGCCCCGCCCAGCGGGAGGGGCGGGGCTACATCACCGTGTGTGTGTGTGTTTGTGTGTGAGTGCGCGCGCGTGTGTGTCACGTGATCAGTCATTTTAACAGGAAGTGGCTGTTTGCACTAGGCTGATGCTTCTCTGAATTATTGATCTGCAGTGATGATGTCACATACATGTGACCCTGCAGGAAGAACACAAGGATCTGAGAAGATCACCAATCAATCACTAATCAATCACTGCTTTTAGCAACCAATCAGGCTGCAGTATGTGCTGCTTCATGGAGGCCGTGCTGTGGAGCGCTTGTTGGGCGCCCCGGGACGTAAGTCTGGAAAGCTTTGCTGCTTTTGTGACACCTGTGCACCAAAGCTTGTATCTGTTTTCATGTTTCAAACCTCCCGGTTAAAACGACGCCGTCACTGTGACATCATCAGGAAGCTCAAATAACGGCCCAGACACTCCACCTGCTGCCTCTCATAATGACGTAGACTTCATCAGACACTTCCTGACTCGGATGTTTTTGTTGTGGAGCGGTGAGCGGGTCACCTGCTCGATCTGTGAGTGTGAGGAGGAGTCACCTGCGGCCAGATGTTGACCTCTCACAGCTGCTGATCTAATTATGAAATGAAACCCTTTCACCTGAGCTCCGGCCTGCGTCAGCCTCAGGAAACACCGCACAAAGTGAAATGTTCACGGCAGGCGTCTGTTCAGGAGCAGCTTTACCATTTTCACTGTGAAGCACCGACGCTAACACACGGGGGCGTGGCCAGTTACAGGTTGATCATTAGTGAAACACAAACACAGTTTCCAGGTTTGGAGAATTTATTGACTTTACATGTCAGTAAGTTAGTGTAGAAATTCAACCATGCATATAAAACAGGAGCAGTGACAGGAAGTGAGCCGGCGGCGGTGGCGGCAGTAAACGGGGAACAAGGCGTGCTGCAGTAACCGATGAGGCTGCGGCTCAGATCATGGCGAAGTTTAACCACTGCAAGAAGAAGAAGACATAGCCGTCGTCAGCCTCTGCGCTCACACTGACACATACACGTCACCGCGTTATACGTCTCACCTGCTGGAAGTCGAGCTCAATGAAACCGCTGCTGTTAGTGTCGAGCTTCTTAAAGACCTCTGTGGAGGAAGACGGTCGCACGTTAAAGGTTAAAGGTCACACCACAGAGGGAAAGTTAAAACTCAGAGAGACGCAGCGAGACGTCACAGCTAGCTAACCGCTAGTCACTGAGACCTCCTGTGATAGCCTCCAACACCCTGCGGAACTCCTCCTACCTGAGGGAGGTCACAAAGCTCCAAACACCTCGTGGAGCTTAGACACGCCCTCCAATCAGTGGTCCTCCAATAAGAACTCCTTATCTCACTGATTCCCCCACTGACTGACCTCCCACAGACTGACTCCCCCACTGACTGACTCCCCCACTGACTGACCTCCCACAGACTGACTCCCCCACTCACTGACCTCCCACTCACTGACCTCCCACAGACTGACTCCCCCACTCACTGACCTCCCACTCACTGACCTCCCACAGACTGACTCCCCCACTCACTGACCTCCCACTCACTGACCTCCCACAGACTGACTCCCCCACTGACTGACCTCCCACTGACTGACTCCCCCACTGACTGACTCCCCCACTCACTGACCTCCCACTCACTGACCTCCCACAGACTGACTCCCCCACTCACTGACCTCCCACTCACTGACCTCCCACAGACTGACTCCCCCACAGACCCTGACGTCTCGTTTTCGCCTCTCTGAGCTCGTTAGCAGCGAAGCGCCAACTCACTAAACATCATCTCCAGCCTCATCAGACATCCCACGAAGTTGTCGAAGTCGATGGTCATGTCGGGGTCGGAGTATCGGGCCACCAGCAGCTGGTAGATGTTGTTATTGAGAGTGAAACCTGCAGGAAGATGGTAGCTGTTAGCGGCTATCAGAGCTAACAGACTTGATCATCATTACTGGTAAATAATGGTCACTGAAGTTCGTCAGTGTAAGCTTTCTATCTACTCTTGCAGACGCCATCGTGTAGCTGCAGTTTGATTGGTCGTGATGTCAGTTAAAGGTGCTCTGACAGACGACCAAATCGCTGCCACCTACGGTGTAACGCAGCGAGCTCAAACACACAAACTAGTGCCGAGCTGCGCTCTGCCGCTGTCTTCGATGATGAATTTTGAGAACTCGGCCGTCTCACGTTAACTGTGACCAACACCGGAGATTTGTAACGATCCACCAGACGTTTTGCATTCATGTCTTTGAGGTTGATATCAAACTTCCAGAGTTTAGTTTAAATGTTTCTCAGATCATATGAAAGCACCACAAATCAATATTTCTATTTAAACCGATCAAACATCATGAAACACCAGACTGTGAATGCAAAGGAGCAGTCAGACACTGATCTGGGTTCAGTAAGCGAGGAGAGCACATCAGAATCAGCTGAACTCGCTCCAGATCCTGAAACTTTAACCCTGAGGTGACCTTCATGCTGCCAGCAGAGATGAAACGTACCGTCTCCATCAGCTCGCTGCCCGTAAATCCACAGCAGCAGCAGCAGGAGGAGGAAACACACAAGTTAGACAGAGACAGAGAGACTGCAGGAGGAGCAGGAGAAGAAGAGGAGATGTTAGTGAGCAGGAGACAAAGTCTGCAGGCTTTGTTTTCATTTGTTTAGCAGCAACAGGAAATATGAGGCGTCTTCCTCACTCCGGCCACGGAGGAGGAAGAGGAGTGTTCCGTTTAAAGTGTGAGTCAGCGGGGAATCACCCTGACTCACACTTTAAACCACAAACTGCAGCAGCTCCACCTCTGAGGGTGAAGACAAGTGAAAGCATCGCAACGCCAGTGCCGAGCGCGTCGCCACAACACAACTCACAGTCCGCACACAAACAGCCCATCTGTGACATCACGGAGGACATCCCCACGGAGGCGTGTCCTGAGCTCGGCTGAAACACATCACCGTGTCATCCTGTTAAATGAAGTCAGGTAGATTTATTATGTGGCCCTTCCTGTCCCTCAGCATCAACAGCTGGACTCACGCGACCGCCAAACAGCCCCCGTCCCAGGCTGAAGCGTGGTTACGGGCTCGGTTTACAGGGTTAACCTGGAGGGCAAAGCACTCTGGGACGCTGGAGGGCGGACAGCACGTTTGTATGAACAGCAGTGATCCTGTAAACTGTACCGCATCGCTGTGTGATCGATGCTGAGGAGGAGGTTTAGATAAAGGGGGAGGAGCTAAAGCTTCAAAAGTCTAACATGTACATGCTTGGTAACTCCGCCCACTGAGTTTAAAAACAGCCAGTGGAAAGAAACTTGTGGGGAGCCAAAGACACCTGAGGCTCCGCCCCAAACAGAATCGCAAACACGTTTAATGAGCAACAGACAGGAAGTGGTCGGCAGCTGCTGGTGAGCCAATCACAGCACGAAACAAGACGAGACGCCGGCACAGACCCGGGTCAGGTCGACGACTCTAAGCTCGTCACATTAAACGATCGCCGCTGCTTCGTTTGTTTCTGCAGAAGAAGAACAGACTGACCTGCGTCTTTGAAGGCCACTCTCATCTCAGGTGTGCTCATCGTCCCCGAGTTATCAGAGTCGTTCTTCTTATAGATGGACTGCACGCGCGCGCACACACACACACACATATCCACACACAGGTAAGTACATATAAAATTTGTCCTGTCAGTACAACATTCGGGATTAGAGGTCAAAGGTCACGTCTCACCAGGTATCTCTGCACCTTCTTCCACAGCGTGGCAAACTCCCCGAGGCCGAGCTTCCCGTTGCCGCTGTCCTGCTGCAGGTTAAGGATCACTGACAACAACATCTAAGTACTCTCATGTGACACCGTTGCTGATACAGCTGCACTGGCCCCCCGTTGAATTCAGAGTCCATTTTTAGATTCTGGTTCTGACCTTTAAAGCTCTTCAAGGACAAGCACCAGCCCTATGTCCCTAGGAGGTCCCTGAGGTCATGTGATCAGGGCCTACTTGTTATTCAGCATACAAGGCTGAGAACCAAGGAGATGGAGCTTTTGCCACTGTGGCCGCCAGACTGTGGAACTGTCTTCCTCAGAACTTAAGATCTGCGGACTCATTGATCACTTTTAAAAAACAACTAAAAACATCTTTTTAGAATTGCATTTTGTTAACTTTTGTCTGTTTTTGTTTTATACCTTGTGAAGCACTTTGTGATCTTTTATCTAGAAATGTGCTTTATAAATAAAATTTTACTTACTTACTTACAGGTGAGTGACATCATTAACCCCGCTTAACGCCTGCACTCTGGCATCATTTCCTGTTTCTCTAACACCTGCACTTCCTGCTGCCAGGTGACCCTAGCTGTCTGTAAAGGATACGTCCATCAGGTTCACCATCACCCTGCACGTCTCCATGCTGAAGCCGTCAGTTTTGATGTCAGTTCCTGTTGAAAGAGAAAACAGGAAGTGAAACCTGTGGCGCTCTCTGTTCAGGTAAAACGCGTCGAATCTTCAGCTCACGTTTGGAGACGATTTTGTTCATGATGGTCCTCAGCTCCACTGCAGAGATCTCCATGTCCTGAAACACAAACACGAGCAGCCAATCAGGCGTCTGTGGGCAGCGCACCTGCACGCCGCCGCGCAGCAGGTGTGGGAGACTTCCTGTTAGGCCGTTTACACACGTGATAAAGATGAACTTACACTTCCGGCGAGTTTAGTGAAGAGGCCTCTGAAGCCGGCGTCCACCTCGTTGTCCGACACCGTCTCCTGGACACAAACACCATAGCAACTGTCAGCACATCGTCACTAACCTGCAGACGCGGTGCAGCACTGAGGCTCCGGGTCTCTAACAACGCCGACCTCAAGGGCGTTACTTCCTGTTTAAAAACCGCGAGTGTGGAGTCTGAGCGTTACTCACATCATCGAGTTCGGCGCTGACGGGGTCGTCGCAGGGCCTGCGAGAGAGAAAACTGCGAGTCACACCTCAGAGCGCCAACCAAACACGCAAGACCCCGAAGCCCGACCACAGTGCCCGACCACACCCCCCAACCACACCCCCACAGCGGCAGACTTCTTACACGGTCTCCGTCTGCTTCTCAGAGAACACCCGGATGCAGAAGTCTCCGTTCAGGTGCGGCTCGAAGGTGGACGGGACGACCAGGTACTCGCCCGGCGGCAGCTTGAAGCGAGAGCTGACCTCACGCAGGTTGATGAAGGTTTCCGACCTCGCCGTCTGAGCGTGGCTCAGGAAGAAGTTCTTATCCAGGTGTACGTCCCTCTGGCCGTGGAACTGCAGATACAGAGAGGACAGCCAATCAGGGCATCAGGGGGTGTGGCCAAAGAGAGAGAAAATGTGCATCCATGGTTGAGAGAATTCTGCCTGACGTGTCCTGACATCGCCGATGTTACCACAGGAAATGTCCTGATTGTATAAAAGAACTTGAATAGAGCTTTGACCTTTGACCTGCAGGTTCAGCACTCACCTGTTGTGGAAGCTGAAATAAAAAGAAGAGAAGAAGAGTTCAGAGTTTGGTCACGTGTTTGGTCTTTGAATCCTTCACATCAGATTTTCTCGGACGTTCTCACCTCGTAGATGGCGAAGCCGATGGTGTGCATGTCCTCGCCCTGTTTGCGTAACTTCCTGCGGTTCTTCTGGATCAAACCCACCACAAAGCTGCAGCCCACCTCGCCGTCGTCGGGGTCATCGTCCTCCTCGGCCAGCTTAATCACGAACTGCGGATTCATCCAGAACGTGTCTGCAGACAGAAATATGCAGCCTGAAACCTCCTGCAGCTGCCAAGCATCACAGCGAGGAAAGCTCCGCCCCCGCCAGGTCATCCTCCACTAGCGGTTCTAGAAAACTTAACCCCCCCCCCCAAATAATGCTCATTTCTGATTGGTTACATGGTCTCAGTGTTGCAGCAGGTTACTCACATGGGTTATTCCTGCAGCCTCCGGCGGTGGAGCCTCTCCTCCAGCCGCCATCAAACTTGCTGACACTCCAGTGTTTGACGGATTCGCCCTCGATGGCGTCCGGGGTCAGAGTGCACACCTCGATACGAGAGTAGTGACGCTGGAAGTCGCTGAAGGACATCCTGGGGAGAAAGAACAGAGAAGAGCGCTTCCTGTCAGCACACCTGAGCTTCCGGCCTCAGCAGGTGTGCTGTGTGCACAGAGACTCTGCCTACCAGAACTCTCCATCTTCTGCGTTGGCGTGAGGACACTCCCCCTGCACGGAGTTCCACTCAGACGACCTGCAAAGAGCAGAACCAATCAAAGCCTCAGAGTTCTGAACCTTCTTCCTGTTAAAGGGAGTTTTTCCTTCCTGCTGTCGCCAAGGTGCTTGCTCACAGGGGGTCATGTGACTGTTGGGTGTTTCTCTGTATGTATTATTGTAGGATCTACCTTACAGTATAAAGCACCTTGAGGTGACTATGTGGTGCTGTCTAAATAAACCTGAGCTGAGCTCACCTGAGCGGCACTCTGAGGTTGGCTCACCTGCTCTGAGAGGCCGTGTCTACATAAAGCTGAGGGGTTGTTGTGAGGAGTGACTCAGCATGTTTGATTGTTGTTCCACATCCTGCTTTCTTAGAACAGGTAACTGGACCGACCAATCAGGCTTCAGCACTGAAGGTACCCTGCAGGACAGGTATGTGTTTTATTGTAACCGGTTAGGTTAGCCTACAGGTGGGGCGGGTGCGGTGACCTCCACACGCTGTTACTCTGGTTAGATGGCTTTTTCCCCCAGCATCTGTTTTTGTTCATCGGTGCACTCAAGTGAAAACACCACTCACTAAACTCTGCACAGCCAATCAGAGGCCACCTGCTAGTAACCAGGGTGACGGCAGCTGTCAGAGTTCAGATAACTTCAGCAGGTTTACTGTCAGCTGACTTCAGACATTTTAGCAGATACAAAGTGAGCTGGAGCAGCTGGAGCAGCTCTCAGACTGAGTTGGTTACCCGTCGCTCCACGGTCCCGTCCACTCCACCTGGCCCCACGGGTTCCTCATCCTCACCAGCTTCTCCTGACGCCCTCGGTAGTTCACCTGGGAATGAAAACAGATACGTGTCACTTCCTCCTCCTTTATCTCCGTCTCATCCTCACTGCTTCTCTTTTGACGTTACCTCCACGGCGCCCGTCAGCGAGTAGGCGTGGCCTTTCACCAGCTTCTGATGAGTCACAGCTTCAGAGTCTGCGGCGCTCGTGATCTGCAGAGAGACAAGCACAGCTCATCACCACTGACCCCGAGTCCAAGGCCAACAACCCAACTCTGACCCCGGCTTTCAACTCCTCCATCGAATAATCCCGAAACACACGGAACACCTCGGAGAATCTGAGAGAACCTCACTAACTGAAGGAAAAAGATGGTTTCCCTCCACACTCACATCGATGGAGCAGCCCAGCAGCGATCCCGCTTCCAGCGCCTTCTTGATGATCTGGAACAAGTTGGAGGGGGGCTTTTTGAGGTCGTAGTTCTCTGCGATGCCGCCGGTGAAGTCCTCGAAGCCCTCAGTGGTGGAGCCGCCAGACAGCGCCTCGTAGCAGCCGTTCACTCTGCACACAAAGAGCACAGAGTGGCAGACCTGAGGGTGGAGCCCTTTCAGAGCATCCACGGCGGGGGTCAGAAGCTCCCATGCACTAACCCTGGGCGTGAATGTAAACCCTGTAAAGCCCTTTGTATCATATTGGATACATGAGTTTCTGAGACCTCCATCTCATCAACATGATCAATACTTGACATAATTTCAAAATGTTATGAACAAAACTCTGTTTTTGTCCAAAACTGTTGCCAAAACTGCCCAATGTATCAAATGCGATACAAAAAAATATAATAAATAAATATAAAAACATATTATACACAACATATAGCCAAAAAACTTTTGTGAATTTTGTTATAAGGGTTAATAAACATCTCAGTTCCAGACAATCAGAATTCAGGCTCCTGATTCCCAGAAGCCTTTGCCCTGGTCCTGCTCCTCCCCCTTTGGTTGAGGCGGGTCTTACTTGGCGTAGGCTTTCTCCAACAAGGCGCTCCAAAACTCCCTCCCCTCGGCCGAGTGCACGAACATCAGCTCGCCGTCTTTGACCGGCAGCCGGTCGTCGATCACCACGTCCACCCACTCCCCGAACTGCCAGAACTGCGGAGGGACAGCAGAGGACAGAATGTCAGGCTTTTACTTTGAAAGTCTCTGTGCATTTGCAACCTATCACTGCATTGTGGGCGGGTCTAAGGGCCAGGGCCTTTAACAGCTGTGAGAGTATTTTTAGGTTTCATTTTTTAAGCAAACAAAAGGCTGAACGTGTTTTCATTTCTGTAAAAGTAAAAATAACATTTATGAACTTATAGCAGGTGAATTCTGACCAATCACAGCAGCCCATTTCTCACGGACCAGTTACAGTGAGACCCGAGTGGAGTGATGCTTCAGAGTAGGGCTGTGCGATGGTCAGGTGCTCCAAACCAACCTCAGACTCAAACGCTAGAACGGGCGTTTCCCCGCAGCACGCCGTGTAAAAAAATGGCGGCCGTTACAACTTCTATCTAAAAACAGATGGTTTCACACAGGTCGAGTTACAGAAAAAGCACATTTAGTGACAGATAAGGTTATTGCGCCGCCCTCCTTCAGAGGTCGCTCTGTATCTGCGAGGTCATTGGTCGCTTGTGCTTCTGCTGGATTCTCTCTCTCTCGGGGTTTAACGACCCACACTCAGAGTTTCAGTGAGTCCTCGCACACAGCAGGAATAACACACTCACGCAGTATTGTTTCTGCAGGGCGTGCCCCCATCATAAACAGAAGCTACAGCACCAAAAGCATAACTCTCAGTAATTACAAGGCCCCGCCCAGCTCGCTGCGACCAGAATCCTGGCGCCGTGCCCGGCATGAGGCACCAATAACTAACACATAAACTCCCACATGAGTGGAAAGCTTGGTGGAGCGTGAGGCGTGACAAACATGGCTGCTGGCGTTGTTGTGAGAGCCGCAGCTTTCTGCTGACGCAGCTGCACAGGGTCCAGCTTTACCTGAGCGAGGCCTGACAACATCAACCTGTGCAGGTGTTTCACAGAATCACACATTAGTTACCTGGAAGTGGAAGATGCCGGCGTAGCTGTCCCCAAAGTCCTGGTCCGTGGGAACAACTCTGGCCATCACATATTCATTCAGGGTCAGAGAGGCGATGGCCGCCAGCAGCCAGCAGTCACCTGGACAGACAGGAAACACTCAGTCAGCGCCCACTCCTCAGCACTGCCCCCTGCAGGCCTTACTTCCTGTTGTGTTTGGGTCAAATCACCCCGATTTACAACTAAAACACTCATAAATATGTTTTACACCTGATTGCCCCAAAGCCTCATGACATCCTCCACACTAAAGTCATGATCGCCTCTTTCACTGAGTTTTGAGTGTTTTAATCAACCTTGTTACATCTGCGGTGCTCGCGGTCAAAGGTGACCACCACAGGAAATGAATGGGAATCCACTCACTCACTGACTGAACGACCCACTGAACTGAACTTGGTGGTGAAAAATGTTTGTTATGCTAATTGAAGAGCTGTTAAAACAGACTGGTCAGCTTTGACTGGGAACACTAAAGTAAGGGGGGGGGGGGGCGCGCAAAGCTGGAGGGCTAAGCAGTCATTGGGTCATTTCAGGAAATCATTATATTTGGATAAGTGCTATCACACACACACACAGACACACACCTGCTAATCAGTAACAAACAATCACAACCCTTCGTCATACAGTAACCTCACAGCAGCCAGGTTAGTGGTCAGATGACATCATTAAAGACGCTCCAACAGCACAAACACGGTCCAGAGGTCCAACTCAGTTGAAGCGAGCAGCTACTGTGTCACCATCCACCTGTCAGTCAAAGAGGCCACGCCCCCTAATCCATTATAAAATCATGCTCCCCCAGTTGCTTCTTCGTTCTGCACACACCGTTACACACTCACTACAAATACAGCACTCGACACACGGTCACTTTAACCACTTTAAATCCTCATCGCACAGTTTTTACACAAACTGTAAATACGAAACAGCCGTCTTAAATTCTCTAATATTTATTACTTTAGTATTTTGTTATTTTTATTATTATTATTATTGTTATTTTCTTCTTTAATATAACTACACACTTCTATATGTTCATGTAAAGCTGAGGAGCACGAGCCAAAAATTACGGGTAAATGTTGCTATGCTGTTTATCTGCATATGACAATAAAATCTGAAACTTGAAACTTGCTATGAAGGATGAAATGACCCACAGAGATCGATCAGTTTGAGTATCAGGCTGTAAACATGTTTGTTTAACATGGAAGTCTATGGGCACTGACTCACTGCTGCCTCTGCTGGACGTCAGAGGAACTGCAGGTCTGGAGTTGCTGGTTAGTGCTGCCCCCTACAGGCTGCACAGACACTAATGAGATTAGTGTGCAGTTTAACCCTGAAAATACGCTCAGCTCTGATTGGTGCACACCGCTACGGGTCACATTTTTCTAACAGAGCCCGGGGAAAAAATGAAAACACGCTGCCACAGGTATTCATCATCATCATCATCATCACATGTTCAGACAGACGCTCTGCTTCCTGTCATGCAAAAGCAAGAAAAACCTCAGCTCACACTTTAATTATTCGCTCGACCGCCGTGACGCCTCAGGAGGAACTCAGACAGCGCCGCAGGAAGCGAGTGCAGCGAAAGCAGCCTGTGACCACAAACATCCAGAGACAGAGCTCCGCCTCTAATCGCAGCTCAGCGTTACACAAGAGCGCTCTGAGGTTTCACCGAGGCACGAACATGACTCATCCAGCACCACACAGGCACTGTGTTTGTGTCCCTGTGAGGACCGCCGGGCTGCAGGCACGCTCACACCTGGATCAGGTCCACATCTGGATCAGGGTCCACATGGAACCAGACTCAGCTTCAGGCTGTGAGTCATGTGACAGCTGAATGTCCTCACAGAGTTGCAAACACAGGCGTGTGTGTGTGTGTGTGTGTGTGTGAGGGTGTGTCCTCATTGGCTGACAGCTCATGCCCCTCGCTCTCTCTCTGATGTTTGATGTCTCTCTCTCTCTAACAATGGCTGGCAGCCTTTTCCTGCCTGCTGCTTCCTGTTCAGCCAATCAGGGTCCAGCGTGGCAGAGCCGCTCAGCTGTTTCTCATTAAAATAAAAGTTCTGCAGCAATTTGATGGAGGGGGGGCATGTGACCCCCCCCCCCCCCCCCACCGCGTACCGCCACTGTGAGCCTGAGACTTTAAAGCCTGTGATCATGTGACCACAGAGATACTATCTTTGTGTGTGTGTGTGTGTGTGTGTCTGTGTGTCTGTGTGTGTGCTCTGCTGAAATCAGAATGTTTAGAGAGCGAGTAAGAAAACATTGATGACATCAGGGCGTGAAGGAGATTAGATGGAATCAGCTGAGAGCATTGTCATGGCAACTTTGTTTTCTTTCTGCCTTTTAAGGTGGAAATGATTCTGCAGCCTCTGTCTGTGCTCTCAGTGCGACGACAACGGCCTGAGGCAGAATGACATGTTATTAAATGTGTTATTAACATGTTTAATAACCTGTTAATAAACAGGTTTATTAACATGATAATAAACATGTTAATAAACAGGTTTATTAACATGATAATAAACATGTTAATAAACAGGTTTATTAACATGATAATAATCATGTTAATAAACCTGTTATTAACATGTTAATAAACATGTTATTAAACATGCAAGAACCCATATTGAGTAATAAATAGTATAAAATGGCGAGAGCTGTACAACACACTTTATTCTGTCGTTTTGACACCCTGTGACATCACAATGACGTCAGAACATCCTTACATCATCACATCATAATAAGACACCATAAACCATGAAAGAGCGTGACGGTGGCGGCCGTCGGGGAGACGCGCTCTGGTTTGTTTGTGGAATAAATAAAGTTTGAAATGAAAAGCACAGCACTTTACTGAGTAAAGGACCTTTGCTGAGGTCTCCACGACGAAATCGGCATTGATCAGCATCGATCAGCTGACCAGCTCACAGAAAGCTCTGTGACCTCTGACCTCTGTGCACCAGTCTGATTCAAACTGAAAATTCAGCTGACTGAAGCTGTAAGTGATATCACACCAGCGCTGCCCTCTGATTGGTTTCAGTTCAATGAGCTCAATGAGTTTGAACGATCAGGAGGCGTGGCAGCCAGCACAGACGGGCTGAGGTGTGCTGTGTTCACAGCATACATGCCAACCCTCCCAATTTTTCTGGGAGAATCCCGAATTTCAGTGCCCCTCCCGTAAATCTCCCGGAGCCACCATTCTCCCGAATTTCTCTCGATTTTCCACCCGGACAACAAAATTGAAAAACCATATCCCAGATTGGCTCAGCCAATTCCAGTTTCCAACAATGGCTACTACTACTGCAGCTACTAAGTTTTAATATTACTCTTATTAATCTTTCTGGGTCGCAAAATAAACTTTTAACATATTTTCAGGCGAGAATGTAGCTGGGTAAACTTCAAATATCTGCTCGGTTTATCAAGATATCACATATTTGCAAAAGTGTGCCAACGTTTTCGGAGACGTCTGTTACCCACCAGCTCGATAGCTAGCCGGGGGGTTCAATGGTCACTCGAGCCGGCGAGAACAGCGAACTCCCGGCACATCGTTTTCAAACCCGCACGGTCTTTGGCTACTCAGGTTAAACGTGATATATAAGTCACTTAAATAACTTAAACATGTTATTGTTTGGCTTTTTTCAGTGTTTTATTTATTCCGGAGTAAATCGGTTTGGCTGAGATTAAAGTTATTAGATTAGATTAAATAAAACTTTATTAATCCCTCTGGAGGGTTCCTCCTTGGTTTCCACACAGCTGAATAAACGTCGAACAGAAAACGGATTAAACAGAAGTGTGAGAAGGACGATAATTTATAGATAGCAAGGAGCAGACGGCTGAGTTTCACTCCACCGAGACAGCAGTGACATAATTCTGAAGGCTAGACCGTCACAGTCGCTCACTTCCGGTCTACCCGGCTTTCTTTAGACCGCGAAGGCCAGATGTTGAGCCAAAAACTGATTGCTTGTATTTTAAATGCTATGAATAAGTTGTTGGTCTATAATATGTGAAACATATGTCAAATGTATCCCTCATGAATGATATCAAGTCATCTTGAGCAACAAACAACATTCCTGTAACAAGGTAGAAGCTGCAATCAGTTTTTGGCAGTGACTTTTATGTATCCTTTATTTATGCAGTTAAAAAAAATTCTTGTTGACTTTAAAAATGTCTCTTTTAAAAGTAATCTGGCCAAGAGGACAGCTGAAATTCCAACAAATGCAAAAATAGTTCTGTAAACATATTTTAAGTGGGCAAAAGGAAGCTGATTGATTATAATGTATGTACAATAACACAGTTACAATGATACTTGAGAAACAGGTAAATTTTTAATTTTATATATAACCCCTTTGTAATACCTGTTCACCGAAGTCTATTTAGCAACATACGTAACGATATTACACACAAAAAACACACGGAAACATTGGAAATCAGTTTTTGGCACAACACCGGGTCCTCAGGTGGACGCCAACAGCGGCCCTTTTGAATGTCTCCCTAATTCTGAGGTCTCAAGGTTGGCAAGTGCAGGAAACTCACCCAGTGCGCCCTGGCAGATATCAGTCCTGGTGGCCCCGCCCACGATGAACTCCGGGTTAGAGACGAGCTCCTGGAAGACAAACCAGAGACAGCGGGTGTTAATGATGCTGGTCAGGGCCACGCCCACTCGGAACACAGAGTTGCTGGGGTGTGTGTCCAGATTCAGATTGCTCCTCAGACTGAATCTGCACCCACACACACCATCACCTGAAGCTCTCAGGTTAACCTCAGCTCCTCCACCTGAAACAGCTGGTCGGACTCGCTGTCTGCGTGCGCGCCCACCGCCCCCTCGCTGCTCTTCCTCCTGCAGCAGCGAGCACTGACTCATCAGGGAGTGACTCAGTGCGCATGCTTCAGATTGAAGGGACGCATTTTAGGAAACGGAGCAGAGATTCACCAAAGCTCCTCTCTGCTGGGACATGAAGGAGGAGCTGCTCCTTCACGTCCCAGCCGGAGGCCTGCTCCTCCTGCTCCTCTCACAGGTCTGTGAGATTATCATCTGTGAAAATCTCTCTGAGTACCAAACACTGTGTTTTTCCATCAGACACCCCCCCACCCCCGGTCCCGGTTCTCACCGTGGGCCTCTTCCAGCTGACTCCGCGGACCTTGTAGGAGCTCGGGCCCAGCTCGTTGAAGCCCAGAGACTCGGGCGCGGCGGGGAACGTCGGGTCGCAGAAGAGCTTGCCCCCGGAGCGGCACTGGGCGCGCAGCGCGTTGAAGTTCTGGTTCAGGTACGGGACCGCGTTTGCGTTGGTGCCAAAGCCCGCGGCCAGAGCGCGCTTCTTGGCCAGAGTGGACGCAACGCCGGACATGATGAAGAGGAGGAGAGGAGGAAGATCACACGGCTGCAAACTCCGACAACTTCTGCTGCTCAAAGTTTTCCCTACGCAGACCGCGCCCCAAACCAGAGGAGGAGCCACAGCCTCTGCCAGCCTCCACCCACCTCCAACCACTCCGATCTACACCTCCCTCTGAGCTGGAAAACACAGCACGTGACGTGTTTACTGTATTTAAAACATCATCACGCACACACACAGACACACACACACAGTGCAGAACTCTGTGTTACACAAACAGCAGAGCTTTTTTTTTATTCCTGATGCAGGATAGGACATTGAACACAGCATAGTTTTCACACCTCCCACGGTGTGACCATCATCACCATCATCAGTGCTCTGCTGCCCCGCCCATTCTGATCACCATCAGTTTTACGCAGCGCCCAATCACAACAGCAGTCGCCTCAAGGCGCTTTATATTGTAAGGTAGACCCTACAATAATACATACAGAAAAACCCAACAATCATATGACCCCCTATGAGCAAGCACTTTGGCGACAGTGGGAAGGAAAAACTCCCTTTTAACAGGAAGAAACCTCCGACAGAACCAGGCTCAGGGACGGCATGACCGGGAGCAGCCCTGGAACAGTGTGACTTCCTCTCGCCTGTCTTTCAAAGAAATCTGAAGAGCGCCCCCTGCAGGCAAACAACTCATTTTAATTGATCCTAATAATCAGTAAATATCATGTTATTGCAGTGATTTCTGCACCGTCCACAGCAAATATGATGCAAATCATGTTCAGCAAAGCATCTCCATCCTCCGCTGATCCACCCGCTCAGGTTATACAGGTTCACCTGTCCTGTTTCTATGGCGATTTCTCCCAATCAGCTGTTCGTCAAACGTTTTGATGCTCTGGTGTAATAACGTGTCTGAATGCATCATCATCATGTGACGACAGCCACCTGTGCTTTCAAGGTCACGTTTTATTTGCTGTATCCAGGTAACATAGACACATCTGTCAAATCAGCATACGCTGTCAGATCGCCATCATCAAAACAACACAATGAAATTCTTCGGCTCAGAGCGCCTCAGTGTTGCACATGAAGTAACACTTTGAGACAAGACATATATTAATAAACATGTACAGCGTGCCCAGTGACTGTGCAACACACTGTCTGATGTCTCAGCAGTTCAGCAGGTTGATGGCTTGAGGGTGTCACCAAGGAGATGGCGTCAGGCAAAACTACAAAAACGTGTCCGAATTTCAACGAGAAGAAGAAACGACAGGAGAAGAAAAACAACGAGATCAAAGAGAGAACGTCACATTTATGTTTCAGCCAAGAAGCAGCTGAGCCCACAGTTCCTCTGATGTCCAGCAGAGGCAGCAGTGAGCCATTCCCCACCCACTCCCACGTTAAATCAGCTGGTCAAGATTAAAACAGGTGATGTCACGGTGTGTGAGTCTGTGTGTGTGCTGCGATGGGGTTCCCGAGAGTCACAGGTGTGACAGCAGCTTCCGGTTCTCCATGGATCCGAACCTCTGTGTGTCGCAGGTTCAGGTGTGTGTGTGTGTCTGAGTGTGTGTGTGTCGCAGGTTCAGGTGTGTGTGTGTGTGTGTCTGAGTGTGTGTGTGTCGCAGGTTCAGGTGTGTGTGTGTGTGTGTCTGAGTGTGTGTGTGTTTGTGTGTGTGTCTGAGTGTGTGTGTGTTTGTTTGTGTGTCGCAGGTTCAGGTGTGTGTGTGTGTGTCTGAGTGTGTGTGTGTTTGTGTGTGTGTCTGAATGTGTGTGTCTGTGTGTGCCTGTGTGTGTCGCGTTCAGGTGTGTGTGTGTGTGTCTCTGTGTGTGTAAACATGTCTCACTGTTGGCTCTGTGAATAATTCACTGATATCACGCTGCTCCTTCACCTGTATCTGAGCTCCGCCCTCTACCTTATACCTGAGCCCCAGTCTTGCACACACAGCACACCTCAGGATGGCGAACGCAGCAGCTCATCTTGCGAGGAGGAAGGCCCGGGTGGAGGACGGCGCCGGCAGCCGGGCCAACGCGGTCCTCTTTAACCAGCAGGACTTTGAGCAGCTGCGATCCGAGTGCTCGCAGACCGGCTCGCTGTTTTGTGACCCCGCCTTCCCGGCAGACTGGGACTCTCTGGGATACAAGCAGCTGGGGCGCTACTCATCCAAAACCAGTGGCGTGGAGTGGAAACGGCCGTGGGTGAGCGAAACGCGCAATGATTACCGTTTGGCAGTTCTTTGATCAGCCATCAGAAATGTCTGCCATGACAGAGACTTCACCCTCTGATGCCTCGGTCACCCTGACCCCTGACCTCTAACCCTGGTCTGTGCTTCGACACAGCGTTAGTCTTCCTACAGGTTAAACCGTACGCCTCACTGAAGACTCTGAGCTCGGACTCCGGTCCTGCTTCCACGTCGAATCAGACCGCAGGCTTCTCGGGCGTCCTTCCTGCGTCCCGCCCTGTCGGTCACATCTGTGCGAATTCATGTGGAGGAAACAGGAAGCACGTCTGCGTGTTACTGCGTTGTCATGGTGTCAGGTCTCTTTCCTGTTTTATATTTGAGAAACGCTTTAATGTTCCTGAGCCTCTGAAGCTGAGTAATCATTCATGAGCTCATGTGTTTGTTTACGCAGTGCTGAGATACTAACCCTGTTATTAATAACAATAATAACAATAATAAACCCGCCACCAGTAAACACTCTTTATCTGATCCAGCTGAATTCAGTCCACTTTCATTCACACAGCTCCAGCTCACACTGCTTCACGCTGGAACAACTTGACAACAGTGGAAAGGAAGAACGACCTTTTAACAGGAAGAGCCCTGTAACAGATCCAGGATCAGCATGAAGAGCGTGAGCAGGCCTGAGCAGCGGCCCGCCTCTCTCTGTTTCGTGCAGAGCGTTTGCTGGTTTTTGGGCGTGTTATCAAAGAGCCGTTTAGACCGAGCTGCTCAGATATCAGAGAGAAAACAAACGAGCTGCTGTTTGGAGAAAGAAGGCGGCTCCAGCCGTTAAACATTAATGAGATAAGAAGCAGCCGAGCTGCTGCATCTGCTGCACAGGTGATAACAGGGCTTCAGTTCAGCTGCTCTCTTTCAACAGCGTGCAGAGTAACGATGTGAGCTGACGCTTCTCAGTGACGTCAGTTCTGAGCATGAATTTAAAATAACGCGTAAAATAAAAACAGGACAGGAGCCATTCCTGCTCGATCTGAGTCACTCCTCGGGCTTCTGCATGAGAAAAACTTCACATCAGTCGTTTCTTGTCAGCGAGCGATGTTTGATGACATCACCCTCGTCATCAGCTCCACGCTTCCCTCCATCAGAACCGGGCTTCGTCACAGCAGACTGAACGTCATCATCACTTCTTAGCTGATCGATAGAAACACTGCTGCGGTTCGTACTGATTGTTTTCATCGCTAACCACCTCATGTCTCGTCCAATCAGGAGCTGTGTTCTGATCCTCGCTTCGTCGCTGATGGAGCCAGAAGAACAGACGTCTGTCAGGGAGAGCTGGGTGAGTTTGATGACAGCGGGCGTGCTCATCGCTGACGGGAAGAGGAAACATCACACAACACTTAAACTCTGCTTTAAGAAGTTTGTAAAATAAAATGCGACAGAGAATAAATTTACTGAAGTGGTTTGATGAGTAAAGGATAAAAGCTTTCAGCTCCTTTATCCACAGAAATGACCTCTCAGAGATCAGAGAGTGATCATGTGACCTGTGTCTGTCAGGTGACTGCTGGCTCCTGGCGGCCATTGCCTCCCTGACTCTGGACCCTCAGATCCTGAACAGAGTGGTCCCTCCTGGGCAGAGCTTCACCTCACAGTATGCCGGCATCTTCCACTTCCAGGTCGCTCACCTTTTTAAAGAAACAGAAATAACACACAGTACAGGGCGGGGATGTAATTACAGAGGAAGTGACATCTCGTTCACGTCTGTCCTCTGTAGTTATGGCAGTACGGGGAGTGGGTGGACGTAGTCGTGGACGACCGGCTGCCCACCAGAGACGGGAAGCTGCTGTTCGTCCACTCAGCGGAGGGAGTGGAGTTCTGGAGTGCTCTGCTGGAGAAAGCCTACGCTAAGTAAGAGGAACCTGTGAGGTCTAACAAAGCTGACCAGTGATTAAACTCACTTTTATTTATGTGGCATCGAATCACAACAACAAGTGGCTTCATGGACAGATAGAGCTGGGTGTCATCTGCATAGCAGTGTAAATGTATGCTATGTCTTCTAATGATGCTGCCTAAGGGAAGCATGTATAATGTAAATAGAATTGGTCCTAGCACTGAACCCTGAGGAACTCCATAATTAACCTCAGTGTGTGAAGAGGACTCTCCATTTACATGAACAAACTGGAGTCTATTAGATAGATATGATACAAACCACTGCAGCGCAGTACCTGTAATACCTACAGCATGCTCTAATCGCTCTAATAGGATATTATGATCAACAGTATCGAACGCTGCACTGAGGTCTAGCAGGACAAGCACAGAGATGAGTCCACTGTCAGAGGCCATAAGAAGATCATTTGTAACCTTCACTAAAGCTGTTTCTGTGCTGTGATGAGCTCTGAAACCTGACTGAAACTCTTCAAATAAGCCATTCCTCTGCAGATGATCTGTTAGCTGTTTGACAACTACTCTTTCAAGGATGTTTGATATGAAAGGAAGGTTGGAGATTGGCCTATAATTAGCTAAGACTGCTGGGTCTAGAGATGCTTTTTGAGTAAAGGTTTAACTACAGCCAGCTTGAAGGCCTGTGGTACATAGCTGATTATTAGAGATAGGTTGATCATATTTAAGATTGAAGCATTAGTCTGAAAGAAGCTGTTTTAGCTCCTCCTACTTTGAGGCCACCCTTTCTTCTGACTGGTCAGCTTCTGAAAGGCTGCTGAGGGGCAGCACTCTCTTACTTGTTGTGAGAGCTGTGTATCATATATAAAAACAGCAACAAGGAGCCTGTAGCTGTAAGGTTTACTTATGTGTTTAATACCAGTGTCTGAATATGACAGGAAGTTATGTCAGGCCCTCGGGTACTTGTCACATCATCAACTCTTCATCAGCTGTCCAGACCTCCATATGTGATTAATGCCGTATTTAAGCAGCTGTTTATTGTGACTGCATCTCCCTGACAGCAGGAGGTGGTGGTGGGTGGAGGCATTTACTCAGTAAACATGGAGCGCCGCCCGGCCCGGAAAGCAAACAGAGCTGCACAATCAGCGTTTCAGGTCGAACTGATTTCTAAAGCTCGCTGACCTCCAACACACTCAAAGCGCTTCATAACTGGGCTTTTATTTTAGAGGCCTCTGGTCGTTTTTTATAAATGATATTTGGTCCTGAGCTTCTCTGCTCCTTCATCCTGCCCTCAGCTCCTCGTCCTCCTCTGTGGTGAACAGAAGCTCTCAGCTCTAAATTCATAAGTTCTAATATTCAGAGGGACAGTGGATATACACTACCAGTCAAAAGTCTGGACACACCTTCTCACTTATTTTTACTACATTCGACAGTGTTGATACTGAAGACATCAAATATATGAAGCAACAGATATGGAATCATGTAGCAAAGAAAAAGATAGATAAATATGTTTATATTTTAGCTTCCACCCTTTGATTTGTCGACAGCGCTGCAAACCCTCGGCCTTCTCTCAGTGAGCTTCATGATGTCGCCACCTGACATGTTTCACCTCACAGGTGTGCCTGTCAGGGTTCACTGGTGGAGTTGGGACCAGCAGTCAGGTTGGTACAGCTGACAGCCTGTTTGACAACTGTTAGAATTCATATTATTGGAGGAACCAATCAGCTAATTAAAGAGAAACAAGAGTCCATCATTACTGTGTGTATAAATCCTGGCAATCCTCCTGCACTTAACAGCGTACACTATGTTACTCTGTTTGTGTCGGGGGACGCGATCCTTGGGGTGGACCAGTTTTTTGGCGCAGCATGTTTTGGGGTTTAAAAGCCACAGAGACCCGGTGTTTAGAAAAAATGCGTCTCAGCTGCTCCGATACTCCTGACACATATGGGATCACTACAGGTTTTCGCTTAGGCAGCGGTTGTCCTTCTCTCCTGGATCAGCTGGAGCTTTGTTTAGGAGCCTTCCCAGCTTTGACAAATGTCATGACCATCAGTAACTGTTGATCAATGACAATCTGCAATTTTAATGATCAAGAAACTGACCTCACAGCCCATTGTTCACACAGTGGGCTGGTTTCAGTCTTTATGTCCTGTTTGTAAGGTTGTAAACCTGCAGTCAGCTGAGACTGAAGGAGTCACCTGACGGTGATGAAACATCCAGATGAACAGAATCAACCTTTTGGGATTTCTTTACCTGGATGATCGCGCATCAACAACCAAGCAAAAGGTGGTGATTCTACAGAATCAAAAATATAAAACATGTTTGGAGTTATTTCACACTTTTTGTTTCCTACATAATTCCACGTGTTCATTCATAGTTCTGATGCCTTCAGTGAGAATCATGAAAATAAAGAAAAACCATTAAATGAGAGGCTGTGTCCACACTTTAGACTGGTAGTGTAAAAAGTCTGCAGCTCAGATAGATTAGATAAATAGACAGAGAGATAGATGAGAAGTGAAACAGAAACTCTGAATGACCCTTAAAGTAAAACTTTGAGAGTTTTGGGGTCAGAGTCTGTCAGACTTCTCCTCTCCCTCAGCAACACTCAGTCACAGTGTGACGGCGCCCTCTGCTGGCTCCTCGCAGCGTCTCAGCTGGACTCAGGCTTGAGTACCAGACGTCCACCTTCTTCTGTTGTCGTTGTGCTGGAAGGTGAAACTCATCTTCATCTTTCTGGGACCCCTACAAACACAAACCACCACGCCACGCACACCGCCAAGGTGGAGCACACGGGTGCAGCTTGCAGGTGTTTGCATACTTAACCTCCACCCTCTCTGTCTGCAGGGTGAGCAGCTCTTACGAGGCCCTGAACGGCGGCTCGAGCGTCGAGGGCTTTGAGGATTTTACCGGCGGCATCGCAGAGAGTTATGACCTGAAGGAAGCCCCGCCCTTCCTGTTCCACATCATCAGGAAAGCCCTGAAGCTTGGATCGCTGCTCGGCTGCTCCATCGACGTAAACACACACACACACACGGAGGTTCAGTTGTAGTAAAATCAGCCTCATCCAATGTTGCCTCTAATTTTTCATGTGTGTGAGCGAACACACAAACTCCCTGAGCGGTCCCTCAGATTTTTTTTTGTGCGCAACACAGATTTTCTGTGCGTAGAGACCGTGCCAGCAGTGCGCAATCGTGCACGCGCGCAGCTTGGAGGGAACATTGGCCTCACCTGTTCCTGCAATCAGATACTTTGATCATCATAAACTGATCGATGTCTTCCTGTTAAAACAGAGTTTTTCCTTCCCACTGTCGCCAAAGTGCTTTCTCATAGGGGGTCATATGATTGTTGGGGTTTCTCTGTATTACTGTAGGGTTCTTACTTTACAATATAACACTGCAGACTTCTCCCACAACTCCGCCCAGTGCTTCCTGCAGAAGTTCTCTGATGACTCTGCTATAGTCGGCCTCATCACTGATGGGGACGACAAGGAGTACAGAGGACTGACTCAGGACTTTGTGGACTGGTGCCAGCAGAACTACCTCCAGATCAATGCCAGTAAAACCAAGGAGCTGGTGGTAGACTTCCGCAGGCACAAACATCCTCCACTGCAACCACTGAACATCCAAGGTATGGACATTGAGGCTGTGGACAGCTACAGGTACCTTGGTGTTCATCTGAACAACAAACTGGACTCATAACTCAGACGCCCTCTACAGGAAAGGGCAGAGCAGGCTGTACCTGCTGCGGAAACTCACGTCGTTTGGAGTGGAGGGCCCACTCCTGAAGACCTTCTATGACTCTGTGGTGGCCTCAGCCATCTTTTATGGTGTGGTCTGCTGGGGCGGCAGCATCTCTGCTGGGGACAGGAAAAGACTGAACAGGCTGATCCGAAGGGCCAGCTCTGTTCTAGGATGCCCTCTGGACCCAGTGGAGGTGGTGAGTGACAGGAGAATGGTGGCTAAGCTGTCATCCCTGCTGGACAACATCTCCCACCCCATGCATGAGACTGTGACAGCACTGAGCAGCTCCTTCAGTGGGAGACTGCGGCACCCACGGTGTGGGACGGAGAGATTTCACAGGTCTTTCCTCCCCACTGCTGTCAGACTCCACAACAAAGACTTTAACTGATCAACACACACATTCACACATGTGCAATAACACTAATGTGCAATAATCTTTTCTGGCATCGTTGTATTTTTACTGAGTTGTATATAGCACTTCTATTCTATTTTTATGTCACTAAGCACCAATGACATCATGGACAGGACCAGCCAGAGAGTAAATGAGTACATTTCCTGTATTAATAATGTACTTGTAGTGAAGTTCTTCTGTTTTATTCTACTTTCATATGTTGGATTCAAATATTTCACTTTGTTTTCTGTCACTTTAATTATTGATCAAGTTACCCAGAAACATGCAGTCACCTCTTTACTCACCAGGGGGGGCCACATGTTCAGTCTAGTGTCCTCTGACACTGAGCCATGTCATGTATCAGAGCAGCTCTGAGCCGTTCTCCAGCCTGAGCGCTAAATTCAAACACTGCCCCTCCAACAGGCGTGGTCCTCACAGGTGTCCCTGTAGATATGACATCACGGAGACACCACCCCTCCTCTTCCTCCTCACTGCACTGTTACACTAAACACTCCATGTGTTTCAGATTTCCAGCTCGCATGAGACGGAGCTCATCACGAGTCAGAAGCTGGTCAAAGGCCACGCCTACTCCATCACAGCGGCCGAGCAGGTGAGGCAGAATCTGTGATCAGATCCACAGCTGCAGCTGGACAGATGCTCACAGGTGTAATGTTCTGCAGGTGCATCACTGTGGTTCTCCGGTTGAGCTGATCCGGATCAGGAACCCCTGGGGTCAGGTGGAGTGGACGGGCGCCTGGAGCGACAGGTGAGTCGTGGTGCTCTGAGGTTCTGGAGTGGAGCATAACGCCTCAACTGTGGTTTCACTGTACTTCCTGTGGTCAGCTCGAAGGAGTGGGACGGCGTTCGGGCAGAGGAGAAGAGGCGGCTGGATCGCTGCGCCGAGGACGGCGAGTTCTGGTAGGTGGAGCCTGACTGTAGCGGGTTAAAATGTCTGCAGCTGCTGCACACTCAGCCCGTCTCTGCCGCCCGCAGGATATCCTACCACGACTTCCTGAGTCACTTCTCCCGCCTCGACATCTGTAACCTGACACCTGACACGCTGACCAGCAACGAGGTCGGCCGCTGGAACTTTGCCGAGTTTGAGGGCACGTGGAGGGTGGGATCCACCGCCGGCGGTTGCAGGAACTACCCCGGTACCCCACAGGAAGTGATGCACTCTGGGTGATGATGTTTGATGTTCATGATGCAGAGCGCTCAGCTAACATGTGCTCCTGTGTCTCCGCAGCCACCTTCTGCTCCAACCCGCAGTTCTTCATCCGGCTGGACGACATGGACGACGATCCTCACGATGGCGAGGAAGGCTGCACCGTCCTCATCGGTCTGATGCAGAAAGACGCTCGAAGGGAGAGGTGCTTCGGACGCGACCTCAACGCCATCGGCTTCGCCATCTACAAGGTTCAAACGCACCCGGCGCTGAGCCAATCACTTCCAGTTTAGCCTAGCTGTGCATCAACAAAGGTTTGGCGAGTCTCATGGCTCTCTGTTGGTGTGCTTCCAGGTGCCCGATCAGGTGAGAACACAGCAGAAGTTCACCGTCTGAGTACACCTGCCCAACACGGCTCCTGTGATGACCTCAGCAGGTTAGAAGGTCGATGCGTAAGGCGACATTGGACCTCATTCGTTAATATCCCCATGGAAACGCCCTAATGAGCATGAAAAACTAGCCCCAAATCACCGTCACACTCAAACCTCTGTTAGCCAATCAGAATCAGGCTTCTTGACACATTCTGCCAACACCCACACCTGTGCGTCTCCATATAAAGAAACAGGTGGAGGTACGGAGAGATGCCGAGCATCGCCATAGAAACCGTATCATGTTAAGGTCTGAATGTTTCTAACATTTAATATGAACCCTGCTCTTTGGTGTTGATGTCTTTATTTCATCTTCCCCCTCCGACGTCACGTTCCCCGTCTGCGTTTGTTTCATGCATCGCGTTCATCATTCAGTGTTTCTTTTTTTTAAAAAATATTCAACCTTTATTGAACCAGGACGATCCCACTGAGGTTAAAAAACTCTTTCCAAGGGGGACCTGGCCAAGTATCACACAGTTACAAAGATTAAACACAGGCAACAACAACACTCACACGAAAATAAAATAAAATGACAATCTAAATGAAACAGTTACATGTTATGGAACTGGCCTCCAGGATTCTTAGTTTTGATTTAAAAGCTCTAAATGAAATGAATTCTGTTGTTTTCCAGTCGTCTTGCAGCTCGCTCCAAGCTGAGGGTGCAACATGGGAAAAATGTTTGTGAAGGTTCTCAGTCATGCAGGTCATCATGGTCCAAGGAGCGTGGAAAGCAAAGCGTCTGGACTTCTTTAAGGCTACATCCACACTAATGCGCTTTCATTTTCATCTCTCCGTTTTGGCCTCCCGTCCACACTGAGGTGCCGTTTTCTCTCAAGGAAAACGCAGCGTTTTGAAAACGCTTTCGAAAACGAATTTGAAAACGGTGCTTTTGCGTCACAGTGTAGACAGCGAAAAGGGAGACTTTCTAAAACGATGACATATGTTAGTCATGTGATGCAGTCAAGTGACCAATTAAACTAAGATGGCGGAGGGCATTACACAGCATTGTTTTGTTTGACAGCCCTGTTAAAGATTAATATCAGTTTGTACATGCTCCAGAGAGCTTTTCTTCAAATTCTTTAATTCTCACTCGCTTTTGCAACTTTGTACGTTTGTGTTACTCGCAACAACAACTCCACCTCATTGTTAGTCCGTTTAAAAAACTTTGCTGGTCAGCCATTTAATGGGGTGGCTGTAGCTCAGGTGGTAGAGCAGATCAGCAGATCAGCTACTAATTGGAAGGTTGGTGGTTCGATCCTTGGCTTCCCCAGTCTGCATGCCAAATATCCTTGAGCAAGATACTAACCCCAAGTTGCTCTCTGATGCGTTCATCGCAGTGTAAATGTAGTTTAGTTTGCGCTTGTGTGAGTAGGTGAATGAGGCATGTTGTATAGAGCGCTTTGAGTACTCCGGGAGAGTAGAGAAGCGCTATATAAGAATCAGTCCATTTACCATTTTACACTGGAGGGTTTGTGCTGGATTTTACAGAGTCAAACACAGAGCCAGACGATATATAGTGCTTGTTAAAGCAGTTCATAATCTCCTTCCTGTCATAAACAGGAACGGAGTCCTTAAAAACATAGGCGGGTAGAGCATGGGAGCTTTTACTCACTGAAAGAGACTTAATGATTTTCCAGAGCTGCTGTGGGTTATTTAGGTATCAATACTGACAAATAGTATTCTGATTTAGCTTTCTTAATAGAGGAAATACATTTGTTTCTTAGTTGTCTGAAAGAAGCCAATCAGTGGGAGAGCCTGTTTTCCTAACTTTGGCCAAGGTTACGCTCATGAATGATATCTGCCAGCTCTGGGGAGAACCCGGCATTTTATCCTAAACCTCCTTAATGGAGCATGTTTATTCACAATTTGCATCCCTAAAAAATGTCCACGCTACTCCTACACCAGGGATCAATCCTATTCTCCTCCAGTCATTGTTGGGACTTGGGCACCTCGGTGTTTCTATTAACAGCAGCATCACAGCGGACACTTAAGTCAAAAGACCCCCAAGGATGAGAATTTATGAGGAACATTTGTCAGAATCAGGCTAACCAAGGTAGACTTTTCAGGGCTTTTGAGATTCGGCCGAGTCAGTAACTTAACCAGCTGGGTAAGATTGACGGAATCACAGAAACAGCTTTGAGCCAGTCCCAGTTACAGTCACCGGCTAACCCAACAAAGCAACAAAGGCTCCAGTCAGCAGCTCAGGTCCTGGTAGGAGCACAGGCCTGGAGGCAGTGCCGGTGTATCTCCCTCTATCGTATTCAGGCCTCCACTCAGTGGGGAGATTGACCCACACTGGCACAGATGCCTGGATGTGTATTCAGCTTCTGAACACAGACCTCAGAGCAGACGGAGCAGGCCAAAGACAGAACGCACCACGTTCTCCAAACATGGTTTTTTAAACCTTGTTGGAAAAAAGAAACTAGAATCAAACTAGAAAGTAACAAATTCAAAGCAGACATTTACCAAGATTACATGCTGCTGCGGTCGGAGACTGGGAATAACAATCATTATTATTGATTTCATTAATATCAGTTATTAGCAGCAGCATTAGTATTCAGCACTGTTTGAGGGTCATTTATTCTGATGGTGTGAGGCAGGTTTGTAAGTCAGAGACTTTATTAGCGCATTTCTTTCCTTTTGTGTTTTTTTTACGACAAACCAGGCGATGGGCGGGACTTCAGCAGAGACGTCTGCGCTCTCCGTCTCGTCGCTGTGAGTACGCTCACTGCTGTGTCCTGCCTTCACTGGAGCATATTTAAGACTAAAGATGTGATCACTGATTTTGGGACGAGCACTCACACATGAAGTCCTCTTCTACAGTGCAGGGGTGCGTTTAGTGTCATGAACGTTTGGGGACAGTTATCGATTCAGAGCTGAAGTTTAAAGCAAACTGAAGCTGTGTGCCGGAAGCCTCATCGGCGACTCTCGAGCTTCAGAAGCTTTCTCACGCACACTTTGATAAAAACATGATGGTTTCATTTCATCGGCTTTTACTGGATACGTGTTTAAGTAACAGCTGATTGGTGAAGCACATCCCTGTACAGTAGTTTGTGCGGCGAGTCTCAGCTTCTTCCTTCTGGATGAAGGTTTCTGGTCGCAAACACACGAGGCCCAGGTCATGTTTAGTGTTTTTCAGGATTTTGTACTATGTGCAGTTGTTTGCTGCCTGTGAGGATGGATGACGCACGACTGCAGAACAAACGGCCTACAGGTGCAAATAAAATAACCACAACCTGAATCAGATAAACGCCTCGCTAGGATTCAGAGATGCCTCCGTCTCCAGGTCGTCGTGTCCGTCTCACCTTCTTCTTCTTCTTTTGCGGTCAGTATAAAGGTCGCACTAACATCCGCCTGGGCCCGGACGTCCTCCTGAGAGACCAGTCAGTGGCTCGCAGTCACGCCTTCATCAACCTGAGGGAGGTGTGCGATCGCTTCAAATTGCCACCCGGAGAGTACGCCATCGTCCCGTCCACCTTCGAACCGCACCGCAAAGGAAGTTTCGTCCTGAGGGTGTTCACGGAGAAGGAGGCCCACACCAGGTCAGGACCTCAGGGTGACAAGGTTACGCTGCATAACCGCCACACAGTCTGACATCTGCTCTCCTGTTTCAGCCCCATGGAGGAGGACGCCGGCGCCGAACTCCAGGAGGTGCGTCATCAGCTTTAATCACACTTCACGTTTTAGGAACGAGACGTCTGAGCTTCATTCATTAACATGCAGCGTGTTCTTCTTCCAGCCCGACATCAGACACGAGGACGTGGACCCTCACCTCAAACACCTCTTCATGCAGATCTGTGGAAACGTAACAGCAGTTTTTATGTCACGGTTCTTACACGGCTTCACTTCCTGTCCACAACAAACATATTTCATGTTTTCCAGGAATCGGAGATCTCCGCCTTTGAGCTCCAGCAGATTTTGGACAAAGCGGTGACTCAGAGTAAGAAGAGTTTAACGTTTCACCGGATCGGACTCGCAGCAAAGTCCCGCTGATGGTTGCTCTGCTCTGATTTCAGGGTCGGACATTAAAACCGACGGCTTCAGCCTGCAAACCTGCCGTGACATCATCAGCCTGCTGGATGTATCCTTCATACGAAATCATGACACGCAGACAGCATCGCATGCTAACGTGTGATTGATAGAGTTTTAGGACACGCCTCCACTAGAAACTACAAAAAACAACAAAAAACACACAAAATGTCCAGAATTTTCTAACATCCACGCAGTTTACAGCCTGTCAGCAGAAAACTGATACGTGATCAATAAGTGATCGAACTGACTGAGCAGTTAGAGAGTGAGCCAACCATCGATGATGCGTGTGACTCACCTGTGTGGCGTCAGGTGATCAGGTGTGCGGTTCCTGAACTGACCCTCAGACTGACGGCAGCTCCAGACTGGGCCTGCTGGAGTTCCACAGCCTGTGGGTGAAGATGCAGACGTACCTGGTGAGTTCTCACCTGCGTGTGAGCGCTGTTACAGCTTCTGTCAGAGTCGGCATGGCGATGACCTCACTGCTCGCTGCTGTCGTGTGCAGGAGATCTTTAAGAGTCACGACTCGGACGGGTCTGGCACGATGAGCAGCCACGAGATGAGAGCGGCTCTGGCTGAAGCCGGTAAGACTCCTCGTAGGAGTGGGCGGGGCCAACTGACGGCGCCTTTCAGCCCACTCCACGCACTTCCACAAACTCTCCTTCAAAGCTGACATCCACTGCTGTGGGAGGAGCTACAGCAGGAGACGTACCCATGATTGGCCCTCTAAGGTGGAAAACACAGAGCTCCTGGACAGGTCTACCTGGCATGCGTGTCTCACCTGGTGGCTCCTCCTCTTGTGTTCCAGGGTTCCAGCTGAACAGCACAGTGATCCAAGAGATCGTCGCTCGCTACGCCGACAGAAGCTACGCCATCGACTTCGACCGTTTCATCGGCTGCTTGATCCGTCTGGAGATGCTCTTCAGTGAGTTCCCATTGCTCCCAGTATTCCCACTGCTCACACTATTCCCAATATTCCAACTCAGTATTCCCACTGCTCACACTGTTCCCAGTGTCCTCAGCTGTTTGTGCTTGTACGTAAGGTTTAAATGTGTTCTTATTTCCCACCTCAGGGATGTTCAGGACTCTGGATAAGCAGCAGCGGGGCTGGATCCAGCTGGACCTGCAGCAGGTAAACCACACCTGAGCAGTGCAGTCCCTCTCTTATTGGCTGACATACATGACATCATCACTGACCTCATCTTCTTCTGCAGTGGCTGTGCCTCGCCATCAACTGACAGCTGCCGCTCCAGGAGCATGCTGGGAGTCTGCAGGGAGCTCCTCGACCTTAGTCTCTAAATTGTTCTGGGTGGGGGTGTAGGTGGTGTGAGGGCGAGGTGATGAAAACGGTCTTTCTTAGACACAACTAACCGATCATAGAAAAATGATTTAGGCAGCACTGTCTTTGGTAAGCTGAAGGCATCGTATCCAAAGCAGCGTTAGCATCATGCAGTAGCTGAACAGTTTAACGCGCACGTTTGTGTTGGAGGAGAATGTCGGCAGAAAGTCTAGAGGCTCCAGCGAGCGGACACGTTCACTGTGAATGATTTTGTTTCCTTGCAAGTAAAATAAACACGTTGGATTGGCTGCTGTGTCTCAGTTATAACAGATACCATGGTCACCGTGCAAAGGACAGGAAGCCGATGCTGTGGTTGCTGACTCTGAAACAGTCCAAATAAAATCTGAAGAAACGCTTTTGTGGTTGTTTTCTGTTTGCGGCTGTTACCCAATCAGCACTCTGCCTCTGCTGGACGTCAGAGGAACTGCAGTGAGTCAGTGTTAACATGTTTACAGCCTGATACACAAACTGGTCACAACACCTGCACCATTTACTCACCTGTTCAAATTATCATCTGACATTCACCTGTACTACTCGTTTCAGCCGCTCTCCGCTCTGACTGTTTAACAGACATTAAGCAGCGGTTGAACAACAGTTACTTACAGCTAAACCCAGACAAAACTGAAACTGACTATTGCACCGGACAGTGCAATGTCTAAACAGCGACTGTGTGATTTAGGTTCCTCTCAGAGGCGTAGCCTCAGATATCCTTCAGATATTTTTGATGAAGCCTTTTCTTTGGAGTCAAACTGAAATCAGACAGTAAGAGCTGCGTTTTTCACTTGAGGAACATCTCAAAACTTAGACCAATGGTGTCAACAAGTGAACTTGAGATGATAATCCATGAGTTTGTCTCTACAACACTCGACTACTATAATAGTTTATTTGTCTCAAGAAGAAGAGGCTGGCTTGTGCAGTGAGACTACTGACTCACTCAAACATAGAGCCCATATGACTCCTGGTTTAAAGTCACTACACTGGCTACCAATCAGATTTTTTTTTAGTGAGGTGGTGTCAGAGGCTGAGGGTGGAGGAGGGATGCAGGCTGCAGGAATGAAACAACAGAAAGTGGTTTCCTGCTTCAGGCTGACTCACTGTAGGAACAGGACGGGCAGTCAGGACTTCAGAATAAAAGCATGAGTCAGTTACAAACATGCTGTCAGATTTTCACCTGTGAATGTGATTCTCTCTGTTAGCGCCATTTATAGTTATTACATGTTTTATTTTGAAAAGCCTGAAAAGGATATGGTGCTTTTGTTGTGAAAAGTTTGTGAGAAATAAACAAGCGAATGGCGGAGCGACACGATGGTTTTACCGTCGTTGTTGCACAAACCGACGCGTAAAACAGCCTCTTGTCCATCCAGACTCTTATTTTAGATATAAGAGAAATAGAGAACTCCAAGAAGATACAAGATAGCCGCTACATTAAGTAAAACCATCAAGCTCCCGAGCGAGACGACTGCATCGCTATGAGATCGTACAAAGTTTGGTACAGCAAATCAGTTAAGTGTACAGAGCTGTATGCATGAAGAATCTAAGAGGAGAAGAAATAAGCTTCCATGGATAAAGTTTTGGACTATGATATGCTGCCAAGCTACAAGTCGTGCTAAAATTGAACAATTGCGATATTCAACTTCTTACAAATAAGTCAGTGACAGTGTTTTTGGTCTTAAGAAGATGACATTCAATACGAAAGCCTCAGCTTTGTGTCATAGACCATTTGTTTCATGAACACTTGTTGAATAAGAAGTTGTGTAAAAGGAGCAGAGATGGCAGATAAAGAGCCGCAAGGTTCCAGGCCCAGGGCACAGAGCTGCAGTAGCGGGACTGGCCACAAGAGGGCACAAAAGTACACCGAAAGAGGTTTGGAAGAACAGCTCGGCAGGCACATAAACGCAAGAAGGTCCAAGCTGTCACAATTAACTGCAAAAATGAATAAAATTAGCGGACTGATGAAAGAGAATGAAAGCCTTGACATTGTTGATGAACATTTAAGTAACTTTTCAAAGCTACATGAAGAATTCTTACGGGCAAATGATGATGTACTGTCGCTGTTGCCAGAAGATGAAAGGAATGTGGACCAGATGCTCTGGTTCAATCCAAAAAAGGAGCAGTTCAGTGCGTTTATGACTGAAGTTGAGAAATGGATCATGGTAACAAGACATCAGCATCAAGATGACGTGAGCCCAGATGACAGCGTGTCAGTGACTGCTAGACCATCTGCAAAGAAATCAGGTACCAGTGTTGGAAGAAGCTCAGTCAGTAGCCGCTCATCGAGGTCGTCCAGAGCTTCTTCAGTATCATCTGTACGGCAGAAAGAGGAAGCAGAGCGCGCTGCTCTGCTCGCACGAGCCGCTTCCTTGAAACAGAGACAAGCCTTGGACATTGAAGAATGTAAGTTAAAGGCAAGAAGAGAACAGCTTGAGATTGAGACAGCTATTGCTGCTTCGACAGCCAAAATAAAAGTGTTAGAGGACTGTGAATATGACAGCTCTAAAAATGATGTGGAACAGTGTGAATCAGCTGTTAAACAGTTCAGCTTCCAAGAGCCAAAGGTACAAGGTGAACATCATGGGCAGTCAAAGGTAAACAGTCACAGTGTAAAACAAGAAGATGACTTACACCAAACTGATGCCAGTATTATTCCAATGAATCTATGTGAAGTCATGTTGAAACAAAATGATATCACTGAGATGTTAGTCAAACAACATAGACTGTCACATTTGCCGCAAAGAGACATTCCCATCTTTAATGGTGATCCACTTGAGTTCATACCATTTATAAGAGCCTTTGACCATACAATTCATGACAAAACTGACAGTGACAGTGACAGGTTATATTACCTTGAACAGTTCACCAGAGGTGAACCCAGAGATTTGGTAAGGAGTTGTCAGCACATGAGTCCTCAACAAGGCTACAGTGAGGCAAGGAAGTTGCTGTTTTGTCATTATGGTAATGAACTGAGAATTGCAACTGCCTACATGAACAGAGCATTTGATTGGCCACAAATCAAAACAGATGATGCAAAGGCTCTTCATAGCTATTCACTGTTTCTCACTGGTTGTAGCAATGCAATGCAAGACATCAGTCAACTCCAAGAAATGGAGATCCCCACGAACCTCAGAGTTATTGTCTCTAAACTGCCATACAAAATGAGAGAAATGTGGAGAGTCTCTGCTTTTGACATTCAAGAAACAAGTGGAAGGAGAGCAAAGTTCTCAGATCTGGTCAGATTCATAAACAGACAAGCAAGAATAGCTGCAGATCCTTTGTTTGGTGACATTAAAGATGCTGAAGATAAAGCAAAGTCGTCTGCAAATGTGAGAATGAACAGATCATCCAGGCAAAGGGGAAGCACATTTGCTACAAGTGTTACACAAGCTGCAAATGAAAGGCCACCTGAAATTAATAAAAGTGCTTCTTGTCACACCAGCAGTGCCTCCCAGAAACCATGCATATACTGTGAAAAACTGCATACACTGGCAGAATGTCAAAAGGTCAGAAACCAGCTTTACAAAGAAAGACTAGAGTTCCTCAAAGCAAAGGGTCTGTGCTTTGCATGTCTGACACAAGGTCATCTGAGTAAGGACTGTAAGAAAAGATCATTGTGTGAGTACTGCTCTAAGAGACATCCAAGTATGCTTCATCAGACAAGGGAGGAGGACAGTAAGGCAGATGATTGCATCCAGAGAAACGTCTCTGACATTCCCACGACAAGTGATGAAACACACATTTCAGGCAGACTTTGTGGAGCCACAGGGGCCGGAAAAGACATTCATGTGTTATCGATCGTCCCTGTGTGGGTTAAGTTAAAGAAAGGCAATAAGTTAATTGAGACTTATGCTTTCATGGACAATGGGAGCCAAGCCACATTCTGTTCAGAAAAGCTGATGAGACAACTCGGTGTAGAGGGTAAGAAGACAAAATTCATGCTTCGCACAATGGGACAGGAAAAGATGGTGACAAGTTACCACCTGTCAGGATTAGAAGTGTGTGGTTTAAATGAGAACACCTATATAGACCTTCCTGACATTTACACTCATGCAGACATTCCAGTGTCTAGGGAGAATATCCCTACTCAGGATGACTTAAAAAGGTGGCCACATCTTCGGCAAATCAGGTTCCCACATTCAGATGCAGACATTGGACTTTTAATAGGATGTGATGTGCACAAGGCTATGGAACCATGGGAGATTATTCATAGTAAAGATAACGGTCCATATGCTGTTCGAACAGTCCTGGGTTGGGTTATCAATGGCCCTCTCAAGAGAGATTCTTGCTCTACTCCTTCTGACAGAGAGCTGAGTGTTTCTGTAAATCACATCTCTGTCACTAATGTTGAGAATCTTTTGATGCAACAGCTCAACTATGATTTTCCAGAGAAAGCCTCTGAGGAAAAACAGGAAATGTCACGAGAAGACATGTTTATGGATTCTGTCGATGGCACAGTTGAAAGGATTAATGGTCATTATAGTATAGGTCTTCCTTTAAGAAACAAAGCTGTCAAAATGCCAAACAACCGCAGTGCAGTAATGCAGAGGGCAGAGAATCTGAAAAGAAAATTAATCAGAAACACAGAATTTCACAAGGAGTATCAGAGCTTCATGTCTGACTTGCTGACTAAAGGCTATGCAGCTCAGGTACCAAACACAAAGACTACCCCTGAAATTGAGAGAGTTTGGTACATACCACACCATGGGGTGTACCACCCCCAGAAAAGAAAACTCCGTGTGGTTTTTGACTGTGCAGCATCCTTTCAAGGAAAATCACTGAATGAAGAACTCTTGCAAGGGCCAGACCTAACGAACACACTGATTGGAGTACTAACAAGGTTTAGGTGGGATCACATTGCATTGATGTCAGACATAGAAGCTATGTATCACCAGGTGCGAGTACCTCCAGAGGACAGTGATCTTTTGCGTTTTCTCTGGTGGCCAAATGGAAACTTGAATGAACCTCTGCAAGAATACAAAATGATGGTGCACTTGTTTGGGGCAACATCCTCCCCAAGCTGTGCAAACTATGCACTGAAAAAAGCAGCAGAAGATGCTAAAGAAAAAATGCCACTAGCAGCAGTTAACGCTGTTCTGAACAACTTTTATGTAGATGACTGTCTTCTGTCAGTTTCAGATGAAACAGAGGCATGTACTATGGTCAGGGACCTGACAGCATTGTGTGAGAGTGGAGGATTTCACTTAACAAAGTGGATGAGCAACAGCAGAGTTGTTCTTGCTTCCATTCCTGAAAAGGAAAGAGCAAAAGAGGTTAAAGATTTGGATTTGAGACATGATGCACTACCAGATGAAAGAGTCCTAGGAGTGAACTGGTGCACAGAGACAGATGTATTCAAGATCAGGATAACTGAAAAACCTGTGCCAACGACTAGGCGAGGCATCCTCTCATTTGTAAGTGCAATATATGACCCACTGGGCTTTTTGTCTCCTGTCATTCTGCCAGCAAAAATCATCCTGCGAGAGCTATGTGGCAGGAAGATCTCATGGGATGAGGAAATCCCAGCTGAACTGGCTCAAAGGTCACAAGTTTGGCATTCAGAGCTTTCAAAGCTTCATGGCTTTACCGTTAACAGGTGTTTGAAACCTGCTGGATTTGGAGTGGTCATATCTACACAATTGCACCACTTCGCTGATGCTAGTGAGAGAGGTTATGGAGTCGTTACTTACCTCCGTATCACAAACCAAAAAAGAGAAACTCACTGCTCATTCATTATTGGCAAGTCCAGAGTGTCTCCTCTGAAGCAGATAACAATTCCACGTCTCGAGCTGACAGCAGCTGCAGTTGCTGTAAAAATGGACAAGCTCATGAGAAAGGAGCTGCAAATGCCACAAGAAGAATCTGTGTTTTGGTCTGACAGTACCACTGTTTTAAAGTACATCTCCAGTGAGAACATCAGATTTAAGACATTTGTAGCAAATCAAGTGTCACTTATTAGAGACAACACAAAACCAAGTCAGTGGATGTATGTGAACTCTGAATTAAACCCTGCTGACCACGCTTCAAGAGGGATGAACACAGACACATTCATGAAGTGTTCAAACTGGATTGCTGGGCCAGAGTTTTTGACAAAAGATAGGAAAAACTGGCCAATTTCACCGGACATAAAAGAAACACTAAAAAATGACGTTGAAGTCAAAGAGGTGATGAGTGTGAATGTTACAAAATTACATGAAAATCCACTAAACAAACTGTTCTCTCACTATTCAGACTGGTACCGTCTAAAAAAGGCAGTTTCCTGGATACTTATGTTCAAGCAGCTGCTTCGCAGGTTAAGTGCACATCAGAAGCTTCTCATGTCACAAGCAAGCGACTGTGAAAGCAGCAAAAGGAAAGCTGAAAAGGTTGCAGGTCAAATGCAGCAGTTCAAAACATGTATTAAGGGATCTTCACTTACCACTGCAGATGTTGCAAAGGGAGAAACTGAGATTGTTAAGTTTTGTCAAAATCAAAGCTTCGCAGAAGAAATTGCAAGTCTTCAGAAAGGTGACAAGCTTAAAAGGAGCAGTCACATTGCGAAGCTGGATCCTTTTGTCCAGGATGGAGTTTTAAGGGTTGGCGGTAGGTTGCATGAGTCTGCACTACCAGCCGATGTTAAGCATCCAGTGATTCTCCCTAAAGGTCATCATGTTTCTACTTTGATTCTGAGACACATTCACCAAGAAACAGGTCATGGAGGAAGGAATTACACATTATCCAGGCTGAGAGAAAGATTCTGGATTCCACAGGTAGATTCAGCAATAAGAAAGATCCTGTCAAAGTGTGTAACATGTAGAAGGATATCTGCGAAACCTGGTGAACAAAGAATGGCAAACTTGCCACAAGATCGCCTGATTCCTGACAAACCTCCATTCACAAATGTGGGCATAGACTACTTTGGACCTTTTGAGGTCAAGCATGGGCGCAGCAGAGTTAAGCGATATGGTGTATTGTTTACATGCCTTGCTGTTAGAGCAATACACATGAAAGTTGCCCACTCACTTGATACTGATTCCTGCATAAATGCATTCAGGAGGTTTATTGCAAGACGAGGTCAAGTGTCTGTCATGAGATCAGACAATGGCACTAACCTTGTGGGTGCAGAAAAGGAAATGCGTGAAGCAATCAAGGGATGGAATCATTCAAAAATCTCAGAAATGCTCATGCAAAAAGGCATCACCTGGATATTTAACCCCCCAGCAGGGTCACATTTTGGAGGAATCTGGGAGAGGCAAATTCGCTCAGTTAGGAGAATTCTTAACCAGATCCTAAAACAGCAACCTCTGGATGATGAATGCTTGCAGACATTGCTATGTGAAGTTGAAGCAATTGTCAACGGCAGGCCAATAACAAGAGCGTCTAATGACCCCAATGATTTAGACGCACTTACACCCAATCATCTACTTCTTCTTAAAGGGCAGCCAGTACTGCCACCGGGATTGTTTCAAAGAGAGGACTTGTATGCAAAAAAAAGGTGGAGACAAGTGCAGTACCTGTCAGACATCTTTTGGAAGCGTTGGACTAAAGAGTATTTGCCGCTTCTACAAGAAAGACAGAAGTGGTTAGTGACTAGGAGAAATCTGAGACCAGGAGATGTTGTTCTCATAGTTGATGACAGTGCACCAAGAAGTTCCTGGTTAATGGGAAAGGTTGAGAGTACAGTTCCAGACTCACATGGACTTGTCAGACGTGTGTTTGTCAAAACCAAAACTAGCGTTTTGGAGAGGCCCATCGACAAGTTATGTTTATTGCTTGAAATGGAGGCAACAGTTTGAATCTTAGCCTCAAGTGTAACAGATTTATGTTCAACACATATGTGTGTTGCATATAATGTTTGGTTAAGCCATTTATATTCCGAGTGTTGATATTAAATGACGCATTATTGTGTTAATATGTAATTGTTATGCCTTAGCAGTAACAATTAGGGGCCGAAATGTTAGCGCCATTTATAGTTATTACATGTTTTATTTTGAAAAGCCTGAAAAGGATATGGTGCTTTTGTTGTGAAAAGTTTGTGAGAAATAAACAAGCGAATGGCGGAGCGACACGATGGTTTTACCGTCGTTGTTGCACAAACCGACGCGTAAAACAGCCTCTTGTCCATCCAGACTCTTATTTTAGATATAAGAGAAATAGAGAACTCCAAGAAGAAACAAGATAGCCGCTACACTCTCCATCACCGATGGAGGCGTCTGTGAGGAGCAGACGGTGGAGACACCTGTGCATCGGGAGATCCCAGCAGGTGCCGATCAGAGAGGATCAGACGGTCTGAAGAGTCACGCGTGGATTCATCCTGCAGATCTCAAACTGTTTCTTCCATGTTCTACTGTAACGTCAGGAATAAATAAAGTTTTTTATATGACTGAGCTTCCTTCAAAGGGCCTCAGTGGAAGGTCAAAGGTGATGAAGTAAAAGTAAAATGAGAGTTTGTTTCATCTGAGAGGGAAACTACTCACAGATGGATTCTGGGAAATGAATGTTTTAAATCCGGGTCTAAAGGACATACCTTAGCCCCTTCTGTGACCCACACCACGTGATCCTCGTGTGCACGTGCACGCCAGGCTCCGTCCTCCCCAGTCCTGCGCTGGGATCAGTTTGATTTCGTCATCATTACTTTCTAAGCGCAAACACTTTGGTCACGTGCTTAAATTCAGAATAAAATCCGAATCTAAAAACTTTCAACGACAAAAGGATGCTTTTATTTAGAAGGCGCTCCCCGGAAGTCTCACCTGTGTGTGGCTGTGCTGTCAGTGAGCGAGTTCTCTCAGAGTGAGCGCACCTTCGTCGGCATCACTCACCTTCAGCCTGAGCGGACTCACACAAACTCTCCAGGACTCTCCAGACCGGCAGGTCGGGCATCGCGGCCACCCTGCAGCGGCTCCGGGAGAAGGACCGGGGCGCGGGCAACAACAGCCAGGCGCACAGGTACCTGAACCAGGACTACGAGGCTCTGCGGCAGCACTGCCTGGAGACGGGTCAGCTGTTCCAGGACGACACGTTCCCGGCACTGACCTCCTCCCTGGGATTCAAAGAGCTGGGCCCGAACTCCTCCAAGGTCCGCGGCGTGTCCTGGAAGAGACCCACGGTCAGTACCCGCTCCAATCCCGCACCTGTCGCACCTGCGTTACCTGGCACAGGAAGCGTGACCTCAGAGAGCTGGCTGTTAAAAACCCTTTTGCTCAGTTTTCTCCTCCATCAATCAATCAATCAATCAATCAATCAGTCTTTATTTGTACAGCAGTGTTGGTGCAGGTCAGGCAGCTGATGATGACTGTTGCTTCTGTGCAGGAGCTGACCTCTGACCCCGAGTTCATCGTATCCGGGGCCTCGAGGACCGACATCTGTCAGGGAGCTCTGGGTGAGAAACTGCTGTTCTTTGATTACCTGCGCAGGTAACTCAGGTAACGCAGTTGACCCGTCAGACCGGTTCCTGTAACTGAAGGAAGTCCAATCGCACCGCAGTGTTCAAATCATTTTATTTGTCTGCGCGACCATTGCAGAGCGCGCTCGTCTGAAACGTTGAACATCCAGCAGGGGGTGACTGAGAACACCAGAAGGCGAAGCTGATGGTAATGTGGCGTTTCTGGCGTGCAGAGGATCACGCACATGTTTGTGTGACTTTTATACGTTAAAGTAACGTTCACGCTGCTCCCTGGTGAAGACGGTGCCGCCGTCTACACGCCAGAAGCGGCACCTTTCAGGGTTCTGTACCCCATTTCTGCAGAGTCTGCCCCGCCCACATCTGATAACGTTAGTGGTTCATATTAAAGTAGATAAAGGTAAATTCTTTTAATTGTATCTGAGTCGATCAATCGATGATGGATGATAGAAAACGCACCCATGGGCGGGGGACAACTGAGACGGTCTGTTTGTGTTTCACATCCACAGCAGACACACCTGAGGTGGAAAATTCCACTCAGCTGGGTGTGGCAACATGTGTGTGTTTTTTAACAGGTGTGTGTGTGTGTGGGGGGCGAGTGTCGTCTTGTCAACACAAACTACAAACATGCTGACAGGTGAGTGGGTGGCAGCTACTTCACTGTGACGTGAGCGTGTAGTCTAGTAATAGTTTCTATAGTAACAGAGGGAGACGCCCAGCAGAGTGCAGCCAATCAGACGGCAGCTTCCCCTGTAAAGGTATCTGGCTCCAAACGAGGAAACGGGTGAAGTTTTCTTTGAAAACAGGTGTGAAAAACACCTGAGGCAGGTGTGTCATCCACCTGTCAAACATGTTCTGTTTACATCTTACAGCCTGTAGAGTAATCAGAGTATCAGCTGACTGCGTGGCCTCACAGGCCCATCGGCAGGTTAAAGAACCAATCAGATTTGGCTTTGATGTCCATCAGCAGTTTCCCCTCGCCGACTTCATATTCTGTGTGTGCATTTTCCTTATTTGACTTAAGTCCCGCCCCCTGTCTGTTGTCATCCAGGTGACTGCTGGCTGCTCGCCGCCATTGCCTCTCTGACCCTGAATGAAGAGATCCTGGCTGGAGTGGTCCCGCAGGGTCAGAGCTTCAGAGATGGAGAGTACGCCGGCATCTTCCACTTCCAGGTAGACTTTCAGAAATCGCCCCGCTGACACCTGCACGCCGTGGCGGCGGCTTTGCACTCACTAACCCATCTCCGGTCTGTCTGCAGTTCTGGCAGTTTGGAGAGTGGGTGGATGTGGTGATCGACGACCGGCTGCCCACCAGAGGGGGAGAGCTGCTGTTTGTCCACTCGGCCGAGGGGAGGGAGTTCTGGAGCGCCCTGCTGGAGAAGGCCTACGCCAAGTAAGACCTGACCCGGCGTGGCCCAGACAGAGTCCGGTTCTGTCTGAACTGGAATCCCAGTCAGAGTCCGGACTGAGAACTGGCTCCAAACCAGAGTGAACTTCACTCTAGAATAGAATAGAGTAGAGTAGCCCTTTATTGTTATTGTACATGCAGGGCTCGCAAAATTGCTAGCCCGACGTCCCGGGGCTAGTGATATCTCCGGCCGGGCGACCAAAATCTATCTCAGCCCCGCCCGTCGGGCTATATGATGGCCCGACGGGCCTTAAACCTGCATCCAGGTTTAAGCTATTCGGTTAAACCTGGATGCAAAAAATACACTGCAGCCAAAATATTTCATAGATCAGCAAAACTAATCAATCTAATAAACTTAAACCTGCACCATCCTCCCTATTCTGGTATTTTAAAGAGTACTTAGGTTGTTTAATATTTCCACTAACTAACAGGGTTAGGGTTACTTGTTGTTCCTAGAGTATTTAAAAGTAGAATGGGAGGCAGAGCCTTCAGTTTTCAGGCCCCTCTTCTGTGGAATCAGCTTCCAGTTTGGATTCAGGAGACAGACACTATCTCTACTTTCAAGATTAGGCTTCAAACTTTCCTGACCATGAGCTGTGATCGCTCAGATCACGTGGGGATTGGTCTTTATGCTGTGACTCCATTAATCTTTTAAAAAGCAGCTGAAGACATTTCTATACAAACAAGCTTTTAATACATTTTTAGCTGTTTTATGTTAGTATTTTTTTATTTGTGGTTTTATTTTGAAGAACTTTGTGATTTTTATCTGTGAAAAGTGATATAAATACATTTTACTTACTTATTAGAAACACTGACTCCTCCCACCAGGTTTACAAGGTCGACACCACACAGCTTTTATTTTGGAGGTTGTGATCGCTGTGATTGGTGACGTGTGATGTCACCGCAGGTTAAACGGCTGTTATGAGGCGCTGTCCGGAGGAGCGACCACCGAAGGCTTTGAGGATTTCACCGGAGGAATCGCCGAGGTCCACGAGCTGAGCCGACCCAGTCCGCACCTGTTCCTCATCATTCAGAAGGCTCTGAGCCGCGGCTCGCTGATGGGCTGCTCCATTGATGTAAGAGGGCGGGGCTTGTTTTACACCAGACTCTGGGCATTAAGGATCTCTGTAGTGACCGGCATTAACAGAGCACATTTTAAACACTTCTCTGTAACCAATCCGAATCTTGAAGGGGCGGGGCTTACCATACTAGCCCTGTACATAATTGTGTAGAACCTGAACCTGCCTCAGGTATTTACCTTCCATCGCTGAAGCACACAGTTCTGGTTTCCGTTCGGTTGTTCTTCAGAGGAAGTGAGGCGACAGGAAGTGACATTATTATCCTGTTGTTTTGTTTCAGATCACGAGCTCGGCCGACTCCGAGGCCATCACCTCACAGAAGCTGGTCAAAGGCCACGCCTACTCTGTTACAGGTGCTGCTGAGGTGAGACACAACTGTTAACAAGCCCCACCCCCTCAGTGTGGTTGTGTTCTTCCTGCAGTCATATACACTGCATTTCCCATGATTCTTAGCTGTGACGAATCAGTCTGTTTGTTCTGACCTGTTACCCAATCGCACGATTTGGTGAGTTTATTTAAAACAAGAAGAAGAAAGCTCGCAGAGAGTCATTATCAATGAGGCACTGATTCACCTGTAACTGTGTGTGATTGGTGCAGGTGGAGTACCAGGGGGACAAGGTGAAGCTGATCAGGATCAGGAACCCCTGGGGTCAGGTGGAGTGGACCGGAGCGTGGAGCGATAAGTGAGTGATTTCAGGCCTCATCAGGTGTGCTCTGCTCTCAGATCAGCTGCTTTAGACGGCACACCTGCTGATACAAGGAACCAGAATAACCCGTTAACCACGCCCTGTGGGCGTGACGTGTGCTCCGCGACATGTCTGTGTGGCTGTGAGCAGAACATGAGCACAGCATGAGCTGCTCTCAAAGCTGTTTTGACAGAATGAGTCACCTGAACAGGTGTCCGTGAGTCTGCCCCTCCCTGCTCAGGCGGAGGCTGAGTGTCTGCTGCCCCCTGCTGGCAGGTCGCTGCAGGAGTGAGACTGGAGAGTGGCAGGTTAAGTGTGAGGTCAGACAGATGCTTAGATTACAATAGAAGGCCTTTATTGTCACTAGGGATGGGTATCGTTTAGGTTTTATCCGATACCGGTGCCAAATCGGTACTTTTGAAACGGTGCCGGTGCTCGAACCGGTGCTTAAAGAATGGAGAACACAAACTTCATCCAAAAACCTCTCATGTTTTTATTTTTAGCAGTGTCTTTTTTTCTGCAAAATGATAAGAACCGTAACAACATATAAACATCATCTGTGCAAAGATTTATGTTTTTAAAGTGAAACAGTGAAAAATTACAGCGCTGTCAATACATGAATATCCAGACGTTGTACAAAAGTGTCCAATTCTGGCACACAATTGGACACCATGCCAGTTGAATTTTTTAGGTATTTAAGAGCAGACATTAATTAATTTTATTAACATGCCTAAAAATGCTTTTTTTAAAAATACGTTTTTGAAGAATTAACCATACATTTACATGGTAATGGGCCTTTTCTGCCATGGAGCGCTTAATTGGCCTCTGGCCCTTTAAACTCTGAGGGGCTGTAACTTTGGTTTCTTTTGGTCAATTTGCATGATTGACACCTCTTTTTAATTGTTTGAGCCAATAGAGTCACAGTAACGATGCCACGTTCACGTTACTTCAACCAATCAGACGTTCCAAGGCCAAAACCCACGTGGGCCCAAATTTACTGTATGTGACGTCTGTCCAGTCACGTGTCTATAGGTGGCTCTAAAATGGAGGTTGTTGACGGAAAACGACTCTGATGCGGCTAGGTAGGCGTGGTAACTGCTGATAATCACATGGCTACCGGCTACCGGCGAAAATAACGGAGGAAATCTGGACGTAAGCCAATTTCTGTCTTAGCGCATTTGCGCCGCTGTGTGTTTTTGTGGTCTTCTTTTGCGGCTCATTCAGTGAATTTTGGTCAGAGTGTGGTGAAACTTGGTGTTTGGAATTGGTGATAGCTCTGGAAGATAACCAGCTTTTCTTTAGCCGGTTACATGAAGTCTGGAGAATTTCTGGTTCGCCTTGTTTGTTTAGCGGACTTGTGCGCATTTACATAACTGCTCGTTTAATCATGGCTTGTTTTCGTTGAGTTTGGTGGTTGTAGAAATGGTTTATATGACATTTTAGCTGAGATTCAGAGGTTTCTGTGGATACCTCACATGTCTGGACTTATATTTCTCACCCCGTGTTATAACCGATTAAACGTGATCGCCTCCTTTTTGCTCGCGGTACCGGGGGCGTGGGGCTTAAAGCACTTGTTGCAGGCTGCTGAGTTTGCATCTTTTGCTGTGAAGTACAGCCAGACTTTTGACCGCTTCGCCTTGGGCATTTTAAAATCTGTAGCTCTGCTCTAAAAGAACGTACGTACCTGGGCCCGCCTACTATTCTTGTAAAGGTAAAATGATTGGCTAGAATCCAAAGTGTATGACATCTCAAGAAAAAAAAGCACCGAAATGTGCGCTGCTTTTCGGTCTGGTTACTACCGTTTATGTCAGAACCGGTGCTATAATGGCACCGGATACCGGTACCCATCCCTAATCGTCACTATACAGATGGACAATGATATACAGAGAGGAGAGGAGAGGGCAGCCGATGATCTTTTGTGTTGTCTTGACTACACTTTAGTGCAGCTGCCGTACCATACTGTGATGCAGTAGGTTAACAGGCTCTCAATGGACGAGCGGTAGAAGGTCAGCAGCAGGTTGGAGTTCAGCTTGTACTTCCTGAGGACTCTCAGGAAGTGCAGCCGCTGTTGGGCCTTCTTAATGACCGCTGAAATGTTGTCTGTCCAGGAGATGTCAGCAGAGATGAGGACACCAAGGAACCGGAAGGTGTGGACCCTCTCCACACACTCACCGTTGATGTAAAGGGGGGCTAAGTCAGTGCTGTGCCTCCTGAAGTCGACAATGAGCTCTTTGGTTTTCTTAGTGTTCAGTGTCAGGTTGTTCTCTGAACACCAGGCTGCCAGCTTCAGGACTCTGTAGGCTCAAAGGGAGATGAGTCCGACTACCGTGGTGTCATCAGCAGACTTGATGATGAGATAGTTGTTGTGGGTCGAACTGCAGTCGTGGGTGTAGAGAGAATACAGGAGGGGGCTCAGCACACAGCCCTGTGGGGAGCCGGTGCTCAGTGTGCGAGTGGAGGAGAGATGGGGGCGGAGCCTCACAGTCTGGGGCCGGTTTGTGAGAAAGTCCTTTATCCAGGCACATGGTGCTGGCGTCCACGGTGCGCTCAGGTCATCTCAAGCCTGCGTGCTGACGGCTGCTGTGCGGCGTTGGTCTGTCAGGATCGCCTTGAGGCGACTGCTGTTGTGATTTGGTGCTATAAGAACAGAGCTGAAGCCTCTTTCATCAGATGACCATGACCTTTAACCTTTAACCTGCAGAGTCTGAGCTCAGGTTTGCTGCCATGATTGTGTTAACACACCTGTAAACTGCCCAACTCCTGCATTCATAGAGCTGCTCAAACTGATTAACAGATCAGTTAATCAGTGTATTGATTATTGTCACCTGGCTGCTGCTGTGAGGTGGACTCACAGGTCTGTGACCCCGACCGTTCGTCTACCTGAGAGACAGACTGCACATTTTTCACAGGTATGTGGAACAGGTGACGTCAGTGGCTCACATCACTGGAGGAGGGAAAACGAATAAAGTCAGAATAAAAGTGTAAAGCTGGGGGGTTACCTGGGTGTGAGGCGCAGAAAAAATGATGAAAACGATCCATGCTGTCACTTCCTGTTTCCTGACAGCTCCGCGCAGTGGCGTTACATCAGCGACGAGGACCGCGAGCGGCTGAGCTGTCGCTCCGAGGACGGAGAGTTCTGGTAAAACTTCACCTGTGTCGTATCTCCACCTGTGCTCACGCTGGGCTTCTGTGGCTGCACTGAAACCCTGAGCTCTGTCTTGCAGGATGTCCTTCTCCGACTTCCTGCGTCATTACTCCCGACTGGAGATCTGCAACCTGACGCCCGACGCTCTGAGCGACGACGGCGTCTCTAAGTGGGCTCTGTCCAAGTTTGAGGGCACCTGGAGAAGTGGATCCACAGCCGGCGGCTGCAGGAACTACCCCGGTGAGTGAGCTTCCTTCCTTCTGCTGGTTAGCAGCTGCAAGCATGTTGTTGATCATTACTTAAACTAATGAAGCAGATGTAATAACAACTTTCAGAACTTCTCGGTTTTGCATGTGATTGGCTCCAAAACATGTTCATCTTGCATGCACCAAAAAAACCTGGAGGACAGACTCTGAACCAACAGGAAGTCCACCATATCCACCTATACAGTTTCTTTTTCCTCATCAGCTTCAAGTTTGGTCCAAAGACCTCGTGATGCTTTATTAGACAACTGGGTCAAAGAAAAAGGTCTCTCCCTGCCAACCCTCCATGACTGTTTAAAACAAATACATCGAGTGATGTTCAGCGCCGCCACCGCTCAGAGACAAACACTTCGTAACCATCTTGAGCTCCGTGTGGTCGCGCTGGCTCTGATTAGAGATGGCACAATACCACTTTTTTATGTCCGATACCAATATCATAAATTTGGATATCTGCCAATACCGATTTGAATCCGATATAGTTAATTTCTTAATCAATAAAACTGTTTTTTAATATCTTGCTGCATTTTGTACAAGTTCATACTCAAGTTTAAAAAAACAAACAAAACTAAAGCTATTCGGTTAAACCTGGATGCAAAAAATACACTGCAGCCAAAATATTTCATTGATCAGTTTTGCTGATCAATCTAATAAACTTAAACCTGCCCCATCCTCCCTATTCTGGTATTTTAAAGAGTATTTAGTGGAAATATTAAACAGCCTAACTAATAGGGTCGCCAACTCCCAGCAAAAAAAAAAAAAAAGGGAACCACCCCCCACCCTCCGCCTCGCGATGCTTAATCGACGTAATCAACTTTAATTTAATGCACGCAAAAAAAAAAAGCACAGAAATCAATTTTTCCACAAAAAATAGATTCAACATCTTTCTTCAACAGAACTGCAGACTGCACAGATGGTTCCCAAAGGAAAAAGTAATATAGCTTACTAGGATATATTAGACTTAATAGTTACTATATACAGTAATGGACTTCTATACATTTTACATCAGATTAAAACTTTGGTTTTGGTTCTAGACATTTTAAATGAGAATAAGAAAGAAAAGTATGTCTTTGTGCCCCCTCTCCCTGTTCATGCCCTATCGGCCCCCCTGGCTAAACTTTGCTAGATCCGCCCCTGCACAGTTAGCAGCCGTCAGCTGTGTAGAAAAGCATCCTGGTGTAGAAAGTAATATTAAATAAATTCTAACAACAGCTGATCAAGCTTAAACGTGCTGCTGTTGTTCAGCTGCTGGTTTCCTCTTTCTGGTGCAAAGTGGGCGATAAACAAACAAGAGAGACGATCAGCTGATCATTGATCAGTTTCAAACTTCATCATCACGTCACTGTCTAGGTTTTGACAAGTGCAAAATTTTCTGCCTCCTTCACATTTCCGACACCATCCAGTGGGCCGGATTGGAGTCGCTGCCAGGCTGATTCTTGCCCCTGGGCCTTATTTTTAACACTGATTTGCACAAATCATCATCAGTCCGGAGGGTAACCGCTCCAACGTCTCTGGACACTTCTGGTTCCAAATAAAACTGAGGAAAAATTAGTCGAGCGGCAGTAAAGATATCAGCGTTTTACCACAAAACAGGAAGCTGTTGCGACTTCAAAGTAGTGTTTTTTTGTTTTACTTTTTTCCCCAACCTGTCTGAACCAACAGTCAATATTAAGTGACATCGTAGTGCCACCTGCTGGCAGCAGGAAGTCTGCAGAGACCTGAAGAGGCACACGGCCAGATGCAGAACGTCTTCGATTCGTCTGAGTTTAGTTTTGTTGTGAAGGTTCAGCTTCAGTGTTAATGTGTGTATTCCTACTTTACATTCCTCACCTTTAACTTGAGCTCTCTATATCAGGTGGAGGTGAGCTGAAGGGGGCGGGGCTCTCTGACAGATGCGTTCTGATTCACAGACACGTTCTGGACAAACCCGCAGTTCGTGATCAAACTGGACGAGGAGGACGATGACCCCTACGACAATGAGGCCGGCTGCAGCTTTGTGGTCGGTCTGATCCAGAAGGACCGCAGAAAAATGACGAAGGATAGAGAGGACATGCAAACCATCGGCTTCGCCATCTATGAGGTGAGATGAGGCCGTGAGCGACGCCTGTAGGCTGGATATAGAACATGTAAGACGTAAAGGTTTCTGGAAGGAAGGTTAAAGGTGACAGATATCATTGATAACATCTGTGCAGAGGCGCGTCTGACCTGCATCCTGTCAAAGATTAAACACCTGATAGTTGGAGCTAATCGATCATATCAAATCACGACAGCAGTTGACTCGTAAGGTAAAGTCCCTACAATAATATAGACAAACCCCAACAATGACCTCCTGTGAGCAAGGAGTTGGAGACGGTGGGAATGAAAAACTTTTGTTTTATCAGGAAGAAACTTCAGGAAAGTTTTCAGGAAACACTGTTAAATGTTCAGTCTCTATGTCATATGTTAAAACTAGAGTGTGATTAAAGTGGTGGGTGGGTTCTTTTACATTTTGACAGAAGCCAATTGAGTCTAATAACAGATTAAATGCCATGTTGAGGCTGTCATTTTTAGCATCTACATGGATGTTAAAATCACCCACAATAATTATTTTATCTGAGCTGAGCACTAAATCAGATAAAAAGTCTGAGAAATCAGAGAGAAACTCTGTGTAAGGCCCAGGTGGACGATAGATGATAACAAGTAAGACTGGTTTCTGAGTTTTACAGCTGGGGTGGACGAGGCTAAGCATCAGGCTTTCAAATGAATTAAAAGTCTGTCTGGGTCTTTGGTTGATTAATAGGCTGGTGTGAAAAATTGCTGCCACACCGCCCCCTCAGCCTGTGCTTCGAGGTTTCTGGTAGTTAGAATGACTCGGGGGTGTTGATTCATTTAAACTAACATAATCATCCTGCTGCAACCAGGTTTCTGTAAGGCAGAGTAAATCGATTTGTTGATCCTTAGCAGAGGGGGGTTAACTGTACCCTCGTGTGTAACAGACTCTGCAGCAGTCATAATCGGACCTTTCTGGCAGATTCTGGTCAGACTGAATAGCAGCCTGAGGGTGAAGATGAACCTTCCTTGTTTGTGACTCGTGTCCTTCCCAATCTTTGAATCTTGTTTCTGTGTTTCAGGTTCCTGACGAGGTACGGGGTCTCCCGCGTTCACCGCTCCACCTTCTGCCAGCTGAAGGAAGTGAAGTCACTTAGCAGTGCGCTTAATCGGCTGCTCCACGGTCTGATTTGAATCTAACCTGCCATCTCTCTGTTTGTGTCAGTTCTCTGGTCAGAGGAACATCCACCTCAACAAGAACTTCTTCCTGCGGCACGCCTCTGCCGCTCGCTCCGAGACCTTCATCAACCTGCGTGAAGTGTGCAGCCGCTTCTGTCTGCCGCCTGGAGAGTACCTCATTGTCCCGTCCACCTTTGACGCAGAACTCTGCGTTCTTGTGCGGCTCAGAGTCTTCTCTGAAAAACAGGCGGACTTCCAGTAGGTTCTCTCAGGTGTTTTTGAAGCCGTGTCACATCATAGCACCTCTGTTGGTTGTCAGAGGAACTGCAGCTGCAGCACTGACCTTTAGTTTCTAGAAAAACACAGTGGGTTCAAAATTGAGTCTGTCATGGGAACGTAAAGGTTTCAGCTGACTGTGTTTGTTCCCACAGGGAGCTGGATGACCCCGTCGAGTCACGGGTAGAAAAGGTGAGCACGGCCGACCTGACCATTGCGTGCTTTTGAGCTCACATGTTGTTGATGGTATTGTTTCTGATGATGTTATGAACTGCTTGGACAGAAAGCTGCACTGAGCTGCTGATCTCGTCCTGTTAGTCAGACTTGCTGAGAGGAAGTTCCCTGCAGATAGCAGACTGTGTTTACACTCAGCGGACACTTTATTAGGTATTTAGACTTTATTAGATCTGTCACCATGGAGTGCAGTGAACTCATCGAGATCTGAGCTTTGTAACGCTGAGCGTTATCACTACCAGCAGTCTGAACTGCTGATACGGGGACGACGGATCCATGAGGTCATGCTGTTTATTCCACATTCTGACAGAATGTCACAGAAGAGACTCAGGTTCCTGTTCTTCATCACAGGAGTGACACGATGTGGTCTTCTGATGTGGTGTATTCAGAGACGCTCTTCTGCATAGTTTGGTAACGAGTGCTTCTTTGCCTTCCTGTTAGCTTGAAGCAGTATGCTCATCCAACAACCGTGCCATGGCTCTCAAATCAGCTTTCCTCTCCATTGAGTTGCTCTCGTCTGATTGGCTGGGCAGGAAGTTGAACAGGTGTACCAAAATAAAACCTCACAGACTGCTCCTTAATTCTAAATCATCTTGGGTTTTTACACTCAGAAAAGGATATGGCTAGAAAAACAGCATCCTGCAGGTGACGGGCTCTCCTTCAGCACACCTGGCCCTGTGAGAACCCAGGAGCAGCTCGTGCTCGCACTGACTGTGGTTTAGACGCCACGCTGAGTCCTCTGCTCTGCTCGTCCTCTTCTCACGCCGAGCACACATCTGCATTAAATATAACATCTGCATCTGACCCGACTCTCTGCCTGCTGCAGATCCTCATAGACGAGAACGACGTGGACGACCGCTTCAGAGGTCTGTTTGGACAGCTGGCAGGAGGGGTGAGCCGATCACAGAGCAACCCATTAAACTCTCTGCTGTCTGACGTCCCACTGACCCGTCTGTCTGTAGGACTGTGAGATCTCCGTGTTCGAGCTGCAGAAGATCCTGAACAGAGTGGTGACCAAACGTAAGACGCACACGGCACAGAAGCGCCCCGTTCTCGCCTGCAGGTCTCACGTGTTCACCTGTTTGTGTTGCAGGCTCTGACATCCAGACCAGCGGGTTCAGCATCGCAACGTGCCGCAACATGATCAACCTCCTGGACGTATCCTTCTATCAGCTTTAATGCTTCACTGTCGCACTTTATTTGAAAGTGTCAACCACTCGTGTTACACGCAGGTATTATTTCAGCGTCCAACGAAACCACGAAACCACACAAACGAGTGAACAGGAAGTGCAGAACACTCATTCCTGCAGCCCTGTGTCTGTAAAGCTTTTATTCTGAAAGCCTCCTCACCAGTCTGTCTGTGATCAGAGGACTCTTACTATGAAAAGTCTCTGAGGTCAGTTCCCTTCCTGAACTCTGCCGCAGAAAGATGGCACCGGGAAGCTGGGGCTGGTCGAGCCACGGGAAGCCGACGGGTAAAGAGATCGGTTGTTATCGGATTACGTCGTGGGAGAGGAATTGTTTAAGCCATGTTTCAGAAGTAACAAAGAGGCGACGGATGGCCTGGATATACCAAATATCCCAGAACACTCCAGCTCACATGTTAGTCTGCTCCAAGCATTTCCACAAAGGTCAGTGTTTTGTAGGAGTTAATACGTCATTTTTCATAACATAATTGGTGATATAGGTTACAAGCAAGTCTGGCGCTGAACAGAAATGGTCGCGCTATGCTCCTTTGTTTATTGTGCATAAATAGTGAATTGTCCTGACAGAATATTGCGTTTCGCTTCTGTTATTACCACGGTACATTGACAAAATCATATACTTTTATTCACAGGATAAAACAGTTTTTTGTATCACTAATTGCCCAGTACGATTACTATGGGGCGCCGTTTGTAAACTGAAACATGCCGAAATTAACGGCAACATTTTTCCACATTTAGCTCTAAATCTTACAAAACATGTTTTTTCGAGTCATTTTTTACAACATTTAGTAAAATTTTAAATGTTAAATCTAAATGCTAAATGTTAAATCTAAATGTTAAATCTAAATATTATATCTAAATTTAAATGTTAAATCTAAATATTATATATAAATCTAAATATTATATATAAATCTAAATATTATATATAAATCTAAATGTTAAATGTTAAATCTAAATGTTAAATGTTAAATCTAAATGTTACGGGAAACTAAATATTTAGCTAATATGCAAATTTATTGTACGGGTCAACGGAAATACCAAAATAAAAGCTTCAAGAAAACCTCCCGCGCTAAAGTGTGCCGGTCGTGTTCAGGTTGTGTGTCTGCGCTCCTCTCACGGTCACTTTTCACTGCCATGAGCTGCTTCACCAATTCCCTACCAGCATGTCCAGCGATTTAGCTGAAAACATTGGAAGAGCCGTTTTGTCGGCCATCCAACGATTCAGCGGTAGTGCACCCTCAACCTCACAAACGCCGCTGCACTTGGTAAGTTCATTGTATTTTGGAAGTTCATTGCATTTTGGACGGGTTGATAGCAGTGTTAGCAAAACTAGCAAAGCTAAATTACTTAGCTAGTCCTCAATTATTTCATTTGGTAGGCAGCAGACAGAGATCGAACATCATACAACTCTATTTATTTATTTGGTAGGTAACAGTCGTTCTTGATGTAAATGTTTCCTTAGGAATCCAGCAATGCACCTGGACCAAGTAGACCTGCCGTCTCCACTGGGATACCGTACCGCTCGGTAGGCCTTCTTACACATATCATTTAGCTGACTGGTTTTTGTTTTTTCTTTAGTGTAATATGTCACCTTAAATTAAATCCTGTCAAAGTAATGATTCTGATTCTACATACATTTCATCTTCTTAGGGGTCCATCATTAGCAGTGTCACATCACCACCAACAACATTCACAAGTTTTACGTCATATTTTATTACTGTTTTTGCTGTGAAGTGTCTTTTGATTGCTCACTTTAATATTTTAAAAATATTGATAAAATATTACTTTCTAGCTAATCTGTCACAGTATAATTGCCTCAAATTACCCATCTTTTGTTATAGAATTGTGCTAATTGAGATTATCTGTGCCGTGTTCTAGGATGGTTACCAAGGAAGGCTTCAGATTTCCAAAGAGGAATTGGAAAATGTTCTTTCCCTGAAAACATCGTTTACTGAAGCTGCATCTATTCTTTCCATCTCCAGGCCCACTCTGTATAAGTTACTGCAAGACTATAATATCTCAGTGTCAAAATTCAATGTAATCAGTGACCATGAGTTAGATCAGATAGTGTCCCAGATAAAAACTGAACATCCAAATGTTGGAGAAGTGATGCTGATGGGTCATCTGCGTTCCAAAAACATAGTGGTTCAAAGATGGCGTGTAAGAGAGTCACTGCGGAGGGTGGACTCGGCTGGTGTTCTATCCAGGAGAAGAACTGCAGTTGCTCGGCGAGTATATTCTGTGCCTCATCCAAATTTCATATGGCACATAGATGGAAATCACAAGCTGATTCGTTGGAAGTTTGTTGTTCATGGTACAATAGATGGATACAGCAGGATGTTGATGTTTCTTCATTGCTCCAGCAATAATTGAGCTGAGACTGTGAAAGCTCTCTTTACTGCAGCTATTGGACAATTTGGCAGACCCCTGCATATCAGGACTGATCATGGAGGAGAGAATGCTCAGATTTGGGAGGACATGCGAGCAAGCAGGGGTGAAAGCTCTGTCTTAATGGGAAGTTCTGTGCACAACCAGAGGATTGAGCGTTTCAACCGAGACTTAATAACTGTAGCCGCATTTATGCATCTATATTTTATGAATTGGAATCACTTGGTATCCTAGACTTAGAAAATGCAACAGACCTATTTTGCCTTCATTATGTGTTTCTACCACGAATCAACCGCACTTTGAAGGAATTCAAAGCTGGATATAACAATCACTCTATTTCCACTGAAGGTAATAGAACTCCCATCCAGCTTTTTGCCTGTGGAACTCATGTGTTTCATCGTCACAACCCAGAACTTTCTACAGCAGAGGTCTCCATACCCTCCTTGTCAAACTCTCAAAGTAGGTTTGTCCCATTAAATGACAGCGATTTACAAGAGCTATATACAAGCATTCACCCTTTTGAAGAAGACAACAATAATGGTAAAACATTGTTTCAACGAACACAGCAGTATATTTATAACAAACTTGTAAATGTGTGACCTCAACCACAGGATACCAGTGATGTTCTAAAGAGTGATGACACTTAGTATTAAATGCTGTACAGCAAATGTGTTCCAGAAGCCCCCTCCCCTCTAGCAGTGATACCTCCTGCCACATAAGGACTCAAAGTTAATGACTGATAGTGACTCATAGGCTATTCAGAAGGCTACAACTACATTTGGTTTATGGGTAAAAACAGTTATTCAGATTGCAGTAAAGCCATCAAATTCACACTGTAACAGTGTAATACAGTATAACAGTGAAAATTATCAACATGGAACAGTGTCTTTAAATCAATTCACAAGATTATCTACAGTATTGTGCTAATCATTGTAAAGTTGCAATAGTCTTAATAAATGTTGCTGTTAGATGTCTGTAAGTAATCCTGGCCTGTTCTACAAAGCATGTTTAGTATACTCTGTGCATAAACTGTTTTGAAATGTCCTTGTTTAAAAAAAGAAAAAGCTTAATAAAATTATTAATTGTATTACACCAGTGACTTTATTGATTTGTTGTTGAAAATACAGAGTTAGCATTTTTATAAATCTATTGAAGCTTTGAAAATAAAATTTCAACATTAAATGCAGTCAGAATTTATTTCAACTATCTTATATGAAGCAAAGTTACTTGGAACTACAATTAATGAACAGGATTAGAGTTAACAAACCCACCATTTTAATTCCACTTTTTTGGAACATGTTTAGATGGTGCTGAATAAAGCTCCATTCATGAGTGCTACTAAGAAGCAGTAATGAAAAGCATCATCATCAGCCATTGTTGTTTCATTCACAAAAAGCTGAAGCTCATTTGCACATGTGTGTGCAATCGGGAGATGTTTGCTTTCATCGTGAACGAATGTTATTTTAGGAGCTGATTGAAAACCTATGGCTGGAACTTTGCTGCTCCCGGTGGCAAAAGCCAAGATGTGACCAGGCCTCAAAGCCTTCACAAATGCCTCTTCATCCTTGGTAAGAGTTCTTTCTCCAAGTGCGTCTCTCAGCTCTTTATCTAAAAACAAAGAAAAACCCCCGTTAACCTGGGGACTCTAAACTAGTTAAAGCTTGAGCTAACAACTAAATGATAACTAATGTATTTATAAAAATACAGAGGTTCTGTCTTTGCTTTGCTTGTCAGTTGTAAGCTTTCATACATCTTTATTCCTGTTTTGTGTGTGCATGTGACATAAAAAGACAAATTAAGTTTTACTTTAGTGTCCTGAATTGTTTCATGGCCAGACTACATTATATGTGAATTTCAGCTTACTTTCGACACACTGGAGAAATTCCCGAAATTTGACCACCATCAGCTCCTCTCTAACTCTTCTGTTGCTCCCAAGGACAGAATAGCTTGGCCTGAGAACCCCAGCAATTAAACTGGCTGTCAGATCTTTGTCCTCCCCTGATAGGTCAAGCAGAACACGCAAACTGGGGTTCTCTCTCAGCAGTGATAAAATCTAGACAGAAAAGTTTAAATAATGGTTAAATTCCAGTTTTAAATACAAAAAGTAGCTCACTCTAAATGTTTATTATAAAACAATGACCAATTGATACAGAAAAAATATAAATCTCACTCCATAGTAGGACAAGCCATCAGTTAGCTGATCGAAACAGCTTTGCTGTTGCAGGACTGCAAGGTATAGAGCTGCATTTTTCACAGACAGATCTTTATTGGCCATGGTGACTGAGTGGAAGACCTTCAACTTGATATCGCCATGAGTCGCAGCAGCTGACTGCTTTCTCCAAATCATGTTGAGTTGTTGCATTTACAACCTAAATATTTAAGAAAAACACTTTAAATGTTTGGTTTTTTTACCAGTGTACACAAATACTGCAGATGGTTCATTTTAATTGGACTCGAAACGTTTTTGTTTTGGTTTATTTGGCTGTATTTCACCAATAAAATTTTTTTTTAACAAAAAGGAAACAAATTAAAAATATAATACATGGATGCCTCTAATAACCAAAAGTGTATTTATTATACATTATAAAAGAAGACCAGAAGACTTGTGAATATAGGAAATATTACAATATTCTTGTTATAATATTGCAATTCACCTTTTTCAGATTCTCTCTTAACTCAGGGTCACCTATATCATCCGGTGTTAGGTGTACTTGAAGAATGTCTCCTGACACAATGTAGTCTACTACATCTGGAGAGAGAAAGGCTGGTGCTTCTCCACCTTGCACTATTATCGTGGACAACATCCTGCCAATGGTTCGATATACTCCATTTTGCAAGTGTAGGATGTTAAATTTCAGTGTGCATCCATTTGGTGTAGCTGAAAAATAACACACAAAAAAGTATATTCTGTGCAGACGCCAACTGATATCTTGAGATTGACAGACAAAAATGTATTACTTTTTTTTTTGTACTGTTTCAGACACACAGAAGATAACGTAACAGATGTATTATCTGTAGTCATTTATTAACTTGTTAATGTTCTGTCAAACAATGTTCAGATCAGGTGGTTGTTGCGTTTGTAACATTATAAAAACGAGTGTCGTCAACAAGCCTTTAGGCCTTGAGTAAGTAAGTTAGTTTGTCTATGAAATCATATTACCTTCAAACGCACCACTGTCCTGAAAGATGGCCTTCACCAGTAAACGGAAAAACTCCCGCCTTGGCCCCCCAAGGTCAGCAGCATCTTCCTCTGTATCATGTTCATCGCTTGCAAATGTGACATAAAGCATCTCACAGCTTTCTGCAAACTTGGGTCTCTTGAACTGACGCAAAGCAGTCGACCACACATTGGCTCGACTGATATGGAGTTGTCTTGTTCCTGGTGTAATGACTTTCTCACTATGAGCTCTAAGAAGACCTTCAATTTCTTCTTTGCTGAGCTTCTTAAAAGACCTATATAAAAAAGGGACAATGACAGATCTTGGGGAAAAATGGAAATTTGCTGTACATTTGACTCAAGTGCACAGAGTTACAGATAATTATGTTGTGATAGTCCATATTAAATTAGTCAGAAATGAGCAATTACCTTTGTAATTGTGTAACTTCAAAAAAATGATGCAAGTAAAGATGCAAATAAGATATTCAATAATCAGAGGTTACTTTCAAATCTTACCTTGAAATATGAACTTCACTTTATCAGACTCTTCTAGGAGGCTACGCTGAATTGCCTCTTCAAGAGCTTCATCTTCCTCCAGAAAAATAGGGCTAAGTAGACAAGAGATATTAGAAATCATAAAACATGTCAGCCTTGAAGAATTTATCACACTACATCAATAAAAAATTTTTTAAATGTAAATCCTAAAGTTGCAGTCATTCAGCAAAAAACAAACAAACAAACAAACATGCAAATTGGAAACCTGCATCGAAACAATATCCTAAACAACTTCTAGAATGAAGGATTTCTTTAACCCCTAGACAACAGCTTACACAAATTCTGCCACATTATATGGAAACATCTGCCTGTCCCTCATTTTCACTCTCCTGAATGCAGCCCTCTGTTTCCTGATGCTTGGCCTCACTTTCACCTGGTGCTGTAGGCAACGCATGATGCACTGAACAAAGGAAAGAAGGTCAGCATGACTTGCTTCATAATGTTAACAGAGCCTTTATATATCCTTATATTAGTTCAAGTGAAAGTTGGGCACATATTCCTCCTTGGCTGTAATCACCTGTGATAATCCGTAAACATTAAAATCGGACAAATTAATGATGCTCTCATCAAACAAACCCCCCAGGAATTATTACTCACTGCAGTAACAAAATCTAACTGGTCATTGAGCTTAGAACCTCACTAGGTTTTCATTCACGTCACATACCTCGTCTTCTCCGGCAGACGGGACTTTCAAAGTCACTATCAGACAGCTCTTCTGGTTCCTCCTGAGGGAAAAGAAAGCATGTTCTACATAAAATCAAATACAGCTGCACCAAATTACTGGTAACACAGAGGCACATGGCTGCACTAAAAACTGTTTACACCTGCTAAAAGTGCAATATTAATTAATACAATTAATAAAATTATGTTAAGGGAACAGACTCACTTTTTAGACAATAAATATTTCTGCACTACAATATAAAATGTTTACCTGTGCAGGTTTTTGTATCCCTGCCATTATATAGAGGCAGGTGGTGGAACAAATTGAGCCAACTTCTTGGCCACCCCAAAGAAAACTGCTAGAAACATTTGGTTTCATTAGTCGTTTACATCCTCTAATTGTACTCAAATACTCAAAAGGGAATGTCTGGCCAGTTGACAGTGCAAATGTTCTTCTGAAGATTGCTGCTATTTCTTCTCTAAGTTGTGCTTCAGACCAGTCAGATGTAAAGGAGATCTTCCCAATAAGGCCATCTTGTGCTAGTTTTGCTCTTGAATCTCCTCTCGGTATGAGAAACGTTGATGCTGAAGACAAGGGCAAGCACACAACATCTTTTGTATAGTGTTTGCAGGTCTTGTTTTTTCTCACAAAATGTGAGCGCGTAGCATGAGCTTGAGGAACTGATGGAAGAGGAACCTGAAATGAATTCAAACACAGATACAGATAGACACCTATGCATTACAATAGACTCAGACCATCTTACTATTGTCTACCCATTACACAGAAAACTGAACCTTTTGTATCTTGTAGATTAGCATTTGGTGATTGTTGGTCAAGTTGGTGATTCAGTCCCCAGGTGCTCTAATCTACAGCTCCCAATGGGTTTATCTGAGTATGACTGTGTGCGAATGTTGGACAGAAAAAGTGCTTGTATTAATCTGTGCCTGTGAATGGGTAAATGAGATCTGTTGTATAAAGTGCTTTGAGCACTCAATTAGAGTAGAAAAGGCCTGCAGTTAGGTCAATGTGTATTTGGACCCTAACAAGTTTTATTTTGTTGCCCGTTTACTGAAACATTTTCCAATCATAATTATATCATGAACATGATGTGCAGACTCAGCTTTAATTTAGGGTATCCATATTAAAATGATGATGTCATTACCAATTAAGCAGATAAAAGGCCTGGAATTGATTTGAGACGTAGTGTTTGCATTTTGAAAATTTTACTGTGAACAGACAACATGCGGTCAAAGAGAACATAACAGAAAAAAGAAAATTAAGAAATTAATATAGCCACTACAGTGACCATCAAAACAATGAAAAATATTGACGTAAAATTTATTTTGCGACAACACAGAACAAATGATAGCGTATAATATGAAACGATAGATGTTTTTATATCGTCATATTGAACGGCCCTAATACAGAGGGTTCACTCCAAGGTGCAAGCCACTCATAAGCCTCAAGAATAGAAAGGCTAGAATGGACTTAACAAAAAACAAAACAAATAAAAACATGTAGTAAAAGCCAGCAACATTTTGGAAAAACATTCTTTGGACAGATAAAACCAAGATCAACCTCTACCAGAATGATGGCAAGAAAAAAGTATGGAGAAGGTATGGAACGACTCGTGATCCAAAGCATACCACATCATCTGTAAAACATGGCAGAGGCAGTGTGATGGTTTGGGCATGCATGGCTGCCAGTGGCACTGGTAGTGTTTACTGAATATGTGACACAGGACTGAAGCAGCTGAATGTGTTCAGAGACATACTTGTCTGCTTAAGTCCAGCTAAAAGTAGTCACATTGATTGGGTAGCATTTAATAAGAAAGATGGAAGATGACCCAAAACATACAGTCCAAGCACCCCATGACTTTATTAAAGTAAAGAAATAGAATATTCTTGAATGGCCAAGTCAGTCACTGGATTTTAACCCAATTGAGCATACATTTCACTTGTTGAAGACTAAATTTAGGACAGAAAGGCCCACAAACAAACAGCAACTGAAAGCCAATGCAGTAAAGGCCTGGCAGAGCCTTAGTAAGGAGGAATGCCAGCATCTGGTGGTGTCCATGACTTCAAGACTTCAAGGTGTCATTGCCAACAAAGGGTTTTGAACAAAGTAATAGAAATGATCATTTTATTTTCAGTTATTTAATTTGTCTAATTACTTTAGAGCCTCTGAAATGATAGGATTGTGTTTACAAATTACTTTTTTCCCCTCACATTTTTATGCAACCATTTCGTCCAGCCCATTGAATTAAAACTTAAAGTCTGCACTTCAACTGCATTGGAGTCGTTTCATTTTTAATTCATTCTGGTAATGTACAGAAGCAACATTAGAAAATGTGTCTGTGTCAAAAATATTTATGAACCTGACTGTATATCAAAACCAGCCAGCTAAATGATATGTGTAAGAAGGCCTACCGAGCGGTACGGTATCCCAGTGGAGACGGCAGGTCTACTTGGTCCAGGTGCATTGCTGGATTCCTAAGGAAACATTTACATCAAGAACGACTGTTACCTACCAAATAAATAAATAGAGTTGTATGATGTTCGATCTCTGTCTGCTGCCTACCAAATGAAATAATTGAGGACTAGCTAAGTAATTTAGCTTTGCTAGTTTTGCTAACACTGCTATCAACCCGTCCAAAATGCAATGAACTTCCAAAATACAATGAACTTACCAAGTGCAGCGGCGTTTGTGAGGTTGAGGGTGCACTACCGCTGAATCGTTGGATGGCCGACAAAACGGCTCTTCCAATGTTTTCAGCTAAATCGCTGGACATGCTGGTAGGGAATTGGTGAAGCAGCTCATGGCAGTGAAAAGTGACCGTGAGAGGAGCGCAGACACACAACCTGAACACGACCGGCACACTTTAGCGCGGGAGGTTTTCTTGAAGCTTTTATTTTGGTATTTCCGTTGACCCGTACAATAAATTTGCATATTAGCTAAATATTTAGTTTCCCGTAACATTTAGATTTAACATTTAACATTTAACATTTAGATTTATATATAATATTTAGATTTAACATTTAGATTTAACATTTAACATTTAGATTTATATATAATATTTAGATTTAACATTTAACATTTAAATTTAGATATAATATTTAGATTTAACATTTAACATTTAAATTTAGATATAATATTTAGATTTAACATTTAAATTTAGATATAATATTTAGATTTAACATTTAGATTTAACATTTAACATTTAGATTTATATATAATATTTAGATTTAACATTTAACATTTAAATTTAGATATAATATTTAGATTTAACATTTAAATTTAGATATAATATTTAGATTTAACATTTAGATTTATATATAATATTTAGATTTAACATTTAAATTTATATATAATATTTAGATTTAACATTTAGCATTTAGATTTAACATTTAAAATTTTACTAAATGTTGTAAAAAATGACTCGAAAAAACATGTTTTGTAAGATTTAGAGCTAAATGTGGAAAAATGTTGCCATTAATTTCGGCATGTTTCAGTTTACAAACGGCGCCCCATAGATTACAACATACAATATTATTGTCACTGCTACATTTCTGTAATGCGTACCAGAAATTATTTCCACTACTAATTAATTACCGTTGAGCTCAAAGGTTATATTAATAAACGGTTAATGAATGTGTATTTATGAAGACGATTTGTGAGACTGGTAAACTGACCTTTGTTTGTACGATGGTCTTTCGTTCTACACGGTGCATTTCAAGGTCCTGTACCCATCCATCGGTAAACTGTACCTGGGCTTGTTGCAGTGACCTGAAGTTACTAAACTTCATGAGTGTATGCACTCACTCCAAGAACCGTATAATTATAAATCTGAGCGTGGTGAAAGTTGGGCAGCACGCTGACGTCTTTTGTCCACTCTGTGTGCTCGTAAGGGTCTGACCCTTTCACTCCTTTGATTTTTTCCTCGTATCTTTTCTTTGCCTTTTCGTTGAGTCTGTCTTTGTACGGTCCGGCATTATTCTCCTTCGTTTTGTACATTCCTTTTTTGGGGAGCAAAGAAAAACCAAGAAGGTATTGGAACCGGAGAATGAACGTTTTGCGGTGCTGCAAATGCTTGCATTTGATGCGGTACTTGGATTGTTTTGCCACCAGTTACCGGCATGCAATGCGCAAAAGTCACGTGGTCTGTCAATCTCTATAGTTAATCCACCAGTGTGCACAAACACTTTAATCTAAATTAAGTTTTTAATTTAAATAGATAATTACTGCTGTTATCATGGACCCAAATGTACTTTTTTACTTAAAAAATAATAAAGCATATTATTGTCTGTGAAGGTTCTCAGTCATCCAGGTCATCGTAGTCTAAGGAGCTCGGAAAGAAAAGCGTCTGGACTTCTTTAAGTTGCTTGAAGACGTTTCACCTCTCAGCAGAGAAGCTTCAGTTCGAAGAGTCAAATGGTGGAGAGTCCCAGATTTAAACCCTGTGGGATGATAATAATAATAATAATAATAATAATAATAATAATAATAATAATAATAAAGCTTATTATTATTAAGATAAATTATTAGTTCATTCCTGAACAGAAGCAAATTTTGGTGATTTGATGTTATGATTTATTAATTAGTGACAGCTCAGAGATGCCCACACTGTAAAAAAAATCTGTTTATTTGCTTCATAAATGAAATTCTTAGTTTGTTAACTTGTTTTTGAAAGGCCCTTTAAATCTGTTCAGGACTGTATATGATCATGTTGCCTGGCAACCGCATTAAAATCCCAGGTGAAACCAGAGCGCGTTACTGTCAGATCTCTGGAAGGTGGCGTGACCGCTCGCTGGAGCAGCCCTCTTTGTTCTACAGTCTTTGTGCAGATGATCGCACAGCTGGCCTGGTGAGGAACAGCTGGAGTGTTGGAGCGGGCTCTCCTCCACAGTCCTCGTTTATAAAGTGCTTTAGGAACAGAGCGGCGCTCAGTGGGGTAATTAGCCTGTAGCGCTTCGCGGCCCGTTTGACTCGAGCTAAACGAGTAAAAGAATGTTTGTGGCAGCTGCTCGAAGCTTTATTGATCTGCTGTGATATTGATAGCATCGATTAGTTTGGTCCTAGCGCTCCTTCATCCTCCATCCGCTGTGCTGCCTTTACCCTCAGCTACACAACTGCTTTGTGCCCAATCACAAACGAGGCTGAGTTTGCTGCAATCAAACTCCGCCTCTTTCATGTGATCTCGCTCGTAGCTAGAGTAATGAATCCCAGACGTGTGCCTGATCATGTGATCGCACACCTGCTGCTTCAGTGACGCCGGACAGCGAACCCATCCTGGAGCCAGAGGTCGTTCCGCCGGGCGTTGGCGTGCTGATCTGACGCCGCTGTGATGTTTCTGTTGTCAGAAAGTCTACCGGGACAGGGATGTGGACAATTCAGGGACCATGAGCTCCACGGAGATGAGGTCGGCGGTGGAAGACGCAGGTGAGCTTCGTCAGGCCTGTTCGCTTGCTCGAGTGCTTACCTGTATGTGCTCACCTGTGTGACCTCTGTGTGCTGCAGGTTTCTCCCTGAACAATCCGCTCCATCAGGTCCTGGTGGCTCGCTACAGCGAACCCAATCTCACCATCGACTTTGACAACTTCGTGGGCTGCTTGGTGCGTCTGGAGGCCATGTTCGGTGAGTCGTCGCAGCCCTGAGTCACAGATGTTTCCATCTTCATCCTCCTCTTCATCCTGTCCATTTCCTCTCTGCAGACGCTTTCAGCGCTCTGGAGAAAGACGGGTCGGGAACCATCGAGCTCAACCTGATGGAGGTACCATCTTCATTATTAACCACACAGCAATCCTCACTCAGCGCTGACGACGCTGAAGCAGGCTCCACCTACTAGTGACTCTGAGCAATTGAGAGTTGACCTTTTCATGACCCCTGAAGGGTTCCTCACCTGTAAGGAGGCGGAGCTCTGAGTGTAATGAAATGACAAAACAGTGAACACAGTTTTTATTAATATTCAAACCCAAAACAAAGAAACAGCATCTCTGCAGGACACCTTTAAAGCTGCTGAGACTCTTATTTAGAAAGTCTACATGTTCACTTCCTGTTCACAGCAGGAAGTCCAGGTGAATGTGAAGCTGCTGGTTTCTCGTTTATAATCAGTCTATGCGTTGGACGGGTCGTAGCTTTATTCAGGAAATGAAACTTTATTCTGAAAAACAAAGTTTGGTTCCTAAGCTGAGCTGTCACCCCCCTGGCAGGCTTTTATTTTGAAAGCCCAGACTTGGTGAGGGATCACCTTTGAAAAGATTTAGGTGTGTTTGGTCACATGATTTAACACCTGTGTTTGTGTCTTTGCAGTGGCTCAACGTGTCACTGCTCTGAGGTCCTCGAAACGCCAGGTGATGAACCTGCTGGGTGCTGGTTTCTGATTGGTTTATCCTCCCTGTGCTGTGATTAGCTGAGTGTTTCATGATGTAACCTTTCACAATAAAGAGAATAACGAGAGCATGTCTGTCTGTCCTCTTTGAAATCAAACTTCATGTGTTCAGAAAGTTCGCCTCAGCCTATCATCCAATGAGAAGAGGCTCTCTTTATGACATCATCACTGCATTCTCTGGGAGGCGAACTCCTTGGCCCACCTCAGAGCCTCGGTGATGTCGTTGCTGTTTCCTGTTCCCTTGGCAACCACCTCTGAGCCCCCGGCGCTCCCGTCGAGGTGGCAACACACGGCCACTGCCCAATCAGAAGCGACGAGGGACGGCGAGACCTGCAGAGGAAGGGGCGGTTAATTAGACGCTTCCTTTTCCTGATCAGACATTGTCCAATCAGCTCTGAGAATGTTCATCGTGTTTTAGTGATAGAAAGCTACCGTCAATAGAGCACTGTTACCACGGTAACTGACTGAGCATCAGGAAAGTCGAGTTTGATCTCAGAATTAACAAACTCAGAGTTTCACTTAGACCTTTGTTTGTAAATAAGAACGGCTTTTTTGATGTCACATTTAAGACAAACATCACAGTGGGTGGAGCCTGACTGCTTAATTGTGGTTACCTTGGGAACCTGACAGGCACACAAAACCTTGCCAGAATGCCTCTGGTGAGCGAGCAGCATCACATGACTGAGAGGAGCAGTGGAGCTCAGCTGGTTCACCGTCTTCATCAGAACCTGAAACATTAGAACCACATCAGAGCAGAACCTCAGTGATCCGACAGAACCAGGCTCAGGATGGCCCCGCCCCTCCCTGAGGCTCAGGATGGCCCCGCCCCTCCCTGAGGCTCAGGATGGCCCCGCCCCTCCCTGAGGCTCAGGATGGCCCCGCCCCTCCCTGAGCCTGGTTCTGCCGGAGGTTTCTTCCTGTTAAAAGGAAGTTTTTCCTTCCCACTGTCGCCAGTGGGGGTCATATGATTGTTGGGTTTTTTCTCTGTCTGTATTATTGTAGGGTCTACCTTACAGTATAAAGCGCTGTGAGGCGACTGTTGTTGGTGCTGCATAAATAAATTGAATTGAATTAAAAGTTCTTTGTTCCCACTGTCACCGAGTGGTAGGACGCTTCTCGAGGCAACTTCTGTGATTTTGTGCTGCATGAATCAAACTGAACAGGGATTAAAAGCAGGAATTTAAAGTGTGTGACGCTTCATTAGGAACGGTCTGACTCTACGTACTGACAGAGAGTTGGTCTCCACCAAGTCCACCAGCAGCTCCGTCCTTCCGTGTTTCTCCAGCAGGGCCTGAGCTTGCACTGCCGCCTGAGAAAAGCATGATGGGAAAAGAGTGTTAAAGCAGCCACACACTCAAACTGTCCCCCATCACACAGTCAGGTGGATCACACGTAAATCACCTGGGTTTAATGACATCATCAGCAGAATGTAATCAGCTCTGATTGGTTAGCCCTGCGTGCGTCTCAGGACGTGCTCACCTCTCTGGTCTCCAGTTTCCTGACGGCGGTGTTGCTCGTCCTCTGCAGAGCGCGGAGTCGACTCTGCAGCTCTCTGCGCTGCCACTGTGGGATGGGGGTGTTATCCACAGCCTGGGAGACACAGCACAGGGTCAAAGTGCACAGAGGCTCACACAGGAAGCTGGGACGCGTGCTGTTCCTGGGTCAGTCCACAGCCTCATACACAAACTCCTTGGGTTTCTATAGATAATATTTCCTCTGCTGATTATAACTCACCTGTTTAAACTCTATAACGTTTGGATTGTTAGGGGCGTGGCCTCTCTGATCATCATACTTACATCTGAGAGGACGCCAGCCTCCTTGGAAAAGCACTGGGCGGTGTCCAGGCAGGAGGGGGCGGAGCGTCCGAGTCTGGCTGACAGCGAGTCGACGTCCTGAGATAAAACGTGCCCCGCCTCCCGAGCCTGAGAGCACAGAGTGTTAAAAGAGCTACGCCACATTTTATTCCACCTAATCATTATGTCACGACTTCACTGACCCGTGCCGCTTCCTGTCCCGTCACGGCAACGATCCGACTGATTCCTTTCACCAGCTGCCTCTCAGAGACGATCACCAGGTCCTTGATGGCGCCGGTCTGCAGCAGGTGACTGAACACAGAGACGGCCGGCAGAGCACCAGGTGACGCGTTTACACCTGCTAGTTAAACTTAACCTCTCAAACAATGACAGGTCACGTGACATCTGATTATTCTGGCTAATGTAGCTGTAATATAACTGTACATAAACGATGGCATGCTGCTGTGACATCATCCCTGGTTTCTTATTTAAAGCATTTCACCTTTAAATTGAGGGACGTGTGTGTGTGTCTGTGTTTGTGTGTGCCTGTGCGTGTGTCTGTGTGTCTGTGCCTGTGCGTGTGCCTGTGCGTGTGTCTGTGTCTGTGCGTGTGTCTGTGCGTGTGTCTGTCTGTGCGTGTGTCTGTGTGTCTGTGCGTGTGTCTGTGCGTGTGTCTGTGTGTGTGTGTGTGTGTGTCTCTGTGTATGTGTGTCTGTCTGTCTCTGTGTATGTGTGTCTGTCTGTGTGTGTCTGTGTCTCTGTGTGTGTGTCTGTCTGTGTGTGTGTCTGTCTGTGTCTGTCTGTGTGTGTGTGTGTATGTGTGTATGTGTGTGTGTCTCTGTGTGTCTGTCTGTGTGTGTCTGTGTCTGTCTCTGTGTGTGTGTGTGTGTCTCTATGTGTGTGTGTGTGTCGCTGTGTATTTGTGTCTCTGTGTGTGTCTGTGTGTCTGTGTGTGTCTGTGCGTGTGTCTGTGTGTGTCTGTGCGTGTCTGTGCGTGTCTGTGTCTGTGCGTGTCTGTGTCTGTCTGTGTGTGTCTGTGTGTGTCTGTGCGTGTGTCTGTGCGTGTCTGTGTTTGTGTGTGTCTGTGCGTGTATCTGTGTGTGTCTGTGCCTGTGCGTGTGTCTGTGCGTGTGTCTGTGCCTGTGCGTGTGTCTGTGTCTGTGCGTGTGTCTGTGTGTGTCTGTGTCTGTGTGTCTGTGCGTGTCTGTGTGTGTCTGTGTGTGTCTGTGCGTGTCTGTGTTTGTGCGTGTCTGTGCGTGTGTCTGTGTCTGTGTGTCTGTGTCTGTGCGTGTGTCTGTGCCTGTGCGTGTCTGTGCGTGTCTGTGCGTGTCTGTGTCTGTGCGTGTCTGTGCGTGTCTGTGTGTGTGTGTGTCTGTGCGTGTGTCTGTGTCTGTGCGTGTGTGTGTGTCTGTGCGTGTCTGTGTGTCTGTGCGTGTCTGTGTGTGTCTCTGTGTGTGTGTGTCTGTGTGTGTGTCTGTCTGTGTGTGTCTGTCTGTCTGTGTGTCTGTGTGTGTGTCTGTGTTTGTGTGTGTCTGTGTGTGTCTGTGTGTGTCTGTGCGTGTCTGTGTTTGTGTGTGTCTGTGCGTGTCTGTGTTTGTGTGTGTCTGTGTGTGTCTGTGCCTGTGTGTCTGTGTCTGTGTGTCTGTGCCTGTGCGTGTGTCTGTGTGTCTGTGCGTGTGTCTGTGTGTGTGCGTGTGTGTCTGTGTGTGTGCGTGTGTGTCTGTGTGTGTGCGTGTCTGTGTCTGTGTTTGTGTGTGTCTGTGCGTGTGTCTGTGTGTGTCTGTGCGTGTGTCTGTGTCTGTGCGTGTGTCTGTGTGTCTGTGCGTGTGTCTGTGCGTGTCTGTGTGTGTCTGTGCGTGTGTCTGTGCGTGTCTGTGTGTGTGTCTGTGCGTGTGTCTGTGCGTGTGTCTGTGCGTGTGTCTGTGTGTGTCTGTGTCTGTGCGTGTGTCTGTGCGTGTCTGTGTGTGTCTGTGCGTGTGTCTGTGTCTGTGTGTATGTGTGTGTGTCTGTGCGTATGTGTGTGTGTCTGTGCGTGTCTGTGTCTGTGTGTATGTGTGTGTGTCTGTGCGTGTCTGTGTCTGTGTCTGTGCGTATGTGTGTGTGTCTGTCTGTCTGTGTGAGTCCAGGTGAGCACAGACTCACGTTCCACAGCAGAGCTCCACAGACGTCTGTCTGTCTGACCGTTCGTCCAGCAGCTCGGTGAGCGGCAGCTCCACTGACACGACTCGAACAGGATCAGGATACACCTGCAGAAACAGGTGATGGTGGCAGGTGAGACAGCAGGTGAGACAGCAAGTGACCCAAAATGCGAAGTCTGAGCTCACCTCGTCCACCGTCCTCAGGCCGCTGATGCCGCGAGCTCTCTGGAGGGGAAGCTCCTGACTGTGAATGATCTGATTGGCTGAGATGATTTCATTAACGCACCTTTCCACCTGCTGCAGCTGTGACACGCTCAGAGAGCCCTGAGGACAATGCACAGACGCATCAGAACCTGCGCGACCTGCACTACGCCGCCATTGTCGGGCTCACGGACGGCGGCCTGACCTTTACGCTGAAGTCGAAGCGAAGGCGATCGGCCGACACGTGCGAGCCTCGCTGCTGCACCGAAGCGCCCAGAACCTTCCTCAGGGCGAAGTTCAGGATGTGCGTGGCCGTGTGCTTAACCATGCAGGACAGCCTGTGCACCTGGAACCCCGACAGGAAACAGGAAGTCAGCAGAGGAAACAAGAAACACTCTTACAAGCTGAGAAGAAACTGAACACAACACAGCGCCGACGGTAAAGAGTGAGATCAGCACCGGTGGAGGTGACGGAGTCGCCACCAGACCCAAGGCAATTCTGGAGGAGGCGGTGCCTCGAGTCAGCGTCACAGGGAATCAATCTGTTTCACTCGTCCAGGATTTGAGGTTGATGGAGGAATTCGAGGATTCTCACCACTTTTGTTCATCGTGGTCACAGAATTAAACTGAAGGTTAGATGATCTCAGCCTGACTTTGGAGCTATCAGCGTTTGTCCAAAGCATCGGGTCCACATGTGAATAAATGTGCGTGTCTAATGTGCTCAAATATGTTTGTCTTCCTCCTAAAGTAAAAGACGTAAAGAGAGATCGACCCAACAATGAATTCCTCAGATTGAAATGAGCGCCTGATCAGCTGTTTTTATGCTGCGAGCTTTCTGGAACAACACATGGAGCTGGATACAGTGACATCACTGCGGCGATGTCACTGATATCAAACTGTGGACGCTGACACAGAGGTCACAGATGCTTTAAAGCCAACACGCGTACAAACAGGTGGCTCAACAAATTTAACGAAGCGAGCCCGAGATTCTCCGTTCAGATGACCGTAGCGTCTCCATCGCTGTTGAGTAGTCGAGGCTTTTTGCTGCAGGAACTTTTTGTGCATTGTTGTTTCACCTTCAGACCGAATTAACTGAGCTTCAGAGCGGCCTGAGAGCAATCGAAGCTGCAATCGAGGACTTTGATGCAACAGCTCCGACTTCATGCTGCTCGTGTTCGGTCCGTGTGTGGGAGCGCTGGTCTGAGCACACACTGTTACTCTGGCCCTTCGAGGCCAGCCGTTATGCTGACCCTCGGTGGGCCACCCTGCCTGAGGGGGACGGGGAACCCAGTTTTAGTGAACTGTCCCTTTAAGTCTCAACTGAACCCAGCTGTTTACCTGATCCAGGTGCAGCTGGAGCTGGTCGCCGGTTTTCAGGTTGTCGGCCGCGGTGACCCGATGGACCACGTAGCCCCCCGCCCGGACCACCGCCTCCACAGGAAAGAGCACGTCCTGAGAGACAGGAAAGAGGTGGAGTCATAGGGACACAAAATGTTTCTCACGATGCACTGAGGGAGGCGCCTGCTGACCTGTAGCTCGTCCAGGGTAAAGTATCCCTGGTCATGTGACTGCCCCCCCTGCTCGGCGTAGAAGCAGGTACGGTCCAGTATGACGCTGCAGCGCTGACCCTCGGAGACCTCCGACACCAAAGCCTGCCCGTCGTAGAGCGCGAGAACTGTCGCACGGCACGGCGGGAACACTGGGAGGAAGGACGTGGACATCATTAGCTGACCACCGAGGCTCAGGTGTGTTACCTGTGCAGGTGGAACATACCATATCGACCCTCGGCCAGGCGGTAGTCATATTTGAGACTGTCGTCGGTGTGAGGAATGCCAAGACGCTGCAGCTCCGTCAGACTGAGGACGTCCAGCGTCACCTGAGCACGGTCACCTGCCTGCAGCTCTAAAGCCACCTGAGACACACAGACAGGTGTGTGGATCAATGAAAACCTTTATCTTTTCAGAATAAAAGCAGCCTTCTCCATCCTTCACAGTAAAAGCCCTCACTGTTTCCAGATTAAGACGGGTGAATTAAGCCCCACCTTCTGGTTCTCGGCAATCAGGCGGTCCAGCTCCTGGCGGTCTACACGGACCCCCCTCTCCTCCAGGATCAGGTCCACCAGGTCCAGAGGGAAGCCCAGGTCCCGGTGGAGAGACCAAGCCACCGAGGCTGCCAGAAGGAAGGAAATGATTAGCCAGGTATGAACACCTGAGCCCAACAGGTGGGCTCGGCTCAGGCCATCGTCAACCTCAGACTGTTAATTAAAGGCTTCATTAACATCCTGATTAACTCAAGTGTATTCAGGTGGTCAGAGTCTGGACCTGGACTGACCGGGGAAGACTCCATGTTTGTAGTCCTTCCTACTAAGCGTGCGCTCGATCAGCCTGCTGCCCTGCCGCAGAGACGACAGGAAGCGAGCCTCGTTCTCGTTGATGATGTCCACAATCTGGAAGACAAACACCATCTGATGACAATTTCCTGTTATATCACGTGACCCAACTTTTATGACATGACTCTGAAAGTGAGGAGCGAAGAGGTCAGAGGTCATAATACAAACTCACCCGGTCTGTCTCCTGGTGCAGCTCTGGATAAACGTTACCCTGGCAACAGAAACCAGGTAATCAATAAAACAGCCTTCAGTTTACTGTGCAAATGCAAAATAATGTCAGTTCAGAGGCATTATGGGATGGCGTTTTACCAGCAGGTCGGCGACGGTGGGAACCAGGCTGGCGAGCGTTCCCTGGGGAGCACGAAGGACCTCGACACAGAACCGAACCGCCCGCCGTAAAATCCTCCTCAGCACCAACCTGACACCCACACACAGGTAAACATAAGATTCCTGCTTCTGGCGTCACGCTGACAGCTGATTGGTAGGTGACTCACTCGGCTCCTGACATGCCCGGGTAAACTCCGTCAGCGATGCACACTGACAATGTCCGGACGTGGTCAGCCACGACTCTGTAGGCCAGATCCACCTGACCAACATCCACCGCCCCCATCCTGCCCCTATACGGCTCCACCCCCGACCTCTGAGGACATGGCACACGAGTCACCATGACAACCTGTGCAGGACACATTGTAACCTGCGTGTGCGCTTGTGTGTGCCGGCATACCTGGTGGATGGCGTGCAGCAGCGGTGTGAACAGGTCCGTGTCATAGTTGGAGGTTTTGCCCTGCAGGACGCTCACCAGTCTCTCCAGACCCATCCCAGTATCCACGCTGACCTGGGGCAGCAGCCGCAGACTGTGGTCCACCTCCCTGAGACGGGATGGGACCAGGATTCAAGACAAAGGAAGTGCTCTACACGTGGACTAAAGTAACTACACGTGGACTAGAGTAACTACACGTGGACTAGAGTAACTACACGTGGACTAAAGTAACTACACGTGGACTAAAGTAACTACACGTGCACTAAAGTAACTACACGTGGACTAAAGTAACTACACGTGGACTAAAGTAACTACACGTGCACTAAAGTAACTACACGTGGACTAAAGTAACTAAACGTGGACTAAAGTAACTACACGTGCACTAAAGTAACTACACGTGGACTAAGGTAGTCTCTTTTTTTTATATACTTTCTCTTTATTGATTTTCATCTTATTTTACATGCAGAACTAAAGAGGGCAAGGGAAACTAACACATTCACATATGTTCACATATTCCAAAATACACATCGCCTTGTTTTACTTACACATATTACATATTACACATTACACAGGTACATGTTCCATTCAAACAAAGTCGCAGCTATTCCTCTGCATCACACAGGTATCAGTTTCTAGTCTTTTAACGTATAACTGTCCCATCTTTCCCAAAGTCTCTCTCCTTTCTCCCTCTGCAGCCGCAGTGAGAAGGTAATCAATTCCATATGATGGATTATGTTAATAATGTCTATGACCAGCACCAATATTCCTGGTTTCTAGTAGCGGCGTTTGATGGCTTACCACACTCCAATGGACCAAAAATAATGAAACAATTTTGACATAGGTTTGATCTTAAGGATCTAATAGTTTGTGTGTGTGCATGACATTGCAGCACAAACATGTATTTGCAAGATAGACCGGAATAAATAATGACGCATCAAACATTACATAGGCTGCAGTGAATTTCTGTGGATGCAGGCTATTGAGCTTTGAGGTTCCCAGTCAAACTTAGCTTTGAAGCACATGTTAAAAGCACTTTTACTCTGTATTTTTCATAAAAAGATACCATACCAAAAATATTAACTCTTAAAAAAAACAAAAAACCCCAATCACAGGACATTTTGCAGAGTTCAAACCTGCAGCTGCAGCGCAAACAACAACAAACACTGTTTGTAAACGTGTCCTGGAGTTTCTGCAGGTGCAGTCAGTGCTACTGCTGTAAGTAAGCCTAACAGCTTCCAGATCATTTATTCTGGCAATACGGCAATAAGGTCATCACTTCTTCAAGCACTGTCTATATGATCTGGTCAGAGAGCAAGGACAGCAAGCAGTCCTCTGCCCTTGAAGAAAATACATCTGCCCAAGATGAAGAAACCTCCTCTCCAGAAGATGAGGGGACAATCTCCAAAGAGGCTGACTGTATCACCACTGATGAAGAGTACTAGCCAGTGTCTGAATCCTCTTCTTTGGGGGGGAGGATTGGGGTTGGGGGGCATGGAGGTGTAGGCCGAGCAGCTAATGGAAAAGAACATAGGAGCATTTTCTGAGACCGAGGAGCCGGTGACTGAGTGGATCCCTCATGAAAGGAAAACCATGTGGGTCCCACCACTGAAGAGAGACTGCACCACAATCCAGTACCCACTGGTATCAAACCAGGGCTCACCCTGTATGCAGTTACCTGCATTAGCAGCCTGAGATCTACTTTTGACTTTTTTATAACAAAGGAGATCTTTTAGCTGCTGTGCACCCTTACAAACCTGCACGAGAGGCGAAGGTGTGAGGATTGGAGGATTATAGATGAAGTGGAGATGTGAGCCTAAACCAGAATAAAGCAATACATAGCATGTTGGATGACAACACTGGAAGTTCTCAGGAAGTAAAAAATGACATGGGGTTCAGACTCCAACTGACGGAGGAGCTCTGAGGACAACGTCTTTCCTTCGGTCACCTTGGCAGAGGAACTCCTCAGATGAAAACTGGCACAGGGGAAACAACCCAGAGCTTCCTCCCCAGCTCCTCCAGTTGCAACAGAGGAAGATTTTGTTGTCTGTCTTTGGCTTCACCAAAACTACCACAGCAATATCCCACATGCCAAAGCAACGGAGGAATATGCTTCTTTTGACAGCAACACACAGGGAACCAGCAGTCGGTGATGGGGAATAAAGGATGTGTGAAAGCAAGAAGCAATCCTGGACTACAATAGGCACAAATACAGCTTGGATAACTTAGAGGGTGTTGGCACCTCGAGTTGTTGAAGGAAAACTAACTGATGGCTGATGGCTCTTTTCTCCAATCTCCTGGATGTCTTGGGAAATGATGCCTTTGTCCCGCCGGAAACAACTTCACTGAAGTGGGGGAGTGCTCTACAACCTACAAATGAAGAGTGATCCTGGGAGAGCTGGGGCACATGCTGGTGACCTCAACAACTGCAAGACACCCTTGTCCCTGATTCTCAGCCACTTCTGCCATTGATCTCAAGATACAGTAGTCTGAACCAGAGTGTGACCCACACCCCACCAACAAAATGAGAAAGTGCAAAAGGTGCACCTCCAGGATTGGAACAGCAGCCCCTTGAACCAGGTGTAGAAAGTGTGCCTACAAAAACCACTCTACTGTGGTTAGCACATCGTGCTGCTAATGAGGATGCACACAGAAGCACACACACTGGAATATAAATTTTGATCATTTTTGTGGTTATTTGGTCATTAAATGGTCTTTCTGGTCACTAACACTCCATGTGTGATTTTCTTTTTGGCCATTCAGTAAGTAAGTAAAAATAAATCACTGTTACTGGTCCTGACCTGCAATGATGATAAAAAAAATATTAGGATTCATCATTCATGTGCTAAAAAATTGGAACTTTATTACTATTTTCCCCAAAAGCGTAGTAATAATACATAATCTGACTGGTATTCAAAGGGTATAATATCTGAATTTGAATTATATTTTGGTTTTCATGACTAGGAGCGGTGCTAATTTAAAAAAATCAAGTCAATGAAAGTAGAAAAATGTTTTAATATATATGAATTTTATAGCATTTTGTAAATGTAAACAGGGGGTGGCCATTTTTGGCCACGAACAAGCTGAGAGGGAGTTTTTTTATTTTTCTGTCACTGCACAAAAAAACAAAGATGCATAAAACTCATTGATACTTTTAATTATTGCTACGCATCTAACCTCCATCATGGTTAGAAAATAAATCAGTTTGCATGTATTTTTAGAAATAAAAAAATAGGGATTTCATGCTTTTATCCCTTTGTAAATCATTAAAATTATGTGATCTAACTGGTATTTAAAGGGTTAAAATTCTGAATTTGAATTAAATTTTGATTTTCATGAACAGCACTGATGCTAATCTAAAAAATCAAGTCAATGAAAGTGGATTTTTTTTAATATATATTAATTTTATAGCATTTTGTAAACATAAACAGGGGGTGGCCATTTTTGGCCACGAACAAGCTGAAAGTGTCGTGATTTTGAACAAACCCAGAGGGTTAAACGAGTCATTATTGAACAGACCTGCGTTAAGCCTCCATAAGGTGTTTTTGGGGCTAGCTTTAAACCCAGTCTTCATAGTTAATCCTGAATGATCAGATAAATCTCTCTGTCCTATTATACAATCCTTCACTCTGTGGAAATCTTTACTAAAAGTAAAAAAATAATCAGTCTTCGAGTGCATATCATGTCTCGCTGAATAAAATGTAAATTTGCGTTGATTTTTGTGTAAATATCTCCATATACCAATAAGCCCCAACTCAGATAGCATTGTTTATACTTGTTTCTCTAATTTAGTTCCCTATTCTCTTCCACTTCTCATGTTCTTCGTTTAATAGATGCATTTCTTGTAGAAACACAATATCAATTTGTTCCCTTTTTAACTTTGAAACTATCTTATGACTAAGGTAGTCTCATGTGGACTAAAGTGGTCTCAGGCAGATTCAAAGGTCTAGGCGAGTCATGTACCTGTTGTACTGCATGAAGACCAGGTTCCAGATCTCCACCACCTCTGGGCTGTCAGCGTTGACGAGCGCCGCCGCCTCTCGCCCGCCGACGTGGTCGTAGTGGATCTCGGTGCAGGGACCACAGGGCCCCGTGTCCCCCATCTCCCAAAAGTTGTCCTTGAGTCCGAATGGCAGCAGACGGTGGGTGGGGACCCTGAGGGGACAGCAAGGGTCAGCTGACCTGTAGCAGTGCGGCCCCAGCTGCAGACAGATGTGCACCTACCCAATCTCCAGCCAGATGTTCCGGGTATCCTCATCAGCTGGCAACCCCGCAGCTGCATCACCGCCAAAATAAGAGACATACAGCCTGTCAGCAGGTATCCCGTAATGCTCTGTGAGGAGGCTCCATGCCATCCAACACGCTTCCTCCTGAGTGCACACAGAGTGGAGTGAGCCTCTTTTAAACAGGAAGTAAACTCCCACCTTAAAGAAAACAGGAAGTGGACCCACCTTGAAATAGTCTCCAAATGACCAGTTTCCCAGCATCTCAAAGAAGGTGTGGTGGTAGCCGTCCCGGCCTACGTCATCCAGGTCGTTGTGTTTGCCGCCGGCTCGGACGCATTTCTGGCTGTTGACCACGCGGCGGTACGACGCCATCTCGCTGCGAGGGTCCGCTGTGCCCAGGAAGATGGGCTTGAACTGAGAGCGCCACACAAAGATGGAGAGAAGGCTCTGATTGGTTAAATCATAAGGTTTAAAAAAAAAGGTGCTTCTCACACACGCACACACACACACACACACACACACACACACACACACACACACAATAAAACATCACACACACAGAAGGACATATACGCAGACCCACTTCCTCCCCCTCCATCTGTGTTTACCTGCACAGGTGTGACAGCTGTTGTTAATCTGGACTAAAATATTCAATAAAACGAAACATCAATAAAGTCTAATCGATCAGCTTTCAGCCTCTGACAGGCTCTTATTTTGAAATCTCCCGGTACCCCCGGACCGGGTGGGTCTGTACTGACCTGGTTCATGCCGGCGTTGACGAACAGCAGGCTCGGGTCTCCTCTGGGCCGGACCGGGGAGGAAGGGACCGGCAGGTGTCCGTGTTTGTCCCGGAAAAACTCCACGAAGGCGCTCCGGACCCGGGCGGCGGGCAGCGGCGGCGGTGAGCCGCTGAAGGAGCGCTCTGAGGCGGCGGAGAGGAAGCCCGGCGTCCCGCTGACCGACCGGAGCCTTCGCAGGAGCAGCCTCATCTTCCGGATCACAGCGAGCCGAGGCGAACCGGTACCGCAAGGACTGCAAGCTGCCAAGAGACGCATGCGCACAGCCAGCCGTTTCTTCTTCTCGTGAAGGTGTAAAACCGTCAGAGCTGCGCCGCCACCTGCTGGTGTCACGGTGGAACCGCAGCGTGACATCATACACAGCTGAGCTCAGGTTCTCCTGCAGAACATCAGCTGATCACCGAACTCCAGAGAGAAAGGTGACGTCACGGGTCCCCGTAGGAGAGTAACTAAGTACTTGTACTGCAGACTGAGAGTACAGCTGTCTTTAAAGTCACGCAGCAGCGCGTTTCTGCTGTTTCATTGTTTACGCCTCTTGTCCTCGGCCTGGTGAGATGGTGCTGTCCCCGCGTGAATCTCACTGACACGTCGCTCCGTGTTATAAACACAAGTAAAACATCAGCAACCAATCACATAACAACACAAACATGACGTTAAACAAAGAGCAGCGCTGGTATTTCCGAGCCCGGGCCGGTCCGCGAAGGCCTCAGTAGCACCGCGAGGCCCCGCGCGCCCATCAGGCCTGATTAATCCCACCTGAGCTCGCGGGCTCGCGGTTCAGTCCGTGTGCAGGTGACGGAGCGGCGGCGCGATGCAGAAAGGCCTGAAGAAGTACTTCGTGAACATGGACGAGTACCTGTGCAGCCTCGGCCTGTACCGGAAGATGGTGGCACGCGACGCGTCCAGCCTGTTCCGGGCCGTGTCCGAGCAGGTGAGCTGGGTGGCGGGAGGGAGGCGTATCCGAGTACAGTTACAGTTACGGTGTGAGGGAACTTTGTTTAAACTCTGGGTCAAACTGGGCGAGGTCAAAGGTCACAGACGTCAGTGCACACCGTTTCATTCCGCCGCACAAAGCAGGTCTGCGGAGAGTGTGGATGCTGACCGGAACCAGAACCGGAACCAGGAGGCAGCGAGTTCATGAGGAGGGACAGCAACACTAACACGTGTCAGTGACCCGTGGACTCCTCAGGTGTCTGTGTGAAGCTCCTCCCATCAGCTTCGCTTGTTACTCAGAGTAATCCATTACCTGTGACTCTTACCTCATTGGGAGTGTAGCGGATTACTTTTCTCCTGCAGGAAGTGATTGTCGTTCTTGTGTTTTGTTAGAGGTGCAACTTCCTGTTTCCTTCCCGCTGAGGCGTTTGGCAGGTTCCCCAGGAGCGACACACCTGAGCTCACCTGAGCTTTGCTGCTCAGCAGTCTGAGGTTGTCTCTAACTCGTCCCCCTGACTGTTAGTGACGGCTGTTTGTCATCTCTGAGCGGTTTCTGGGTGTGTGCGTCGGCGTGATGGCGACCCGCAAGGCTAACCTCAGAAAAACTGTTCTCGTGTGTGTGTGTGTGTGTGTAGTTGTATTTCTCTCAGAACTACCATCAGAAGATCCGTCAGGACTGCGCTAACTTCATGAGAGCCAATAGATGCAACTTTGAGCCGGTGAGTTCAGAGTATTCTGAGTATGAGAGAAATACTCAGTTACTTTAGTGTGCTGTGTTTTCTGTCCTCTGCAGTTTGTTGAAGGCTCGTTTGAGAAATACCTGGAACGTCTGGAGGATCCAAAGGTGAATATCTCTGACCTTTGACCTTCAGTCAGCTGTTCACCTGCAGGCAGTGTGTTAACCTGTGTGTGTTTTCAGGAGACGGTGGGTCAAGTGGAGATCAAGGCTCTGTCTCAGCTGTACAGGTGAGTGATGCAGGTATGCTGTGTTTTCTTCGATGACCTCAAAGCAGTCACAGGGTTTTTCGAAACCAGCTGACCTGAGGGGTGTGGCTACCAAACCAGATTTTTTTCTTCTTTTTTTTTTTTTATACCATCCTTAATCACAATACAATTTTATTTATATAACGCCAAATCACAACAAGCAAGCACTTTGATGACAGTGGGAAGGAAAAACTCCCTTTTAACAGGAAGAAACCTCCGGCAGAACCAGGCTCAGGGAGGGGCGGGGCCATCTGCTGTGATTGGTTGAGGTGAGAGAAGGAAGACAGGATAAAGACATGCTGTGGAAGAGAGACAGAGATTAATAACAGATATGATTCAGTGCAGAGAGGTCTATTAACACACAGTGAGTGAAGAAGAAACACCCAGTGCATCATGGGAATCCCCCAGCAGCCTACACCTATTGCAGCATAACTAAGGGAGGATTCAGGGTCACCTGGTCCAGCCCTAACTATATGCTTAAGCAAAAAGGAAAATTTGAAGCCTAATCTTAAAAGTAGAGATAGTGTCTGTCTCCTGAATCCAAACTGGAAGCTGGTTCCACAGAAGAGGGGCCTGAAAACTGAAGGCTCTGCCTCCCATTCTACTTTTAAGATAAGATAACCTTAATTTCCCACGTGTGGGAGTAATATGTTTTGTTACAGCAGAAAGTGGACAGTGCAAAGTTATATAGCAAAAATTAGAGAACACTGGAATAGTGTACACAACTGTACAGAATAGAATAAAATAAAATAAAATAATATATACAATAGGATAAAAATAGAATACAAGTGCTATATACAACTGAGAAAAAATACAACTTTGTCAGAGTATTGCACTTAGTGTTATTGCACATTTGTGAATGTGTGTGTTGATCAGTTGAAGTCTTTGTTGTGGAGTCTGACAGCAGTGGGGAGGAAAGACCTGCGAAATCTCTCCGTCCCACACCGTGGGTGCCGCAGCCACTGAAGGAGCTGCTCAGTGCTGTCACAGTCTCATGCATGGGGTGGGAGATGTTGTCCAGCAGGGATGACAGCTTAGCCACCATTCTCCTGTCACTCACCACCTCCACTGGGTCCAGAGGGCATCCTAGAACAGAGCTGGCCCTTCGGATCAGCCTGTTCAGTCTCTTCCTGTCCCCGGCAGAGATGCTGCCGCCCCAGCAGACCACACCGTAAAAGATGGCTGAGGCCACCACAGAGTCATAGAAGGTCTTCAGGAGTGGGCCCTCCACTCCAAACGACCTGAGTCTCCGCAGCAGGTACAGCCTGCTCTGCCCTTTCCTGTAGAGGGCGTCTGAGTTATGAGTCCAGTCCAGTTTGTTGTTCAGATGAACACCAAGGTACCTGTAGCTGTCCACAGCCTCAATGTCCATACCTTGGATGTTCAGTGGTTGCAGTGGAGGATGTTTGTGCCTGCGGAAGTCTACCACCAGCTCCTTGGTTTTACTGGCGTTGATCTGGAGGTAGTTCTGCTGGCACCAGTCCACAAAGTCCTGAGTCAGTCCTCTGTACTCCCTGTCATCCCCATCAGTGATGAGGCCGACTATAGCAGAGTCATCAGAGAACTTCTGCAGGAAGCACTGGGTGGAGTTGTGGGAGAAGTCTGCAGTGTAGATGGTGAAGAGGAACGGAGCCAGAACCGTTCCCTGTGGGGCCCCCGTACTGCAGACGACCCTGTCCGACACACAGCCCTGAGTCCTCACATACTGTGGTCGGTCGGTGAGGTAGTCCAGGATCCAGGTAGTGAGGTGATGGTCCACTCCAGAGTTCTCCAGCTTGACCTTCAGGACCGAGGGAAGAATAGTGTTGAAGGCACTGGAGAAATCAAAGAACATGATTCTCACAGTGCTCCCAGCGGTCTCCAGGTGAGCGAGGGAGCGATGTAGTAGGTGAATGACGGCATCATCCGCTCCAATGCCAGGCTGGTAGGCAAACTGAAGTGGGTCCAGTGATGAGCTCACAAGGCGCCGAAGCTGAGCCAGGACCAGCCGTTCCAGGGTCTTCATCAGGTGGGATGTGAGATCCTCCAGCCTGTAGCTGTTGAGGTCCTTGGGGCGTGAAGTCTTTGGCACTGGTACAACACAGGAGGTTTTCCAGAGCTGTGGGACTCTCCCCAGCCTCAGGCTCAGGTTGAAGAGGTGCTCCATCACACCACACAGTTGGTCTGCGCAGGACCTGACGGCCCTCGAGCTGATGCCATCTGGGCCCGCTGCCTTATTGGCTTTAATCCTCCTCAGTTCCCTCCTAACCTGGGTGGTTGAGAGAGACAGGCTGGAGCCTTGTGTTGATTGTGTATTGGATGCTGTTGTTGGGGGTGGGGAGGAGTGAGCAGGGTGAATAGAGGAGGTGTGAAGTGTCTGAGGTGTCAGAGGTGGAACAGCAGCAGTGGGGGTGGGTGAGTCTGCCGCTGATGTTGGAGACTGCCTCATGGCTGAATCAAATCTGTGCCCACCTCACATCCCTCCCAGGCAGAGAGTTCTGACCTTTGTGGCCCGAGATGGTTCTGAGGCCTCTCCAGACTTCACCAACGTTGTTTTGTTGAAGCTGGTTCTCCATCTTCTGCCTGTAGCTGTCCTTCCCTTTCCTTATCAGTCGTCTCAGCTCTCTCTGCACCCTTTTCAACTCCTCCTTCTCTCTGGATTTGAAGGCCCTCCTCTTCTGCTTGAGGACGGCTTTAATTTCTGCGGTAATCCACAGTTTGTTGTTGGAGAAACACCGCACAGTCCTGGTGGGTGCAGTGTTATCCACACAGAATTTAATATAATGCATGTCACCAGGCTGCCTATGTCCTCTCTGTGGTCATCACAGATCACCTCCCACACAGTAGATTCAAAATGATCCTTAATAGCCTCCTCGCTCTCCTCCGACCATCTCTGGACTGTGCGGGTGGCTGGTGGCTCCCTGTGCACTAAGGGCTCATACACAGGGACAAGGTGCACCAGGTAAATACTCTAGGAACAACAAGTTAGCCTGCAGTGTGAGAGCAAAGTGCTCTTATAGGGTGATATGGTACTACAAGGTCATTAAGATAAGATGGGGCCTGATTATTTAAGACCTTGTATGTGAGGAGCAGGATTTTGAATTCTGGATTTAACAGGAAGCCAATGAAGGGAAGCCAATACAGGAGAAATCTGCTCTCTCTTTCTAGTCCCTGTCAGGACTCTTGCTGCAGCATTTTGGATTAACTGAAGGCTTTTCAGGGAGTTTTTAGGACTTCCTGATAATAATGAATTACAGTCGTCCAGCCTGGAAGTAATAAATGCATGAACTAGTTTTTCAGCATCACTCTGAGACAGGATATTTCTAACTTTAGAGATGTTGCACAAATGGAAGAAAGCAGTCTTACATATTTGTTTAATATGTGCGTTGAAGGACATGTCCTGGTCAAAAATGACTCCAAGGTTCCTCACAGTGTTACTGGAGGCCAAGGTAATGCCATCCAGAGTAAGAATCTAGTTAGATACCATATTTCTAAGATTTTCAGGGCCGAGTACAATAACCTCAGTTTGATCTGAATTAAGAAGCAGAAAGTTAGCGGCCATCCAGGTCTTTATGTCTTTAAGACATTCCTGCAGTTTAACTCATTGGTGTGTGTTACCTGGCTTCATGGACAGATAGAGCTGCGTGTCATCTGCATAGCAGTGTAAATATATGCTATGTCTTCTAATGATACTGCCTAAGGGAAGCATGTATAATGTAAACAGAATTGGTCCTAGCACTGAACCCTGTGGAACTCCATAATTAACCTCAGTGTGTGAAGAGGACTCTCCATTTACATGCACAGATTGGAGTCTATTAGATAGATATGATACAAACCACTGCAGTGCAGTACCTGTAATACCTACAGCCTGGTTGGAGGTTGGCCTGTAGTAGAGCTGTGTGAACAGATGACTTTTACTCAGAAAGATCAATTGGAGAAAAAGAGTCTAAATGAATATCAAAGGTACTGAAAGTAGCTGTAGATGATATTACATCTGTGGGATGATTATTGGTAATTTTTTTTCTCTAATAGTTGCTGAATAGCTATTCAGGTTGCAGGTTCATCATCTCTCAGATTATTTACCGTTATATGTTATCATCATCGTCTCCTGCGTCGTTGATTGGAGCAGACGACACTCACGGGGATCATTCTGTGTAGTAAAGAGTCACATGACCTGTGAAACACCTGTTTTTACTGTGCGCACTCAGAGCTGGAAGCAGAGTTCATAATCAGCGTGGGGATCCCGTTATCTCTGACTCGGGTGTTAAGATTTGTTGATGGAGCTAAAGCAGAGAAACGGCTAACACACGTTGAACTTTGTCTGTAGCCACACCCCTTAGGTGATTCACTCTGAGGGGTGGAGCTTCACACTGTAAAGAGGTTTAGATTGGTTTAAACTGTTTTGTGCTTCGTGACATTTTAAATTAAAGCATTTGAAACACATTTGAGCATCTCTGCTTCTCAGTGAGGTGAGAGCAGGTGAAACGTGAACATGTTATAGACGTGTGCTCTAACCTGTGAGGAAAAACGTGCTTAAACAGGACTGCGGGGATTGGCACTAAGGGGCCACTGTAGGGGGCGCTGTGGAGGGCAAACACGTTTACTGCTGGGAGTAATAGGAATATATCCAGGGTTGCACACAAGTGGTCCGCAGGTGCGCATTCGTTGTCAAAAAAAAAAAAAAAGCGCACCAGATAAGAAGTTGCAACGCGCGTTTGCGTACATAAGATTTTGTGGAGGAGGACAGACATTTGTTTAGAACTCTTAAAGATGTCGAAGACGCAAGCTCCTTTAAGCAATTACTTTGGTGTTCCTCCACCTCCAAAGAAATGTCAGCAGGAGTCCGAACTCCGTATTCTCGGAAAAGTGGTTTCAGGAGGTGAGCTGGTTTCAAACAAATGATGAACGCAGAGATGTGGTGCAGAATGTGCTGTGCAAATCCCACTCTAGCGGACAAAAACAGTGCCTTTATATGTACGCACACACGCGTTGCAACTTCTTATCTGGTGCGCGTCTTTTATTTTGACAGCGACTGCGCACCTGCGGACCACTTATGTGCACCCCCGAATATATAAGTATCAGTTTGAGTCTGTGGCGTGATGACATCATAAATGAGGTCTCCCTTATCGCTCTGGTTCAGTACGACTCTGAGTCACATGACTCCATGTGTGCAGGCGCTGCTTCCTGATCTACCGTTACCCGGGGAAACCAGCCACCATCATCTCGGAGGACGACTTTGTGGACAAGGTATGGTCACGTGACCCTGAGGTCTGTGATGTAATTGGCTGGTGCTGACTGTCAGTCTTTTGTGTTGCCGAGGTGACGCTGTGCTGCTCCATCAATGGTCACTATGACATTGTTTACCCAAGGAGTTACCCCGCCTCTGCCGCCCTCTGTCAGTGTGAGTGCTGCTCTCTGATTGGCCGAACACAGAAAGTCTATAGCTCCTCTGCACTCAGAGTGTGTGTGTGTGTGTGTGTGTGTGTGTGTGTGTGTGTGTGTGTGTGTAGCTCTTCTGTATGAGCTGCTTTACACTCAGGTATTTGGCTTTGAGGAGGCGGAGCTCTGCCAGGCCATGGAGGCCTTCAGGGTCGGAGGTCGTCGCTATAGAAACAGTCCATCCATGTGCAGTGATGTCGACCTTGGATATGACACACCTGAGGACCGCGGGCACAGGTAAACACATGCACACCTGAGGATGTTGTGGCAGAGTAGCTCTGACCTGGAATCATGGTAACCAGGGCAACAGTGACAGACAAAATCAGAAACTGATGAAGCAGCCATCGTCATGGAAACATCAGAACTGAAGGCCCATTTGTTTGTCCTCTGCAGTGAGGAGGCGGAGCCAGGCGGACCCATCGAAGAGAAACCACGAGCTGTGACGGACGACTCGAAGGTAGGAATGCTGATGGATCCCGATTCGATCGCCCGAGCATTCGTGGATAACAGCACTAAACAACACTAACAGCAACAAAAGTACCAAAAACATAAAGAAAAAATGAAACTTTAAAAACAACCACAGTGCCGAATCCTCCAGAACGTTCAGAGGAGCCACCAGGGTCTTTAGAAACATGTTCTACTTCCTGTTTCACGCCTGAGGCTCTGCAGTGACGACCTCTGTTCTGCAGCTTTTAATGTCTAGTTTCAGCCTGAGTTTGTTCAAAGAGTTGTAGGACGCCATCAGCAGGAGCTGGAACACGTGAACTCGTCATTGGTGAAGTAAGAAAGGTAAAAATGCAAAGAGCCAAATGATGCCAGAAGAATCCGTGACGTACAAGTCAGTGGCATCCAATCATAACTGTTGAATTTCACTCATTAAACTGGAGCTCCGCCTTCTTGGATGATCTGTTGGTACGGTAACCTCGCAGCAGCCATATTATTGGTCAGGTGAAGCTAGCAGACAGCAAACATGGAAGTTTATGGGACTGACTCACTGCTGCCTCTGCTGGACATCAGAGGAACTGCAGCTGATGTAATGCTTTTGTTGTTCAGCCTCCTGCAGAAGCTCCGCCCCCCTCCAGACTGTCTCTGCCCTACAAAGTGATGAAGTCTCTGGACGGGGACGTTTACAGAAACCTGGAGTTCGATGTGTGGCAGGACACCTGCAAAGGTAACGCAGGTTTAACTAATCCAGACCAGCGTCAGGATAAAGTAATGCTGGAAACTGTACCACTGACAGCTGTGTAATCTGATTACTTCCTGTGACGGTCTAATCTGATCACTGTGACAGAGATGCAGAAGACGGACTACATGGTGTTTGCAGGGAGGCAGTACTTCCTGGGAGACAAGTGTCAGGTAAGAAGACTGTATCCCTGTATTACTGAAAACTTTATTTATAACGAGGATGTGAACAAGGTTCAGACACAGAGGTCAGAGTTCATTTACACCAAACCGCCTCAGGCTCTGACCTCACAGCCGGCAGGTTATCTAGATGCTACAGGATACAAAGGGAGAGCGCCCTCTGAGTTTTGAGGTCAGGGGTCACATAAAAACTCTTTAATCTTGTCTGTTTGTCACTTTTAACCCCAGTGATGTTTATTAAGGCTGGCGGTGTTTACGACACGGTGAATTATTTTTTCATTCTGATTTATATTGATGTGCAGAGACAGACGACCTCCTCAAAGCTCTCAGTCAACATTTTACATGACGAGAAAAAAAGGAACCGCTCTCTGACCTTTGACCTCACCTGCAATAAAATAATCCATCAGTGCATCTAGGCTCACTCTTCTTTACAAACTCTTGACACTTCCTGTATTCCTTTCAAATTAAAAGCTCTCAGCATTTCACTACACAGAAGAACTTCACTTCTTAACCCTTTAGAGCCGAGCGTAGCGCCCCCGCTCCGTTTTGCGTAACTATTTTTAAATCCCAGTAGCTCTGCAACCACGTAAGCTAGCGCAATAATTTTTTTTGCATATGAAACTAGAGAAGTTGTACTTACATCTTATGCCATCAGCTTGTCCTAGGTCACAGTTTCCTTCCACATATAGCTTTGCAAAAACTGCATAAAAAGCGCTTGCAGCAACAAAAACATAATATTCCAGAAAAACGCTTTGCCGATCCGATCAGCTGTTCGTAACACTTCCTACGTCCATCAGCATGAACTGTCGCATGTCCGCCATGACCTTCCCGAAACCGGAAGTGACGTCATTTTGCGGAAATGTAGTTTTTTACCATCGTGACCTTATGACCCTATACTGGTGTTTTTAAAAGTTATGTTTGACTTTATGACTTTCTGTGTCGTTTCTGGGATGCTTAGGACTCATATTGCACTGCTGGAAATAGTTTATTTTGATGCATATGCTGTTTTTTTTTTTGCAAATTTGCAAATAATATTTATTTTCGTTTTTCCTGCAGTATATGAAAATTGGTGTATTTCAAAATTAAAACTATGAAGACACTTAAAATAAATTTTCTGTGGTGGGAAACTAGTTTGTGCAACTTTTTTGTATTTACAGTTTTGAGGGATAAGCCTCTTAAATTTCTCTAACTAGAAATATATGTTAAAAAAACAAAAACGATTTTCAATGTTTTTGTAGTTTATTGCACTTTTTTGCAATTTATGTAATCACTATGCACTTAATGCATACATATTATTAAAATTTGGGCTATAATGGTTGTATTGATGTATAGCAACTTGAAATGCTCCAAAAAATGGCACTACAGCATGTAAATATATAATATAAGGTCTGGCGGACTTGGTTCTATGGTAGGTCTTCTTAAAGAGGCTTTTATGCTGAAACATTTGGAGGAAGTAGTTTTGGAAAATGTAATTTTCAAACACGTAAACATCAAGGGGAATCTGGGTAGCGTGACCTCTGAGGCGTCTTGGTATGCGTGTTGTGAGTTTTTGGTGAGGTCACTACAGCGAGGGGTCAGAGGTCAAACTTTAATCAGCTGTTCAGACACTGAAAGCACTGAAAAACAGTTACTGTCTGTGGTTACTGGCTGTAACTCTGGTTCTATGAATGAAGCTCCAAAAACATTTGTGGTACTATAAGATAGGTGGCATTTTATTTTTGGCTCCACCCCCTAGCCACCATGTTTGTGACATCAGGAATGAAACTTGTTTCAGGTGCGTCTGGAGCCGAAGGGCAAGTACTACAACGCATTCATCCAGGAAGTGGGAACGCACTCATCGGCCGTCACGGTGTTCATCGAGGAACTGGGCGAGAAGTAACACACACGCGCACACACACGCACACGGCAGGATCAAGTCCATCAGTGCCGCTGTGACATCACTCAGGTGTGTTTCCTCACAGACACCTGGTCCCTCTGACGGACCTCAAACCTGTGAATCCGGTTCCCGCTTGGAATGTGGCTGCGCCCTCCAGAAAAGGAGACCTCGGTGCTTTTTTTTTTTTTTACATCCACTTCCTGTTTTGTTTTATCCTTTTCCTGTGTTACCCACCTGACTTCCTGTACGGTCTCTCCCTCAGACCCGGACTCTCGTGGTCAGCGGCATCACCGCCATCGCTACTTCAGGAAATCTCGTGGTATGAAGGGAACAGAGCTGCTAATCCCACCTCCTCCTTCCTATGGAGGCCCCGCCCCCTCGAGTCTGCCGCCTCGCTTCCAACCAGCTGGCCACCCCCGCCCACCCCCTCCTCCATCACCTGGAGCTATGACCTATGACCCCTATGCCCCCCCTCACCATCACCATCCCCCCCCAGCCAGAACACCACGCTACGGAGCCTCAAGGTGAGACTTTACCTGAGACGCACCTGTGCAGTTTGACTCCGTCACAGACACCAAATGTTTTAAATGCACTTTTCTGAAGGTGGGACCCGCCCCCTTAGTTACCTGATCAATGTCAGTGGCTCCGACCATCAGTGAAAACTATCATGTTAATGAGGGGTGTGTGTGTGTGTGTGTGTGTGTGTGTGTGTGTGTGTGTGTGTGTGTGTGGCTGTGTGTGTACACGCGCAAATGTTTCTGGTCAGAAGCTCCACCCGTTTCCTGAACCGTCACCTGATTGGTACTCAGCTGACCTATTACCATCCTGGTCGCAGGTATTATCAGGACTACGAGAGCTTCACCTTCAGGTCCCGGTAAACGCACGACACGTCAACACGCACGACACGTCAACACGCACGACACGTCAACACGCACGACACGTCAACACGCACGACACGTCAACACGCACGACACTGATGTAACCACCGGGAATGACTGATCAGCTGATCTCTGAAGCAGCTCCTGTTTTTAAAATTAATCGAGTCACGTGACATGAGGCACAGCAATCGCAGACAAAGTCACTCTGGCCTGAAAGAGGATATGATGTCAGTCGGTGGGTTTTTATTTTCTCCTCCGTGGTTTTTTCAGGCGCAGTCGGCGTCAGCTGGCGGCGGCTCTGAACAAAGAGTGTCAGTTTGGTTTTCCCGAGGCGGTGGAGGAGCCGGCTGATCTGGACGCAGCCATCTCGTACTACCAGCTCGATGGCGCCAGCGACGGTGTCTTCCCTCCGCTGCCAGTGAGTATGTGCTGGGAAAAATCCTCCGATGATGCGGCGCGTGTGTGCACGGAGCGCTGAGGCAGGTGGGAGGGGCCGTGTGCTTCGCGTGGTTTATGGTAAACACGTTTAAATGATGGTTACTCAAAAACCAGATTCTACATTATTGAGGACAGGTGAGGTAAGCAGCAACATCACTTAAACTGGTCTTTAAGCGTGTCCCAGATATTTGTCCTCTGAGACGTCAGACTCCATTTTATTGTGTGTGAGCTGAGATGAGTGACTGAGGTCAGAGGTCAGATGCATTTTTTTTTTCCCACTTCCACGTGACCACAACTATCGCCCCCTTTAGGCCATTAACAAGCATGCAGTTTTAAGCTCCTACAAACATGTCTATCTTTTATATACAGTCTTTCCTTGGTTGTTGCTGGCAGCCAATAGAAAGGGCCCTTGAGTGAGGCGACTGGTGATTGGTCACAGACTTGTTGTCGTGGATGTTTGAAGGTATGAAGAAGAGTCAGGTGCAACATTTTCAGGTCACATTTTACCGTTTCCTATGCAGGGCCCCACTGTGGCTCCTCCCCCCTCCATTGGTGCCCCAACCCCTCCCTCTGGCTCCTCCTATAGAGTTCAGAGAGGCTCTGGGCCCCTCTCCCCTGCCCCCCCACCCAGAAACACTCCCGTGTGCTCGTCAGAGGAGGAGCAGGAGGACACAAGCACGGTGGAGGACCAGGGTGAGGACGCCACTGTTCACTTCAGATTTTCACTTCCTTCCCCTTAGGAGCCTTTCACAGTAAAAGTGTAACGAGAGGTTTTTACTGTGAAAACTCATCAGAAACTGACTTTAATTGTTTGTGTGTGTGTGTGTGTGTGTGTGTGTGTGTGTGCATGCCTCCCGCATGCAGCCGAGTACACGGAGGACTTCATCTACAGTTCACAGGGTGAGTAACGTGATGCCGCTGTGACACGCCTCCCCGCAGCAGCCATGTTGGTGACTCTGTCTCACACTATTTCAGATCAGAGTTTCCAGACATCTGGAGTTTACAGCGCCACTGAGACCTCCACCAATCAGGTAAGAGCTGACCTCTGTCTCCTGTTAGGGCGATGCAGAGTGGAAGGTCAGCATAATGTTGCACATGAAAACTCTGCCCGTGGTTTGAAATCCGCATGTGTGAAGAGGTCATGTGATCAGTGACCCCATGAAGCTGTAATCAGTCTGTTTTTATTTTATTTTGAAAGGATGAGCAGGAAGGAGGCGTGGCTGACTCTCCCACGAGATCAGACGTGAACTTCAGCTACAGCCAGCAGGTACGTCGCGCAGCGTGGCCTCAGGGTGACATCATCGCGTGTGACAGCGGTGTCAGGGTAGCTCAGTGGTTGGCGCTGCTGCCTCACAGTCTGAGCGTCTCGTTTCAGACCCGGGGAAGTTCCACTTCCTGCTTCAGACTTTTGGAGAATATTGTTGCGACCGCGTCACACACTGCAGCTGCCATCTCTGCTCCGCCTCATCTCGGTGGGCGGCGAATTGCGGTCTGTGAGAACACGGCGGCTCTAAACATTGTTCGTCCAATCAAAAACCTGTACAGCAGACCTAAAGCGCCTGTCCAACGTCATCCTCCAGAGGTCGCAACCTCTGAAGGTGGTGGTGCTTGGACTTTGAGCACTTCCTGTGTTTCAGTGACGCGCCGGGCACTCTTCTTCTCTGTTGGTTTTGGTCTAACGGCGGTCGGGACAAAGTGCGCACTTCCTGTTTCTGTTCAAAACCATAAATGCATTCACTCCTTTCTTTCTACATACGGGATTAGGGATATCGGTGGCATCTGCATCCGACCTGCAGGGAGTATTCTTTTTTTCTCTAACGTCCATCACACGTTTTCTTAGATAACTACTTGACTAGTATTGCATGTGGCTGTGAATACCGTGCCATACTTATATCAGACCACGCCCCTTTAATTCTGACTCTGTCTATGCCCGACTTACCGAGAACAGGCAGGAGTTGGCGTTTTAACCCCACACTACTATCTGATAATACCTTTCTGGAATTTATAAATAACCAAGTTAAACTCTTTTTAGACACAAACCTTTCCAAGAATATTTGTAGCCTTTTAGTTTGGGACTCAGTGAAGGCCTATCTCCGAGGACAGATCATTTCATATACAGCTAATATGAAGAGGGTGAACCTAAAACAAAGGCAAGAATTAGCTGATAAAATAAAAGACTTGGACCATCACTATGCACACAATAAGGACTCTGAGGTTTACAAGAAACGCATTGAACTCCAAAACCTTCTTTCATCTCATGCCGTGGAGAGGCAACTCTGAAAGAGTAGGAGTACATTCTTTGTGCATGGAGAGAAATCGGGCAAACTCCTAGCTGACCAAATAAGGGGTGTAAAGCCACGTCAGTGTATAACTGCCATTAACTCAGATGCCGGGCTCGTTACTGATCATGCCAAAATCAATGACACGTTCAGGGAATATTATCTGAAGCTTTATTCCTCTGAATTTCCCACCGACCACTCACTAATCACAAATTTTCTTAAAAGCTTGGACTTTCCTGAGCTGGCAGACACCCACAGAGAGATGTTGGATGTGCCAATTTCCAAAGAAGAGATTAGTGCTGCAATTTTCTCTCTACAGTCAGGGAAGTCTCCGGCCCGGACGGCTTTTTGGAAGAATTTTTCAAATCATTTGCCCCACAGCTCGTACCTCTACTCCACTCGGTTCTCTCTGAAGCATTCACACAGGGCAAACTGCCAACCTCCTGGTACGACGCTTCCATAACTTTAATTGCAAAAAAGGGGAAAGATCCAACTGAGTGTGTGTCATACAGGCCAATTTCACTTCTGAACGTTGACTTTAAGATCCTAGCTGAAGTGCTGGCCCACAGGTTGGAAAGGGTGCTGCCAGCAGTCATATCTGAAGATCAGTCTGGCTTTTTCAACATCCGACGCCTTCTTAATATCCTGCACACGCCGTCCAAGGACACTCCAGAATGCGTTCTTTCCCTTGATGCAGAAAAAGCATTTGAACGTGTGGAACTATTTATTTGCTGTGCTGGAAAGATTTGGGTTCGGTCCCAACTTCATCTCATGGATCAAGTACCTATACTTGTCCCCTGTTTGTGTCTGTTTGCACTAATAGCCAGAAATCAAAACCATTCAAACTGAAACGAGGCACACGTCGGGACTGCCCCCTTAGCCCGTTGTTATTTGATCTAGCTACTGAACCCTTAGCAATGCTTTTTTGAAGCAGTAAACTTGTCCAGGGCATACAAAGAGGTCAAACTGAACACAGTCTCTCTCTATGCTGACGATTTATTGCTTTTTATTTCAAATCCACATACTTCCCTACCGTCTATATTGTCTCTACTCACGCGTTTCAGTCAAGTCTCTGGTTATAAATTAAATCTGTCCAAGAGCAAACTTTGTCTATTAAATGAAGAAGCGTTCCCAATAGATTTGTCGGGTTTCCCCTTTAAAGTGGTCAAGGAGCAGTTCACCTACCTGGGTATTACAATTACAAGAAAGTATAAACAACTTCTCAAAGCCAACTTTTTTACACTATTGAAGAATGTCAAACAAAGCCTTCAACAGTGGTCACCCCTGAACACAACTCTGGTCAGACGGATTAATTCAGTTAAAATGAATATCCTTCCTAAATTCTTATACTTATTTCAATCTTTACCAGTCTTCATCCCCAAGTCTTTCTTTACAACTCTAGACTCTATAATCTCCTCTTATATTTGGAAGGGGAAACGACCTCGAGTAGCTAAGGTGCATTTACAGAAACCTAAGACTGAAGGGGGTCTGGCACTCCCCAACCTCCGCTTTTACTACTGGGCTGCCAACATTCGGTCCCTGACCTACTGGCTACAGTCTGGGGAGGGCGTGGGCCCCACCAGCTGGCTGGCAATGGAATCAGGCTCAACTCAGGGTATTTCTCTTGCCTCCTTTCTGGGTTCTTCTTTTCCTTCATCCATTGACAATTTTACATCTAATCCGATAATTCGGCACTCCCTCAGGGTGTGGGCGCAGTTCAGGAGACATTTCAATCTTAATAATTTTTCACTTCAAAGCCCCATCCTTTCAAACCACCTATTCTCCCCCCCCCCCCAACTTTGGACAACTTGTTCCAGGTCTGGTTTAGAGCAGGTATTATTTGCTTTAAAGATCTCTTTATACACAATAAACTATCATCATTCGATCAGCTGGCAGGAAAATACAGTATCCCAAAACTCACTTTTTTAGATACTTGCAACTCAGACATTTTTTGCAATCCCACCTCTCCAATTTCCCAGAAGCTCCAGCTGCTAACTTACTGGACGAGCTCCTTAATTTGCAACTATCAGGCAAAGCTGTAATGTCTCGCATCTATAATAAACTGTGCAGTGTAAGCCCAGCTCCTGATGTGGGCCTCAAGTCCACATGGGAGAAGGAGTTGGGTGTATCTATGTCAGATGACGTCTGGGACTCAGTCCTCTCTCTGGTAAATACATCACTCTGCGCCCGTCATTCCCTGTTACAATTCAAAGTAGTCCACAGGGCCCACTTATCTAAATCCAAACTAGCTAAGCTTTATCCCAGTTTAGACCCTCGCTGTAACAGGTGCAGGTCTGATGATGCCAATCTAACCCACATGTTTTGGACCTGCCCTGCCCTGGCAAATTTTTGGGAGGAGGTTTTCTGGACTTTGAACAAGCCTACCGGCCTGAAACTAGCTCTCAACCCCCTACTTGCTGTCTTTGGTACAGCGGGAGAGGATAAGTATATTCCCAGAACAAAGCACAGGGTGCTGTCCTTTGGTTCCTTCTTCGCTAGGCGAGCCATTTTGATGAGGTGGAAGGCTGCTGCCCCGCCCTCCCATGTTCGGTGGCTTGCTGATGTCATGTTGTGTCTCAGTCTGGAAAAGATCCACTGCTCCATCCAGAACCAAAAGGGCACATTCGATAAAATTTGGGGTCTCTTTCTGGAAAACTTCTCTAAACTTGAACTTAAGGATGTTCCAGCTGACTAACGGATTTGCTTTTAAATCGCGGTCTGATGTCTGTCTGTGTTAACAGGAATGTGAAGCTCAGTGATGCTGCAGCTAACTTCTGTGTGGTTCTTGTGGACAGGGTTGGTTAATATCATAATCCCTCTGGCTTTGGTTATTTTGTTGGTTTTTTTTTTTTCTTTTTGTTGCTTGTTTGGTAAATAATAAGAGAGGAAAACGATGTTCTAACATGAGAAGTTCTGTTTTGTATTCATTGTAAACAGTTTGTTGTCCATCTTCTTTTCTTTCTTTGTAAACTATATCCATAAATACTCTATAAAAATATTTTGTATAAAAAAAGGGGGGAAAAAAACGCAAACGCTTGGCGGGTTCTGTGTGTGCGAGCAGAATTGCTGTGACTGAAAACAGAAATTGAGATCTTTTGATCGCAGAATCCTGATGTGCTGCCCCCTGTGGCTGCCTGCAGAGCTGCAGGTGTTCGCTCACTGCAGAGTGTGTGTGTGTGTGTGTGTGTGTGTGTGTGTGTGTGTTTCAGGTAGTGAAGCCGCTGTCAGTCATCTGCTCGTCTCCATCTTCCTCTTCCTCCTCACCCTCCTCTTCGTCATCACGGCTACCAGCAGCTGCTCACCTGCCGTCAGCCACACACGCGCAGACACGCTCAGGTAAGCAAACACTGCCCACCTCAGAGTTACTTCTCTCAGAGCTCTGCCCTGTTTAAGGCCTGAACCCGCTTTAATTGGCTCTGATTGGCTGCATCTCTAAAACAGGAAGTCTGAATATCAGGGGGAGGGGCTTCTGTCACCTCTGAGAGCTTTAGCTGACACGAAGTCTGACAGTCTTTGACGGAACATCTCATTGGTTCTCAGTAGGTTGCCATACACTAACACATGTTTTCTGGTTCCAGTTGCCATGGCGATCCCAGCTGCTTCTTCCTGGTTGGTTAATGAGTTGGGTGAGCCGCTCTGCACTGTGGTAGCCCCGCCCCCTTATTCATATGACCCTAATGGAAGTGATTTACCAAGAGGTCAGAGGTCAAAAGCTTGTGTTTACAGTTTGTATCCATATGGATCAGTTTGATTTATGCGTGTGTGTGTGTGTGTGTGTGTGTGTGTGTGTGTGTGTGTGTGTGTGTGTGTAGACTGCAGAGTCCTCCAGTATTACTTCAACTTGGGCGTCCAGGTAAGAGACACCTGAACAGGAAACAGCAGTCTTTGAAGCGGCGCTGACAGGTGAAGGTGAGACGCCTGAATGAACTCACGGAGCATCACAGAATGTTGATTCTGTTCATCTGGACGTTTTCAGTGGGAGAAACCTTTCGTTATCATCCAGGTGATCCTTCAGTCTCAGCTGACTGCAGGTTTCCGACCTATAAACAGGACATAATGACTGAAACTAGCTCAGATCTGTTTTAGCAGCAGTAGCAGAAGTCTGAGTGCACCTGAGTCACTTGCAGGTGTGGTAAACATCTTCCAAGGACACTCTGATCACCTGGGTCCTGTGGAGGTCATGTGACTGGTGTTCCTCTCCTTTAACCTGTGGCTGCCGTTTCAAAGAGACACACGTTTCCTTCAGGTTCTTCTTTGAATGTTTATAGATGATTCTGCAGGTGTTTCAGGTTCAGGTGATGACATGATGCTGTGAATTTGTCATGTGACTGTCATGTGACCATCTGTCTCCTCAGTGGTACCATCAGAGCTGCTGGCAGCAACAGCAGCAGGTGTATCCCGCCTCCTCACCTGAGACTGCCTACCCCTACCAGCCCTACACGCCCTACCTGTGCCAGGAGCCCCCTCTGCACGGTAAGAGTGATCGGTTCCAGCAGGTGGTGCTGCACTTCCTCCACCTGTATATAAAAGATGCAAGTTTCATCTTTTAGCTGAGCCTTCACTTCCTTAGCGAAGCCTTTCACAATAAAACGGTGCAATCAGGTAGGAGGCAACTGTGAGGAACAGATGACTAACAGGAAGATGTGTGCAGTGATGTCATTACAGCATGGATGGTCCCTCAGGTGTTTTAATTCAAGCTCCACCCCCTTTACTGTGACTTGATCTGTCCCATCTTCCATCCCCAGCTGCCTCCCAGCCGTTCTCTGAGACTGGGCGGATCTCCCATCAGCCCGCCAGCTCCTACCCAGAATCCTCCAGGTCTGCAGATGGACAGACAGAGGGACACAACGGCGGTCAGTACTAGTGACACACCTTTACCTGTGGAGTGCACACGCTGCTAAAACAGGAAGTGTTTGTCAATAAAACAGAGTGTAGAAGTGCCGGAGGTCAGCAGGTCTGTTGGTGAAGCTTTACAGCTGCATAACGGTGAGAGTGGCGCGATGAGGAGGGAAGGGTGGGGCAAACCCTACACCATCCAGCTGTCACATTCCTGTACCGAATGACTGCTGTATTGTTATTAAGGTGAAATTTGACTGGATGAACACAGCAAACAGGCGTGGCAACAGACAGGAAGTGCGGTGCAGTAATTCTGGAGTCAGGTGCAGTGTAAATGAAGGCGGAAGCACAATGGGCCAATTGCAGGCGCTGTTAGTCATTGGTCAGGTCACATGATTAGTGTGCCTCCACATTAAAACCCAAATTTTCTGCATTATAAACGAATTTACTTTGAAAATAAAGGCATGTGGTTTGTCTCCTCAGGTGTCTCCATAGAAAGCTCCTCCTCCATCAGTCCTACTCCTCCAGGCTCCGCCCCCTCCTCTGCTCTCCTCTACCCAGATCAGTCGCCCCTCCCGCCTCCTCTCCCACTGCTCCACGTGCCATATGAAGCTCCACCCCCAAGCACCTACCTGACTACAGCCCCTGCACCTCCTCTTCCACATCCCGCCCACCACCCTCACCACTCTTCCTACCACCCGTGCCTCCCTTCCTCTGTCCACTGGGGGCCAATATCGACTGGAGGCCACGCCCCACGACTCTACTGCCCTGCCCCCAACCCTTCTCACGTTGTTGGATACATTGCTGCCCCGCCCCCTCACCACACAGCCACACACTACATCCCACCCACTATGTAACGTGCATATTAGCTCAAGGCTAAAACCCCTTATGTTTTGAATTAGTGGTAACATTATTATGAACACTTTTCCTGCAGCGAGACTTTCAAAATAAAGCAGAAAAATTAAAGTTAGGATTTAAAGGTAAATATTGGCAGGATGTTAATGATGGTGAGCCTGGAAAATGGCTGAGTTCCTTTTTGCTGTTGGTTAAAATTCATGTCGTGACAGCCAATCTGAGGTGGTGGGTGTGACCAGTCCCTATTTGTGGAGGGATCTCTTTGTGTTGATGTTTTGTGGTTTGAGTTTTGGGTGAATAAAGTTTTTTCACCAGCAGATGGCGTTTTTGCTTCATCAGGTCACATGACTATTGTCCAGTTTACAGTCCCAAACATCAACTTCCTGTTTTTTATGCTTTGAGCAAACAGGAAGTAAAATAATAAAGCCAGAAAGGTGCGATTTTCCACAGGGCGTGAGAGGCGGGGATCAGAGGGGAGTTAGAGATGATAGGTCGTCATCTCTGGCGAGGGGGCAGCGCCTCAGTGTGTCTGAGCTCTCAGGTAGCAAACTCTCACCTGTGCAGGTTAGGGGTGAGTCTGATTCATAGCAGCAGAAAATTTGAGAGCTTTGGAGGCTGACTCTGATTGTCTTTGTTTCCATGGAAACTAAAATCAATAAAGGCATTTTTTTCCATTACAGCTGCTGTGACACTGAAGTTCAGTAAGTAATCTGATTACACTGAGACACAGGTTGATGGATGTTTGAACCACTACTTTGTCTGCCAAACCTGTGACGAGCAGCGAAGCCTGAGACGACGACTCCCCGCTGAGTCGCCTGTTGTCATTTTTAAACCTTTATTGACACAGGAAGTGTCAATAAAAAAACTGCAGCGAGCAGTCAAGAACAGAAACGCGATGATGGAGGGACGTCCCTCAGTCCAGGAACTCTTTACTGGATTTGCTTACGGTGACATCATCATTCGGGATGAGCTCACGTGGATGTAGCTGCTCCATCCACCGCCGCTTGTTTCACAGAGAAAAGCTCCACAGGTTGTATGAAAATCTGCAGATGGCGTGTTGACTCAGCCTGATACATGTTTAAATTATACTGTATGTGTATTGACCACTGTGGGAGACGCTGGTTTTTACAGATCTGATTGGTTAACAGGTGCTGTTTCATACCTGCTAAGTTACCATGGTAACCTTTGATAGGCTTTTCTGAAGGTGCTTCCTGAGTTAAGTGCAGTTACCTGGATTAGAGGTCAGTTTGTGTGCTTATCCATTTGTTTTGTTGATGGAACCATGAATTCTGCAGTTTGAGTAGACCACTCCAAAGTCAGGATGGTAAAGTCCTGATGGCTTCATGCTCTAAAACCCTCCAGTGTGACTGAATTACAACAATTCTGCACAGATTGTTTTCTAAAACAGCGAGAGAACAATGAGCAGAACAGCAAGCATGGCAAAATATTACCTTTTAATTTCAGTGTAACATACAGCCGCCTGATAACAGCACCACAGGTAGGTTATTTACACAAACACTGGACATTTGGAAGGTTTCCTTATTAACCCACCGGCAACAGTTGTTGCCGTTTTAACCCCCACACATCAACAAAATTAAACTTATAGTGAGTAGGACAAGTCTAAGGAGTGAAATGCATCACTTGTTTTGCAGCGAAAAATCAGGGATTAGACGGGTTGGACTTTTATCGAGCTGCTGTGAAGCCTCTGGTGCTCCGGGATGACGGCCTCAGGAGCTCAGATCATTGGTCTGACCCCCACCCCCACCCCCACCCTCAGAGATGGAAGACCTCGCTCGACCCCACCCCCCAGGACTGCTTCTCCCAAACTTTGGCATCCTAATGAAATCAAAGGGCAGTTACCGTCCTCGATGACCCGCCTTCTCTCAGGTAAACTGTTAAAGGTGAGCTGCACACAGAGCTGAAACGGGGGCGGGGCTAAATCCCTGGCTGTGTCCTCATTAAAACAGCTGTCAGAAAAAATCAGGTGTGCTGATGACATCACAGTGACCTGATCTGAGGTCAGCGCCATCGCTCTGATCACAGATCAATGATCAGCTGTAAAAACCAAAGTACTACGACAGAGAAGTCGCTCCAGGATCGGCCTCGGTGCTTGGGCAGGTTACGTATGTGTTGTCACGGTAACAGTTTTGCTGGGATCTCTATGGTCCAGAGGTCGCGACCTCCCGGAGCTCTCAGTGGGGCCTTCAGCCAGCGAGGGTTGGACAGGTTAGTCAGGTGCTTCTCCTGCAGACCAATCAGCACGGCCGACTGCTCCAGGCACTGTAGGTCCTTTCCCTGGAGGGAGGCGGGGCAAAGCCAGGTCCGGCCCACATCCACCAATCCTAAAAGAGACCACAGGGTTCGTTCAGGGACGTGTAAATGTGGCAGAGTAAGTAGACCCTGGTGATTCTAACCTGCCACCACGCCACGGCCGAACCGCTCCCCAGACTCCAGAAGCGCCTCGATCTGAGCGCCGTCCATCCCCAGCAGGCCACTTAGCACCGCCCTCCACTCCGACCCCTCCCAGTCACGCTGAGCCACGTGGACCGCCAGCGTCTGGTTCTCCAGTGGAGCGAGCAGCGGCCTCCAGCGGCTCTCCACCGTCTTTACCCCGTCCAGAACCAGGCCGGCATATGGCTGCCGGAACGACAGGCACGTCACCTGCACCGCCATGTCTGCAAAACAAGCGCACCCCTACAGGACGCACTTTTCAGACGTATGAAACATTTTCAGGTTTTTTAGCCCCTTTTGCATTAGTGCCTGCTCGACTCGCCACAACTCGACTCCACTGGGTTTCCACTATAACCAGTACCATCTAATATACCTGCTCGTTGTTATAGCAACGTGTAATCTTAATTAAAATGTGACACGAATGCAACAACAAAGGTGGGGGCTGTTTGTCAGATTCCGGTGTTGTGCCAAAAAGTGATTTCCGATGTTTCCGTGTATTTTTTATGTGTAATATCTTTACGTATGTTGGTAAATACACTTCGGTGAACAGCGTTTACAAAGGGGTATATATATATATATATATATAATAATTAAAAAATTATCTGTTTTTTCAAGTATCTTTATAACTCTGTTATTGTACTTACATTATAACCAATCCGGTCCTTTATCCCCACTTAAAATATTTTTACTGAACTATTGTAATATTTGCTGCCATTTCTGCTGTCCTCTTAGCCAGCTTAATCTTACAAAAGACATTTTAAATGTCAATGAGATTTTTTTAACTGCATAAATAAAGGTTCTATAAAAGTCGCTGCCAAAAACTGATTGCGGCTTCTACCTTGTTACACGAATGTTGTTTGTGGCTCATAATGACTTTGTGTCATCCATGAGGGATGCATTTGACATATGTTTCACATATTATAGCCCAACAAGTTACTTATAGCAGTTTAAATACAAGCAATCAGTTTTTGGCAGACAATCACTTTTTGGCACAACACCGGGAACACGGCGTTGTTTCTTGGAGAAAACCGTCCTAGCGTACATTCCTGCGGTCACACAATGGGCGTTTATCAATATGCGTACTTGTGCGTACTTGTGCGTACTTGTGCGTACTTGCGTTCTCGTGTACTCGTGATACGTCATCAGTCGGAGACCAAGTACTGTTCCAATTCGAAGTACGCATCAAGCCGAGAACGCGAAAAAGTCCCGGATGTGTTCTCGATCCGCCCGTTTTATCGAGCATGCATCGGTGTGGACTTGGGACAGCTATATATCCCAGAATGCATTTCGTCCAAAACTCAACAGCGGACTCCCGGCACATCGTTTTCAACACCCCCCCCCCCCCCCCCCGCGCTCTTCTCACTACTCAGGTTAAAGAAACCCCAGCAGCTGTCTATAGTATTGAGTGTCCACTAGAATAGAAATAAAAGCGTTCTAACATCTCACCTGCTTGTTTTTATTAAGGTATGTACATGTACACTATTATTATTAATAGAGGTTTCACTACTGAGGTTAACAATGATATATAAGTCACTTAGATCACTTCTAAATGTTAATGTTTGGTTTATTTCAGTGTTTTGTTTGTTCCTGAGTAAACCGGTTTGGCTGTGATTAAAGTTAAGCTTCATAACATGTTACTCACAGTTAAATTAAGAGGGGACGGCAGTAAAAACTCCGGACCTGTGACATCATCACGTTCGCTGGTGTTCCAATTGTACATATCGCGAGTCCGTGCTCGCGTTCTCGGTTGGTACGTACTCCCGTGCGTTCTCGGCGAGTACGCGAGTACATACTCGCGTACTTGGGCATTGATAAACGGCCAGTAATTCCAGCATAAATTTAAGTAGATGGGACGGGTTGCCACTTAATTTTGTGTTGTGCGCATGCGCAGAAACAACAGGTAGTATGGTTTGTGAGGTCGGATGGATTCCCAGAACACATTTCTCTCGTTTTTTTGTGAAGTAGATGTTCTCATGACCTATCGAGTGACGCCACTGACCAGCCAATCAGTGGCATGCAGTCCGATGACGTCATAGTTTAATACCTGCTGGGATCGCTTGGAACCCGTCCGAGCAGGTACTAAAACAGTACCTGGTACCAGGAACTGTGACCGAATGGAGAACCCTGAAAGCCGAGCCGAGCAGGTACAAATGGAAAAGGGGCTGCAGTGCATCGTGAGGTGGTACCGGACTGAAACTGGAGCTGAGCCGCTTGTTCCGCCTTCACCACAAAGGTCTTGCTGTTACTTTTGGCACGCAGGGCTCTCCGTACAGGAGCAGAGACTCACTCGAGCAGGAAGCCGCTGGTTAGCAGAAAGTTGGCTCTCGGAGCTTCTTCTCGGCTGTGTGTGTGTTTGTCGGTGACGGCGTGACCTTTAACCCGGCGGTACTCATACAGAAATGCCGCTCCGCGGATTCTCCCGCTGATTTACCTCACTTCCGCTCTGGCGGCTGCTCTTCTTCTCTGTGGGAAATAACTGCAGTACTGGACTCTCCTGCCCCCACAGGAAGAACTGAGACGAGTATATAAATGGATGGATGTAAATTTGACTCTTTCTCATTATCAAAGCTTTGTATCAAAACTTCATTTAACAGTACAAAAACACTCCTCTGTCTCGATGCATGCCTGATGATCCAGGTAAGGCTGAAATAACGAAGCAGATCCACCACTGAAAACTCGGCGTCCAGGTGAACAGAATCAACTTTCTGTGGCTTCAGACACTCTTCAGGAAGTCTCCACGCTGATCTCTAGACCCCGCCCCCATTCAGTCCCACCTCTTGAATAAAGTGATTGGAAATGAAAGCGTGAGACTGAAGTTCAATCCCCAGCCGTAAGATGGTTTTAATTCTTTGTTGTTACTGAAACGTTTGAAAGTGTGAAAAGGTGTACACTGCACCCGTTTTAAACAACAACACACCTGATGTCATCATCAGGCTGAAACCAGCGTCGCTCGCTGTAATGATGACTTCAGCAGAAACTGTGGGCGTGTTCCTCACTGAGATACGTGACCATGATCGGAGCTGTTCCCCCTCTCTCCGAACTCCAATGAAAGGAGCTTCAGTGCTCCCTTTAGAGTAGGATACACCAAAGCATCCTTGATGAAAGGAGAGGAGAAAACGCCATCCCATAATTCACAGCGACGGACCATCCGACCATTCATGAAAAACATAATAACCGAAGCAGAGCAGATCATGTAAACGTTCATCATAACATTCCATTTTCCATTTCAGCCATAAGCTGCTGATGTATTTCTAGTTTTTATCAGCAGCTGAACCCTGAACGTCACACTGCTGGAATACAAACTACTTCCTGTTGAGTTGTTCCTGCATGAAGAGCGTTCATTAGTAATGACTTTTGTTGTGTTACAGTCTGTTTACTTCAGGTCAGCTGGGATAGGTGATGATGGAGGAATTTTACAGGGAACGACCTCCACAGCAGGAAGATATAAGAACATGATATGGATTTTATTTTATAGTTGTATTGTAATTTATATACAGAGATGCAGCCAGTTGGCTTCAGTAAGAATCAGCAGAGAGAATATGTGACTCAAAAACACAGGAGAGCCTACTGACCAAAATAATGCAGTGTGAGCTCATGTTCAGGAGAATCAGTCTGATAGAAGAAATACCTCTGAGCACCGTGCAAAGGTCTCAGGATTAGGACTCGGGTGGAGCTCCGATTTATCCCGAGGAGAGCTGCATCATTACAAACTGAACTCTGTTACTATGGTTACTGTGGCACACGCATGAATGTGTGCAGCACTTCTTAGTTTGAAGAGCACAGTGCAATATTGAGACATTAATGTGACGCACTGGCAGATTTCGTGCAGTTTGCAGTAAACTGTGTGTGACAGATTTTGAAGCGACGTTTAAAATTGTCTCCTGGGAGTGAAACAAACACGTGCATAAGGCCCAAAGTGCTGCTGTCCACAGCTGTCAGCACAGACTCTGTGTTCGTCTCTGTGACGGCAGGAAATCGGACCCTAAATGTTCCTCCGGCTTTAAAATTCCCGCCTCTGTGGTGCAGGATATTTACACAGGCTGTTCTCGTTTATATGACCTCCACCAAACAACAGAACACGCTGAGACAAGATGCGCGTTTGTAGTCCGTCTGCTCGTTGTAGTTTCAACACGGCGGACATCCGGCCTCACACCGTCAAGAAGAGCGAGTGTGAGGTCGTTCCACTTCTCTTTTCCTAAGTCCTCAGCAGGAGGTGAGGAAAGGAGACAGGCTGTAACGCGTTCCTGCTGTATTTTACTTGCATCTATTTGAAAAAGTGAACGTAAACACAAATATTGTTATTTTATATGCTGAATATGCAGGAAATAGGTTTAAATGTTAAACACATTTCTTCAAGTCAAAGACCGTTGCATATAATGTAATTTTTGCTTGATGCATAAAGTTAAAAGATTAAAACTAATAAAACAAGTTTTAAAAAGAGACTTTAAATATTTAATGATTGAAATAAAGCACAAAAATCAACTCTTGATTTTATCTATAACTTTTGTTCTATTTTCAGTTTTTTTTCACCCACATGCAGGTCACAGAAACACAGCACAGCACGAACAGCCAATCACACATGGTACAGGACAGGGAGGACACGCCCCCTCTCCACACGGCACATCAGCAGCAGCAGGGATGATTATGCATGATGTCAGTAGTTACTATGATGTCATCACATTGCATCTCACACTGTAGGACAAGATGCATCATAACAGAAGAAATAAAAGAAATATAAAAACTAAAGCAACAAATATAAAGAATATGAACAATAAAATATAAACAAAATAAAACAAAAATATTAAAAACTGAAAATGTATTTTTAAAAGTTCTGATAAATTGAAAATGATGACATTTGATGTGCAAGCAGCAAAGTGATACATAAATCCAGGTCAACTTTTGTTTCATCACGAACACATAGACGGTCGGCGTCCTGAGGGGGGCGCTGTGCCAAGGGTTCATTTTCTGAGGAACGTCTGTTAAACCTGCTGCTGTCAATAAAGTTTCTGCGTGTCACCATCAGCAGGTTCATAAAACGCCATTGGACGCCACGCCGACTCATTAACATCAAACAGGAAAACAACAAAGAAGCTTCGGCTCTCTGACGAGTCTCTTCCTGTCAGGCGCTCTCTTCCTCCTCCTTAGTCGGACCACTCCTGGTCCTCAGGCTCAGACTCCTCCTCTGATTCGCTGTATTCCACGGCGATACGTCGTGACAAGATGGTGGCAACGTCGTTTCCTGTCGGCTCTCGTTTCTTGGCCTCTTCCTGCTCGCGCTGCTCCTGAACCTTCCTCAGCTGGATCCCTGCAGACACGAGACACTGCATCAACACACAGGGCCACGCCAATCCACACCAGATCACACACACATCTGTCGGACCACACCCACCAGGTCACCCTGGTGGGTGACCACCAGGTCCACCAGCAGTGACCACCCTGGTGGGTGGTGTGGTGCGTCTGGTGTGACGCTCGCCCACACCAGACGAGCGTCACCCAGTGACCACCTCTATAATCTGTGAACTGTCTGCGTCCTGACTGACCTCTGCGGATAGCGGCGAGGAGGTCACTGCGGGCGTCATTCATTGGCACGTTCAGTCCAGCGGCTGGCTTCCTGCCATCTGCCGCCGGGGGCACCGGGGGCGCAGCAGCAGAGGAGGGAGCTTGGCCACTAGGACGGGAGGGGGAGGGGATGTAGTTAGCTGGGGGTGGTGGTGGAGGGGAGGGGCTATAAGGGTGGGGCTGGGCAGCAGTGCCACCTGTGGACAGAAAAGAGCAGGAGCTCCTGATTTCACGTGGACACGCAAAAGCGCCATCAGAAACCCAAAAAATAGCCGGGTGCTTGTTACCTTGGTTACCAGGCACAGCTGTAGGGTGCAATGGTGTTGCCATAGCAGCAGTGTGGATGGAGCTGTTTGGAAACACCACCTGTCCTGCTGATGGCATGAGAGGTGGAGGCGGTGGAGGGGCCGGAGGGATTTGATGGTCACTGAGGAGGGATGGAGGTCAAAGGTCAAACATGTATATGTGCATAATGATAGTGATTATAATTTGAACGTATGTGTGTGTGTACTTGGCCTCCTTTGCCATGTTGGAACGTGCTCCGTTCTGATTGGCTGGGCCAGTGAGCGGCTGTGGGCGATGCTGATGCTGATGCGGCTGGTTGCGGCCCAGAGAGTGCTGCCGAGCGGTTGCCGCGGATACTGCGGAGGTGGGTCTGAGGGCACGGTCCAATGACTGAGTTTGCCCAGACCCACTGGTCGCCATGTCAGCATGATCTTTTCTATCACGCCCATCGTGGTGAGGACTGGCCGGGAAGGAGAGGTCATCTGACATCCCTGACCTTTGGGGGAGGAGTTAAAGTTCTGATGTCAGCTTATTGGACTGGAAAGTAGGTGTGAACATGCAGGTGTTTACCTGTCGGGTGACGCTGAGCTGTCAGATGTATGGTGAGGTGATGGCGTGACTCGAGCATCTGGGCGGAGCTCCTTGTCATAAGCCATCAGGTTCCACTCCTGCCGCCTGTTTCGCGCTTTCCGGACCTTCCCAAGAGAAAGAGTAATGGCAAGTAATGAGATTTAATGAAAGTTCACAAACTTATCAAAACACGTGACTTAACAAGTTTTAACCAAACACAAATGACTTCACCTTCTTCACCTCCCGCCCTGAGGACTCCTCCACATGTCTCTGCTCCTAGAAATAAATGAGCTGTTAAAGCAGCACCTTATCTTCACATACATGGATGGATACATGGACGATCATGGTTGGATGCGTGGATGAATATGGTTGGATGCATGGATGGATGGATGATCGTGGTTGGATGCGTGGATAGATGGATGGATGATCGTGGTTGGATGCGTGGATAGATGGATGGATGATTGTGGTTGGATGCGTGGATAGATGGATGATTGTGGTTGGATGCGTGGATAAATGGATAGATGATTGTGGTTGGATGCGTGGATAGATGGATGGATGATTGTGGTTGGATGCGTGGATAGATGGATGGATGATCGTGGTTGGATGTGTGGATAGATGGATGATCATGGTTGGATGCATGGATGCGTGGATGAATATGGTTGGATGCATGGATGCGTGGATAAATATGGTTGGATGCATGGATGGATGGATGATCGTGGTTGGATGCGTGGATAGATGGATGGATGATCGTGGTTGGATGCGTGGATAGATGGATGATTGTGGTTGGATGCGTAGATAGATGGATGGATGATCGTGGTTGGATGCGTAGATAGATGGATGGATGATTGTGGTTGGATGCGTGGATAGATAGATGGATGATCGTGGTTGGATGCGTGGATAGATGGATGGATGATCGTGGTTGGATGCGTGGATAGATGGATGGATGATCGTGGTTGGATGCGTGGATAGATGGATGGATGATCGTGGTTGGATGCGTGGATAGATGGATGATCGTGGTTGGATGCGTGGATAGATGGATGGATGATCGTGGTTGGATGCGTGGATAGATGGATGGATGATCGTGGTTGGATGCGTGGATAGATGGATAGATGATTGTGGTTGGATGCGTGGATAGATGGATGGATGATTGTGGTTGGATGCGTGGATAGATGGATGATTGTGGTTGGATGCGTGGATAGATGGATGGATGATCGTGGTTGGATGCGTGGATAGATGGATGATTGTGGTTGGATGCGTGGATAGATGGATGGATGATTGTGGTTGGATGCGTGGATAGATGGATGATTGTGGTTGGATGCGTGGATAGATGGATGGATGATTGTGGTTGGATGCGTGGATAGATGGATGGATGATCGTGGTTGGATGTGTGGATAGATGGATGATCATGGTTGGATGCATGGATGCGTGGATGAATATGGTTGGATGCATGGATGGATGGATGATCGTGGTTGGATGCGTGGATAGATGGATGGATGATTGTGGTTGGATGCGTGGATAGATGGATGATTGTGGTTGGATGCGTGGATAGATGGATGGATGATTGTGGTTGGATGCGTGGATAGATGGATGGATGATCGTGGTTGGATGCGTGGATAGATGGATGGATGATTGTGGTTGGATGCGTGGATAGATGGATGATTGTGGTTGGATGCGTGGATAGATGGATGGATGATTGTGGTTGGATGCGTGGATAGATGGATGGATGATCGTGGTTGGATGTGTGGATAGATGGATGATCATGGTTGGATGCATGGATGCGTGGATGAATATGGTTGGATGCATGGATGGATGGATGATCGTGGTTGGATGCGTGGATAGATGGATGGATGATTGTGGTTGGATGCGTGGATAGATGGATGATTGTGGTTGGATGCGTGGATAGATGGATGGATGATCGTGGTTGGATGCGTGGATAGATGGATGGATGATCGTGGTTGGATGCGTGGATAGATGGATGGATGATCGTGGTTGGATGCGTGGATAGATGGATGGATGATCGTGGTTGGATGCGTGGATAGATGGATGGATGATCGTGGTTGGATGCGTGGATAGATGGATGGATGATTGTGGTTGGATGCGTGGATAGATGGATGATTGTGGTTGGATGCGTGGATAGATGGATGGATGATCGTGGTTGGATGCGTGGATAGATGGATGGATGATCGTGGTTGGATGCGTGGATAGATGGATGGATGATCGTGGTTGGATGCGTGGATAGATGGATGGATGATCGTGGTTGGATGCGTGGATAGATGGATGGATGATTGTGGTTGGATGCGTGGATAGATGGATGGATGATCGTGGTTGGATGTGTGGATAGATGGATGATCATGGTTGGATGCATGGATGCGTGGATGAATATGGTTGGATGCATGGATGGATGGATGATCGTGGTTGGATGCGTGGATAGATGGATGGATGATTGTGGTTGGATGCGTGGATAGATGGATGATTGTGGTTGGATGCGTGGATAGATGGATGGATGATCGTGGTTGGATGCGTGGATAGATGGATGGATGATCGTGGTTGGATGCGTGGATAGATGGATGGATGATCGTGGTTGGATGCGTGGATAGATGGATGGATGATCGTGGTTGGATGCGTGGATAGATGGATGGATGATCGTGGTTGGATGCGTGGATAGATGGATGGATGATCGTGGTTGGATGCGTGGATAGATGGATAGATGATCGTGGTTGGATGCGTGGATAGATGGATGGATGAACCTTCTGCCGTCTCTTCTCCTTGCGTTTGTTCTCGGTGGCCTGCAGCATCTTTTCCTTCCACAGGTTGAAGAAGTACGATGGGTCGGTGTAGAACTTCAGACCATCCTTCTTGTCGTCCCTGCAGACACAACAACGAAAACTCTGAGTTTAAATTACCTGCAAGTAATTTAAACTCTTCTGCCTACAACCTGCAGGACATTGTGGGCGGAGTTTAAACTAACCTGTAGGCTGTCAGGATGTTGAGGGGTGGTGGCTTGTCACAGCGTTGGTACATCTCCAGCGCTGGATTAGGGATGGAGCTCCGTGACACCACCTGCTGGTCCTGAATGGTACTGCTTCTAAAAGCTTTCCGCATATTGATGTCCTGCAGCGAGACTGGAAGCACACGGAAGAGATACAAAATCTATAAACAGGTGGAGGCGCTGGATGGTCACATGATCTGAGGGCAGTGATTCTCGCCAACCTTCCTCCACGGTGGAATCCAGCTGAGTGACCTTCACGGCCAGCAGGTCCACTCTCTCCTGCAGGCTGTTCATTCTCAGGTAGAAGCTGTTAGCCTCGGTGAACAGCTCGCCAAAAATGTCTTCCGCATGGCGACCTGCATGCCATCATCAGGAAGTAAGACATGTTATTACTACGCCGTGGACCAAGTGAGCTCACACAGACTTACTGAGCTTCAGAGTGGATGAGATCAAATGCTTCCATCCACAGAAAACGACCCTAAAGGTCAACTCTAACGAGCGACCAGGAGCTGTTCCTGCACCCATGCTCCTGTTAAGCAGAGCCACTCATGACGATTACGGCTTTGATTTTAATCTGATTTTATGAAGTCGAGCTCAGTTTGCTGGGAACACAAACATTCACCACAAGCTTCTGTCAGTGACAGGATGAATGTGTACACCTGCACACAGGTAACGCTCACACACAACTGACAGTCAAGCTTTTGAGAGGAGGTGTTTGTGTGTGTTTGGACTCCCACACCTGGGCTGTAGGTGGAGCTTCACTCCACGTGTTTTTAGCATGTGATGAGAGCGATTCCTGCTTCAGTATGACCACAAAAATAAACTTCCTGTTTTATTCAGTCAGACTGAGACCAGAGGAGTCCTCTCCTACTGGGTCTCAGAGATCTACTTCCATCTTTATTTACAGTCTGTGATACTGGGTTCTCTGTTTTTACCTGGCTGCACTAAGCTGATTGGTTAGCTGTGGCTCAGGCTACTAACAGAAGCAGAATGAACAGAAAAGGTTTGAGCATCGAGGGTGTCTCACTGCAGGAATGATCTCATCACATGATTTGCATTGAATAAACTTTATTAAACTGTAAATGCAGAGTGCATGGAGGTTAGCTGAAGCATCGGAAACCTTCAGCTCGTCCCCACATCAAGAACCAGAGTTACAACGATAACCGAAACTTACTGAGTCCTCCCAGCTGTTTGATGACCGCAGCCAGCGTGCTGTTGGTGACGCACTCCAGCTCACTGGCGACCCCATCAGGCAGAGAGCCGCGGCACAGGTACCGAGGCTCGATGATTCGCTTCACCAGCGGCATGGCTCACCTGGAGACAGAGAGATGGGTGTTATGTCAGTTAATCATTTTAAAGTGTTTCAAGTCAAGACATGACTCGGATCACTTCCTGTTTCTCTCTCATTTAAACGCTGACGCTCCTTTGAAAAACTAGTTCATGCATTTATTACTTCCAGGCTGGACTACTGTAATTCATTATTATCAGGAAGTCCTAAAAACTCCCTGAAAAGCACATACAAGGTCTTAAATAATCAGGCCCCATCTTATCTTAATGACCTTGTAGTACCATATCACCCTATTAGAGCACTTCGCTCTCACACTGCAGGCTTACTTGTTGTTCCTAGAGTATTTAAAAGTAGAATGGGAGGCAGAGCCTTCAGTTTTCAGGCCCCTCTTCTGTGGAACCAGCTTCCAGTTTGGATTCGGGAGACAGACACTATCTCTACTTTTAAGATTAGGCTTCAAACTTTCCTTTTTGCTAAAGCATATAGTTAGGGCTGGACCAGGTGACCCTGAATCCTCCCTTAGTTATGCTGCAATAGGTGTAGGCTGCTGGGGGATTCCCATGATGCACTGGGTGTTTCTTCTTCACTCACTATGTGTTAATAGACCTCTCTGCACTGAATCATACCTGTTATTAATCTCTGTCTCTCTTCCACAGCATTTCTTTATCCTGTCTTCCTTCTCTCACCCCAACCAATCACAGCAGATGGCCCCGCCCCTCCCTGAGCCTGTTTCTGCTGGAGGTTTCTTCCTGTTAAAACGGAGTTTTTCCTTCCCACTCTGCTTGCTCATAGGGTGCAGAGGCTAAACCTCCACTTGAAGCCCCTGAGGTGTTCAACGGTGGAGGTGACGCAATGCCACTGTTATGAATGAAACTTGAGAAAGTCTAACAACAGCAGCCGTACTTAACTTCTCCTTTTAACACATTTATTGCTCACCATTGGTTGCATTTGTTGGATCACTGTCTGTATGGTAACTGCACCGTATCGGATCGGAATACCGTACAACGGATAGTGAGAGCAGCTGAAGAGATCATTGGAGCCTCTCTTCCCTCCATCACAGACACCTATCGCACCCACTGCATCTGCAAAGCCACCAGCATCGTGGAGGACCCCACACCCCCCTCACACACTCTTCACCCTGCTGCCTTCTGGAAAGAGGTACCGAAGCATCCGGGCCCTCAGTGCCAGACTGTGACACAGTTTCTTCCCCCAGGCCGTCAGACTCCTGAACACTCAGTGACTGGAATGACACACACACCTTCGCACACGTTACTACCAAGCACTTATCTGCAGTATCTCACACACACATCAATAGACACCAAGTTACTTTTTGCACAATGATCAGTATTTTGCACATTTCTTGTCTTGTATCTGTCTCGTCTCGTTTTGTTGCACTTTAAGTAGTCCTGTGTTCATCAGTTATATGTCATATGTAACACCAGGGTGTCGGAGGAACACGCACGGTCTCGTTTCACTCTGTACTGTAACACTGCACATGGTTGGAATGACAATAAAAGCCACTTGACTTTAACAGTTACTCTTAGGATCCAACATCATTTAAGATAAATCACAACAGCGCAGCCTCAAAAACCGTTTGATCCTTCCAACCAAAATAACACAAAACACATATAAGGTACACATAAGGTAACAAACACAGGGCGCCGTACGATTGTGGGGTTTTACTATGAGGTGACTATTGTTAGGATTTAATGCTCTATAAATAAAATGAATTCAATCAACTTCAGACTCTGCTGATAAATACTGATCAAAACTATGAGATCAGATTAAATCAGTCAGTTCCTACTAATACAGCAGCTCCTCTCATGTACAACAACAGGTGATTACAGTCATGCACCATGACATCACTGCCTGACCTCTGACCCCCAGCTGTGCTGGGAAACTGCTCAGATTACACCTTCATCACCCTCATCATCATCCTCAGTAACAGACAGTGTTTGATTGGCTGTCGGTCCTCAGTGGTGCAGAGGAATCTGTGTGTGTGTGTGTATGAATGATATCTCAGAGGGCAGCGCCATGGAAACAGCACATTATGCTCTGCTGCCCACAGACAGCACCATGGTTACTGTTGCTAGGAGACAGTGGGAGGTCGTGCATCCCTTCACACAGCCATGAATAGAATGTAATCAGATTACTGTAACTACCATCTGCTGTTTCTAAAGCTGTACGATAGATACCTGTTAATCAGTGACAGCCAATCAGAGTCCTTCCTGGATCGTCTGTTACTACAGACTGATGTCATTTAACTGCTCCAAAAGGCTCCAACAGCACAAACACAGTCCAGAAGTCCAGTTCAGGTGAAGCTATCAGACAGCGAGCAGCTACAGCCGCCTGTCAGTCAGAGAGGCCACGCCCCTAATGATGCAAACTTGAAGCTTTAATTTTAACAAGTGAGTTATAAAAACATCCTCGTGCGTGCGTGCGTGCGTGCACGGTTCCTCCAGCCTCGAGTCTGGACTACACTTCCCAGGAGTCCACTCAGGTGAGAGTGATGTCAATTTCATCATCAGCTGATCTACTCCAGAACTCCTGGTGGAGAACCACGTGACCCACAGAACCCCCTGCTGTCTGCAGATATCTCAAGACATATGACGTCATGTCTCACAGGTGCACTTGCAGTAACGCGCACACTTTGCAGAAATGAGTGCGTGACCAAATGCAGTGTGTGTGTGTGTGTGCTGATCAATAACCGATGACGTCAGGGTAGGATATTATCACCATCATCTTCCTCAAAAACAGACGGTGTTTGATTGGCTCCTATCGTCAGTAGCGTGGATAGTGTGTTTGTGTGTGTGTGTCAGAGAGACCCTCACCCACGCGGATCGATCACAGTAACGCTTTCAAACCGATAGGACGGATCGATCAGACTCACCGGGTTCTGACGGTTCCACTCCGGTTCCGGTTCGTTCCACTGAAGCTGCCTCGTCACAGAGCAGCGCGCGGCGGACTCCTCATCCTCCTCCGACCGGGATGAAGGCTGGAGAGGCGGGGGCGGGGCTGGACCCGGCTTCTGTCCGCAGTCACGGAGCTGCAGCGCCGCCTGCTGACTGAGTGCTGTGACACGTTTACCACAAATCCGCGTGAACGTGCACACCTGCGCACGGAGGTAACGAGCTTGTGTGTCTATGTGTGTGTGTGTGTGTGTGTGTGTGTGTGTGTTTGGTTTTTGCTGCAGACTCACACTGAAGCGCTGGACTGTGATTAGCGGTCAGACTGAGGCTGATCATGTGACAGCCTCATCTCGGCCCCTCCCACACAGCCTTGATTGGTCAATTCATTCTGACCAGCAGTCGGTTTAGGGAGACGTGTGTCCAAACTGTGAGTGCTCTTTGACTCCACAGGAAGCATACCCACCCACACACACCCACACCCGCCTACCATCATCCAGCAGGTATGCAGCTGCCCTGTGTGAGCTCATGCTCCTGTGAGTCTTCATCAGAGGAGCCGTAGATGATCGCATCACTGATTCTCATCGCTTTGTCCTCCACCTGTGGAGGGTCTCTGAGCTGAACTCTCCCCTCCTTCAGCTCAGAGACCCTCAGCCTCTGTGAGAGCAGCTTTCTGCTCCCGTCATCACATTACTCCACCCCATTGAGTGTTTTTAGCGTTAGACGACTCCAGCTGGAGACCCACGCTCCACAGGATTCAAGCCTCAAATCATTTCCTGCTTGTCCTCCACGACTTCCTGTCCAGTGCCTGGACAGAGAACGGCCAACATTCAAAAAACGACACATTTGTTTGCTCCTAAAAAAACTTTATTGAAACATGTGACTCAATCAAATTCACACTGAGTGGTTATCAAAACTGAGACTTTATATAAAACATCATCAGGGTTTTATGGGCTCTTCCTCTCCTCGTGGTCACACACAGGTGTCTACCGCTAACCTCCACTCCTCGCTCACCAAATAGAACGGTGTGAGCACTCGATGGGGCGGAGTCTCTATAGACCAGACTTAACGAGGATCGATTGACCATTTCAGTCGTCCATCAGAGTCTCTCGCATTCAAAGCCAGAACTGGTCTCAGAGGGGTGAGGCATGTCGATGTAGAACACCTCCTTGTTGACGGGTGGCGGCGTGGATGGTGGACTCACTGCCCCCGAGTCCGGGGTCAGGGCCTCGTGGGGATGGTTCACTAACGAGTACTTCTTTTCAGGCCGGCTCAGATGAACTTTGAATCTGGCTCCGCCTCCTGTGGCAAGGCGACCGTCAACCTTGGGTTTGAAACGCTTCAGTTTGACGGTGTCTTTGGCGTCACGCGTGCACGGCAGCAGGACCGCCACGTCTTTGCGGAATTTGGAGCTGAGACCAAAGTAGATGAGCGGGTTGTAGAAACTGGCAGATTTGGCAAAGAGGCGAGTGAAGATGCTGGTGAGGTTGGGCACGTGGAAACCCCAGGCGGACCACATGGACACCACGGCGTACGGCGACCAGGCCAGGATGAAGGCCGTGCAGATCACTATGGAAACCTGCAGAGATAGAGAAAGTGATCGAACTTCCCGAACGGCACTCTGGTGGGCAGGAGATGACAGCGACAAACACTCACGACGGTCACGTCTCTCTCGATCTTCCGCTGGCGGTCGGTCAGGTCTCCCTCGGCCGACAGCGCGTTGCCTCGCTTCACCGTGTTGATGATGGACACGTAGCAGAACAGCATGACAAGCACGGGGATGAAGAAGCAGCACACAAAGATGGAGACGATGTAGGACTTGTAGACGCTCGAGTAGCTTGCCTTGGCCCAGTCAATCTCACAGGTCCCGTAGCCACGATCTGCACAGACGACAGACACTGTCACTACAGGAAGGCCTTCCACTGCTCACTTCCTGTTCCATAAGGGCGCTCTTCAGCTCGTCCAGAGTGAATGAGGTTGTGTGGAGCAGCAGACCCCTGACAGACCAATCAGCACGCGGCAGCAGGACACTGGTGTTTTATGGTCCCTGCTTTATCTGAGCCTCATTCACTCCAACGCACCGCCCTGGAGAGACCTGCAGCCACTTCCTGTACTGTGAGGGGGTCAGGGGTCAGAGGTCAGGTCATTCTTGCCTGTGTAGCTGCCCCAGCCGAGCAGCGGCGCTCCGGACCAGAATCCAGCTGCGATCCAGATGAGCAACAGACACACGAACACACTGGTCCTGGTGATGTAATGCGCTGAAACACACACACTCACTCAGGTAACATGCTAATAACATGTTAACAGTATGATGGTGAACACCTGACGGGCAGACCTCTGACCTCGGCTTGGGTGGCATCCTTTGATGTAGCGTGTGATGCTGATCACGGTCAGCGTGTAGATGCTGCTCAGACCGAACACCAGCGTGAAGAACCCGTCCACCTGCGGGAGAACACGTCACAGGTGAGCCCGTCACGTCCCACCACAGGCTGAGCCTGAGCTGGGACGTCAGTACCTGGCAGGTCCAGATGGAGGAGATGAGGTAGCCGCTGTCCTGGAAGACGTTGAAGATCTCGATGATTCCTCTGGAGTATCCAAACACGGAGATGCTGGCGTCTGAGACGGCGAGGTTAAAGGTCAGGTAGTCGGTGGGCAGCAGTGAGGCTCTCTGCCTGTAGAGGACGAAGAGGACGATGCTGTTCCCGAACCAGGACATCCATCCTGGAAACACACAGGTGCATACAGGTACTTCAGTATGTACAATAAGTACACAGAGTACTACACAGGAGCAGCTGAGGGTAATCCAGCGGGTCACTACTAAGAACACTTAAAGTGCAGCTGATGTCCTGCAGACAGGTGAGAGTGACACCTGCTCTGTTACCTACAGTCAGAGAGGCTCATCAAAGCTGCTGCAGCGTGTGAGAGCGCCTGCTGTGCCCACAGCATCATCACAGTATTGATCGCTGATCACTGACAGACTGAAGCCAAATAACATCACACAGACTCTAAAAGGACACAACGATGACACAGCACGTGTGTGTGTCTGTGTGTGTGTCTGTTTGTTTTTGTCTGTGTGTGTGTGTCTGATTGTGTGTGTGTGCGCGCTCACCCAGCAGCAGTAGGTAGACTCCTATGATGGTCTCCCCCTGGTCGGTCAGGGGGGGATCTCGCCCCCCTCCCAGGATGAAGCTGTGGTTCCTCCAGGGGGGGCCGCCGGCTGCAGCCCCGCTGAGCGACATGTTGCGTGTGGCGTGTAAATGGCGTGTGTTCTGCGAGTACCGCCGGACTCTGCAGCTAATCTGAGGTGAGATTAGAGGCTGATCCTGGTTCAGCATTTGTGACTCCAAAGCAGCACCCAGCAGGCCCCAGCTCACTGATTGGCTGAAGGAGTGATGATGTAATAAACTCGTTAAAGGATTCAGACTGATCTCTGCTGATGTATTGATCTGACTTCAGTCTGGAAAGTAACTCAATACGTTTAGTGTACTGTGAAGTACTCCTTTGAGGTACTTTCACTTTAGTGCTGAGAAATCTGGACTCTGCATGAAAACAGTCATTTCATCACAGGTGGGGGTGGAGCCATGTACAGTCTGATGAAATCTGATGGTTTTTATTTCAGTTTCTTTTGTCATTTTGTTCTTTTTAATCTTTTATTATTTCCCAAGTTTGTGTTTTTTCTTTATAACTTTTCATTTTACTGCTCTAGAACATCATTTAGATTTCATGTTGCTGAGGTCACGGTTTGACTCCACAGTCAAAGGTCAAAGTTCAGATGGTTAGCTTACTCATCTCTCTCATTCTCTGGGCTGGAATTTTATGTATTTGAGTCTGAATAGAGAGCGCCATCATGAGGACCTGAGCGCTCTGACGAGGCGTCGCAGGTTTTCGGGATGTTTGGTTTAGGTTGCTGAGCATGCTCTTCCAGTGTTTCCTGCCGTGCAGCAGGTCATTCCTCCATGTTCCTCGTGTCATATATAAAAGCAGGTGTAACGCTGCGACCCGACACTCGAATCTAATCTATGAAATCGTTTCACCTTTTTATTTGTGTTATTGATTATTGTGATATTGGCACAGCTGGGCTTCCACGTGCTGCAGCTGTTCAGGCTGGAGGTGTGGAGGAAGCAGGATGACCATATAAGGAGAGGCGGGGCCATAAAAGGAAACGCGTTCTTTATATGGAGAAAAGGTGTCCCGGTCGTACAGCCCTGAACTGCGTATCACTGCGCACAAGCTTCGGTAAGTTCGCACCTGTCCGCACCAGACCATAAAGACTCCCTACCCCGACACTTCCGGTGAGAGGTGTGACGATTCCGAGCCGCGGGGTGGCTGCAGTGGCTGTGAAGTGCCGGACTACCTGTCAGAGCGGACGGATATCTGCGGAAGCTGCCCGTCATTTCCTTATGTGGAGCGGAGTAATCCATGGGGGGCCGGGCCTCGCTGCTCTGTGAAAACAACTTCACAACTTTTGCTCATTTCTGATCGATCCGGATCGATTTCCTGCGGAAAGTGTGCCCGGCTGATTCCCCTCGCGGCCCGCGGGCTCCCGGAGCTTCCTAACGGACTCACCGGGCGACCTGTCGCTGAAGAGCCGCTGAGCGCTTAGCCTAGCCCCGTTAGCCACGCAGCTAGCGGTGCGGCTAGTCGACCCCGACCCGGCGCGGAGCTCCGAGCCCCGCCGAGGGTCTCTCCGGCGCACCGGGAGGATTCATCTTCCGGGCCCGGTGGGAGGGACGCTGATAAGGATGCTGGCGGGCAGCGGGGCCGAGATGGGCTCCAGAACCTTACCTGGACGCGTGAACAGCACAGACACGGCCGGACCGGAACCGGACACGGCCCGTGAGACTGGCGGGGGGGCGCCGGAGGACCGGGACTACAGCGCCGAGGGGGCGTTCAGCGGCTCCGACCAGGACTCGGACTCCGCGGAGGACGATGACACGGGGGGCCCGGGTGGGGACCGGAGGGGCGTGAAGCGGGAGAGGAGCGAGCGGGAGGTCGGGCATCAGGCGGCGCAGAGCTCCGGAGGCCTCAGCGGGGCGTACAGTGGCCTGAGGCCCGGGGCGGCGGGGGTGAAGCCCGGCAAGAAGACCCGAGGCAGGGTGAAGATCAAGATGGAGTTCATAGACAACAAGCTGCGGAGGTACACCACCTTCAGCAAGAGGAAGACCGGCATCATGAAGAAGGTGAGAGGCAGCAGGGGTCAGAGGTCAGCTGTGGGTTTACTCTGACATTGAGACAAAACGTGAAAACTTCAATCTAAGCTTCTAAAATCCAAAAGTATATGAAAGCTTCACCTGCCACAGAGCACAGGTGTATCATCACCCTGTTCTCACCTGCAGAGCTTCACCTGGAGGCTAAAAAGGGTGACGTTGTACCAGCTCAGGTCTGCAGGTGTGCCTGAGCGTTCAGTAAGGTTCTTTAGGAGCGTCTCACCTGTAGACAGGTGAAGTTTGGCTGGAGCCAGCAGGGTGCAGCAGGTAGAAACTCTCCATCAGTGATGATTTTGGTCTCACAAACAGAACTCAGAAAGTAGAATCAGTCAATAAAAACCAAAGTAGAATACAGTAGAGCTCAGTGAGTAAAACTCAATAAATACAGATGAACCACTGTCTCTGCTTTCAGCTCAGTTTACCTGACAGGTGAGGTTAGTGGTACAGCATCAGTCAGCTGTTCACTCCAAGAACTGCACCATGTCTGCAGGTGTGTTTAGACTGATAGCGTGTTCACCTGTTGTACCTGCCCCCCCCCCACCCAGGCGTACGAGCTGTCCACGCTCACAGGTACGCAGGTGTTGCTGCTTGTTGCCAGCGAGACGGGCCACGTGTACACCTTCGCCACGAGGAAGCTGCAGCCGATGATCACGTCAGAGACGGGGAAGGCTCTGATCCAGACCTGCCTGAACTCGCCAGACTCGCCGCCGCGCTCCGACCCCTCCTCCGACCAGAGGATGAGCGCCACGGGCTTCGAGGAGACCGACCTCAGCTACCAGGTGTCAGAAGCTGACGGCTGCTCCGAGGCTGCCAAGGTAGCGTCCAGGTGCTGTTACTTAAATGTCGGGATCGGCGCTTTTAGCCCCGCTCCTTAAATACAGATGTCGTGTCTCTGCAGGATCTGATCAAACCGGCCTTCAGCCTGGCCGGCTCCTCCTCCTCCTCCACATCCTGCTCCTCTTCATCCTCAGCATCCCTGCAGGTGCAGACCAGCGCCCCCTCCTGGCAGCCGCCGTCCTCGACCGCCAACGGGACGCTGCTGAAGACATCAGCCGGGGTGGTGCTTCCTGGAGGCTTTACCTTGATGTCAGGTAGGTGGGCGGAGTCAACGGCTGACACAAGGCTCGTGTTTGTGTTGTTTCTTAGCTGACAGGTAAAAGTAAATATTTAAATGGCCACCTGAGCACCTGCTGGTCTTTCACCTGTCCACACACTTTTGACTTTCCTGCTGCTTTTATTCAGCTAATCTGTCTCTGGACCCACCCCTTCACCTGTCTGCAGGTGGCTCGCTGCCTCCAGGCACACACACCATCCCCCTCAGCCAGCTGCAGGGCCAGTCTTTGGCCATCCAGGGCCCCGTGGCCCCAGGCCCCACCCCCACGCTGCACGCTCCACCCACACAGCCAGCTACGCTGCTGCGGCTTCCCGCCACCGTGTCGCTGTCAGGTCAGCACACTACTACGCCCCGTCCTCCTGTCAATCGGTGCGTTTTCCTTAGCTTGCCTGCCAACAGGTGAATGTTAGCTCCGCCCTCTTTGTGTCATCAGGACCTGGAGTCTCTCAGCAGCTACAGACAATCCAAGTACAGACCAGCAGCCAGCAGGCAACCGCCAATCACAGCAGCTCTGACATGCAGAGCCCCGCCTCCTCCACAGGTATGAACACAAAGACACGTTCCATAACGGGTTAACATAGCCCCGCCAACCTGACCATCTTCCTCTCTCTGCAGCAAGTCTTCCCGTCTCCATCGTCTCCTCCCCTTCCTCCTCCTCTTCCTCGGTAGCAGGTCACATGATGTACCCAGGCAGTCACACGGTGATGTATGCCGCACCGACGCCCTCGCTGGGCGACGGCAGCCTCACCGTCCTCAACACCTTCCCTCCAGCAGGCCACGCCCAGTCACATGACCCAGGTGACCGACTGTTAATATTTCTGCTGAAATGAAAACGTTTTCAGAAAAACCACAAACTCTCTTCTCTTCTTTCAGCCGCCGTGCCGCAGGTCTTCCTCACCTCTCTCCCTCCAGTCGCCACTCAGATCCCAGTTTCTGCAGTCCAGCTGCACCCGGTACCACGACACGCTAACTGCACGCCAACCGCACACGACACATTAATAACACGTTCACGCACATCCCTGCACGCGGCCGTTAACATCGAGTCAAGTCAGTTTTATTTGTAAAGCACGTTTAAAAGACATCGCGTGTCGGCAGCGACAATGTAACCAAACACGAGATAAACGAGGTCAAAAGATTACAAAACATTTATGTACACACAAGTATGTGAATGTGTTTGTAAACATGGCTGCGCGCACTGCACTGACACTTGTTTGTTTGTTTGTTTGTTTAGATGGTCATCAGTCAACAGAGCAGCAACAACCTGACCGAGCTGCAGGTCGTCAGTCTGGACGTCCACCAATCAAAAGACGACTGAGATGAACGCAGATGATTCGTTTCCTTCTTTGTGGCAGCGGTTTGATGGACTTCCTGTTTACGTGTTTGTGTTGATCATGTAAACAAAAACATGTCGTCATCAGTTGGTACTTCCTGGAACGCCGATCCGTCGCCGATGTCCAGGTCAATGTAGTGATGATGTCACTCTGCCAGGCGTCTTTCATTTGAGATGAAGAAAGTGCCAAAAGTGTGTGGACGCTCGTTTGTGTGGCGGTGTCGCCGCGGTGACACACGGACAGCAGGAACACCAGGAGCATCACTTCCTGTATGGACCTTTCAAAGTAAAACCTGGATGTGTATTCTCTGAACGTTCATCTTTGATTTGCAGAAATGTGAAAATGATTTCAGTTGTTATTAAAATGTTTCATGTGAACGTCTGAGGATTAATAATCATTTCGTTCTATGGCGAGCTGACCCTCCAGCAGACAGACACGACCAATACAACACACGAAGAAGAAGCGATGACGGGCGGGTAAGAGTGAGAGTAGTTAAGAAAGTGCTTCTGCTCAAATTTATAGTTTTTACACAAACAACCAATCATATTCACCCGTCAGCGGTGAAAGGATGAGGTCACATGGGGGCGGGGTGGACATTGAAGTTTGTGAAAGAAGCGATGTGGGAGTTCTTACCACAGGTGCATCCAGGATGCCGCCAGTATTTGTAAGCTAATTTGCATTTAGCAGTGATTGGTGGACGGCTGTCAGCTGACCTGGAACCTGCACAATGACACGAGTTCAGCAAAGCCAGGATTGTCTTATCCTGACATCATCATCTGGAGCAGCGGCCTGCGCTACCGAGTATCCAGCTACCCTCCACTCTGTACCACAAAGGTGCTTCCCTTCTCACCGGGGTAAGTCGCCATGGTAACCCATGATGTGAACAGGTTAGGTTCGAGGAAGGCCGGAGGTCTGTTTCCCTGATGAGCAGCATCGATTATAACACAGCTTTATTGGCAGCACACAGATTTGCAGCAGTGTTATTGTTCTGTGCATCTAACATCTGATCCTGAGCCCAGGTTTGACTTCAGCAGTGAGTCTGCAGCTCGAGTGTTTCCTCAGCTCAGACTGAACCTGCACCATCATGCTGATCTCGTTCACACTCCTGCACACACACCTGAATACCTGTTCAGTCACTTGGAGATATGAGAGAAAGTTTTGATGCCTTCTCACTGAAGGCATCAAAACTGTGAGCACATATGGAATTATGTAGTAAACAAAGAAGTTGAATAACTCGGGTCAGGTGACGGTGGAGGCCTGGTGCACTCCATCACTCTCCTTGGTCAAACAGCCTTGACACAGCCTGGAGGTGTGTTTGGGCTCATTGTCCTGGTGAAAAACAAATGATGGGATGGCATGTCGCTGCAGGATGCCCCGCCCTCATCACACCTCCTCCTCCATGCTTCACAGTGGGAACCATGCATGTAGAGACTATCACATGCAGCGGGTGGAACCAAAGATCTCAGATGTGGACTCATCAGCCCAAAGCACAGATGGTCTAATGTCCACTCCTTGTGTTTCTTGGTCCAAACAAATCTGTTCTGCTTGTTGCTTTTCCTTAGTCGTGGTTTCTCAGCAGCTATTTGACCGTAAAGGCCTGATTCACACAGTCTCCTCTGAACATGTAGAGATGTGTCTGCTGCTGGAGCTCTGTGTGGCATTTATCTGGGCTCTAATCTGAGCTGCTGTTAACTTGTGATTTCTGAGGCTGGCGACTCGGATGAATGTATCCTCAGCAGCAGAGGGACTCTTGGTCTTCCTTTCCTGGGGCGTCCTCATGTGAGTTTCATCGTAGTCTTGATGGTTGTTGTGACTGCACTTGGGGACACATTCAAAGTTTTAGCAATTTTCCAGACTGACTGACCTTCAGTTCTTAAAGTCATGATGGACTGTTGTTTCTCTTTACTTAGCTGATTGGTTCTAATATGAATTCTAACAGTTGTCAAACAGGCTGTCAGCTGTGTACCAACCTGACTGCTGCACAACACAACTGATGGTCCCAACTCCACCAGTGAACCCTGACAGGCACACCTGTGAGGTGAAACCATTTCAGGTTACATCATGAAGCTCACTGAGAGAAGGCCGAGGGTTTGCAACGCTGTCAACAAAGTAAAGGGTGGAAGCTAAAATACAGTGGCTTGCAAAAGTATTCGGCCCCCTTGAACTTTTCCACATTTTGTCACATTACAGCCACAAACATGAATCAATTTTATTGGAATTCCACGTGAAAGACCAATACAAAGTGGTGTACACGTGAGAAGTGGAACGAAAATCATACATGATTCCAAACATTTTTTTACAAATAAATAACTGAAAGTGGGGTGTGCGTAATTATTCAGCCCCCTTTGGTCTGAGTGCAGTCAGTTGCCCATAGACATTGCCTGATGAGTGCTAATGACTAAATAGAGTGCACCTGTGTGTAATCTAATGTCAGTACAAATACAGCTGCTCTGTGACGGCCTCAGAGGTTGTCTACGAGAATATTGGGAGCAACAACACCATGAAGTCCAAAGAACACACCAGACAGGTCAGAGACAAAGTTATTGAGAAATTTAAAGCAGCCTTAGGCTACAAAAAGATTTCCCAAGCCTTGAACATCCCACGGAGCACTGTTCAAGCCATCATTCAGAAATGGAAGGAGTATGGCACAACTGTAAACCTACCAAGACAAGGCCGTCCACCTAAACTCACAGGCCGAACAAGGAGAGCGCTGATCAGAAATGCAGCCAAGAGGCCCATGGTGACTCTGGACGAGCTGCAGAGATCTACAGCTCAGGTGGGGGAATCTGTCCATAGGACAACTATTAGTCGTGCACTGCACAAAGTTGGCCTTTATGGAAGAGTGGCAAGAAGAAAGCCATTGTTAACAGAAAACCATAAGAAGTCCCGTTTGCAGTTTGCCACAAGCCATGTGGGGGACACAGCAAACATGTGGAAGAAGGTGCTCTGGTCAGATGAGACCAAAATGCAAAACGCTATGTGTGGCGGAAAACTAACACTGCACATCACTCTGAACACACCATCCCCACTGTCAAATATGGTGGGGGCAGCATCATGCTCTGGGGGTGCTTCTCTTCAGCAGGGACAGGGAAGCTGGTCAGAGTTGATGGGAAGATGGATGGAGCCAAATACAGGGCAATCTTGGAAGAAAACCTCTTGGAGTCTGCAAAAGACTTGAGACTGGGGCGGAGGTTCACCTTCCAGCAGGACAACGACCCTAAACATAAAGCCAGGGCAACAATGGAATGGTTTAAAACAAAACATATCCATGTGTTAGAATGGCCCAGTCAAAGTCCAGATCTAAATCCAATCCAGAATCTGTGGCAAGATCTGAAAACTGCTGTTCACAAACGCTGTCCATCTAATCTGACTGAGCTGGAGCTGTTTTGCAAAGAAGAATGGGCAAGAATTTCAGTCTCTAGATGTGCAAAGCTGGTAGAGACATACCCTAAAAGACTGGCAGCTGGAATTGCAGCAAAAGGTGGTTCTACAAAGTATTGACTCAGGGGGCTGAATAATTACGCACACCCCACTTTGCAGTTATTTATTTGTAAAAAATGTTTGGAATCATGTCTGATTTTCGTTCCACTTCTCACGTGTACACCACTTTGTATTGGTCTTTCACGTGGAATTCCAGTAAAATTGATTCATGTTTGTGGCTGTAATGTGACAAAATGTGGGAAAGTTCAAGGGGGCCGAATACTTTTGCAAGCCACTGTATAAACATATTTGTAAAAATGGTAAATGGCCTGTATTTGTATAGCGCTTTACTTAGTCCCTATGGACCCCAAAGCACTTTACACTACATCCACACACTGGCAAGCTACATTGTAGCCACAGCCACCCTGGGGCGCACTGACAGAGGCGAGGCTGCCGGAGACTGGCGCCACCAGGCCCTCTGACCACCACCAGTAGGCAACGGGTGAAGTGTCTTGCCCAAGGACACAACGACCGAGACTGTCCAAGCCGGGGCTCGAACCGGCAACCTTCCGATTACAAGACGAACTCCCAACTCTTGAGCCACGATCGCCGCCGTTTATCTATTTTTTCTTTGGTGCATAATTCCATATATGTTGCTTCATATAGTTGATGTCTTCAGTATCTACAATGTAGAAAGTAGTAAAAATAAAGACAAACCATTAAATGAGAAGGTGTGTGTGTGTGTGTGTGTGTGTGTGTGTGTGTGTGTGTGTGTGTGTGGTTAGTGAATACTTCAGGCAGCAGAAACCAAAGGAGGAAGAAGAGAAAAGGACCCATGATGGAAGGACGTCACTGTCCGCTTTTAAGACCCTTTTTGATCCGTTGGCTTTTGGCCGCACTGAGACTTAGTTTGTCTTGTAATTAAATTAGTTATTAATTAACTAATATTTTATCTTATTATTATTTTTTTTTTAGCTTTTATCTATATCTTATGTAATTTGATTATTTAGCTCCAGTGTACAGCCCTTTGTGTCAGCTGTGGTTGTTTTAAAGTGCTTTCTAAATAAAGATGATGATGATCAAACATGAAGCGAGCAGCGTTCATTTATCCCGTGACATTACTCTGAGTTATGGAGATATAAGCATAAAGTCCACTTGCATGCATGCTTCTCCCACAGAGGGCAGGGCGCATACTTGTGACATCATGAAACATCAACTTAGGCTGTGTTAAAGAGACACCTATGGACACCACACAACTGCGACTGTTACAAATGGCATAACCAAGTGGTCGGAGTAGCATACGGGAACGTCTGTGCCGAGTATGGCCCGGAAGACCCGAGGTCAAACTGGGACACGCCCTCTACGGTGGTGGAGAATGACCGAGCTGAGATCCTGTGGGACGTCAGGATACAGACGGACCACCCGGACACAGTCACGCTGTCTGTGACCACAGACGTCTGCAGCACGTTGCATCCAAAAAGCTTCAACTCAGTTTGTTTAAATTAGAAAAACTACGCTGGAAACGTTGCTTTCCAGCGGGGGAATGTAACTAAGTACATTTACCCTAAACTGTACTTAAGTAGGTTACAAGTCACAGGTAGCTGCTTCACTCGAGCTGTTGGATTCTCCTTCATGCCTCTGTTGTTGCTGCGCTATATTTCATATTTCACTTCATTACCTGATAGTTTATGTTATTGTTGTGGTCACCAGCAAGTTCAGCGTCATTGCATCTCAAACCCACGCCCACTGGAACTGTGCTGAAGGGAAGCTGGCACAGTGTTAAAGACTCACATTTGGATCCACCACAGTCAGTCAGGCAGTGATGCCAGGACGGGAACCAAACCATCTATAAAATATTACAACACACCAGCTTCTGTGTTTGAATGCAGAACAAACGTGTTGTGATGTAACTACAAGACAAAGCTAGTTTCAGAAATCTGAGACTTTGTTTCATTGTAATGATATTTGACATATAATGAAAGAACATGAGCTAAAGTGGTGGCAGTATGTTGGCTGATTATAACTGCAGTACAGGAAGTGTTGTTAATTATTTTATTTTTGAATCATCCAGTGTTCATATCAAGTGTTGTACTGAACGTTCAAGGATGATAAAACATAATGTGATTATCCAGGGCCGGGTCACCGGGTCCTCAGCAGAGGAGCCCAGAGCTCGCTCTCCCCGCCCACCTCCTCCAGGCGTTCCCAGGCCAGCGTGTCCTGGGTCTGCCCCGGGGCCTCCTCCCCGTGGGACATGCCCGAACACCTCACCCAGGAGGCGTTTAATTTGTATGTCAGCCAAATTAAAAATAGTAAGTTACCATAAATTGTTTTTTAATTTAGAACTTTGTAGAACTTTGTTAGTGTCAGTGGAAAAACATTTAGTGTTGCTCACTCAGAAAAGTCCAGTTGTTAGTACTGTGTACTCACTGAATACTTTGTCCTAACTTCGTCACCTTAAGCACATTTTTATTTTTTTGAGGCAACAAATTTGCATAATTTTTTGAAGTTCTGACAACAAATGAGATTGTTCAATCAGTACTTTAACTTTTACTGTAGTATTTTCAGCACTAGTGCGTGTACTTCTACTGCAGTACAGAACATCTGTACTTTTGCCTCCTGTGATGCAGGCAGATGGGAAACGTCGGACAGTTTAGCAGTTGTAGTTCTTTTAAATAAAGCTGCTTCAGTGTGACCTCACAAACAAATAAACTTTATTTAAACATCCAGTTTAGTGTCTTTCCTGATATCGCTCCAGATTGTGACAGATGCCAAACTGCTGAAGCCTCACTGATCCACATGTACTGGTCTTGTCCCAGTCTCCTTCAGTTCTGGACAGAGGTTTTTCATACCCTGTCCAGGATTCTCAGAGTGACACTGGCCCCCGACCCTCTTCTTGCTCTGTTTGGCATCAGTGGGAATGAGGTGCCTTTAAAAGACGGGAGCCATCATTCACCCTCCAGGTGGAGGCACGCTGCCCCTCCCACTCACACAGTGGTTATATGACCTCATGTCATGTCATGTGGGGTCGTTTCCTTGATGCATTTCCAAATCTATACCAATTTTTCAGGTTCATGCACGTCCCTCATGTCAGGTGTGGAAATACAGTGTACAGTGACCTGGGGGGAATGAAAGGGATTATTTTGCAGGGACTTTGTTATCTGGGGAAACACTTTATTTATTTTTACACATATACAGTATATGTGTGTGTGTATTTATTTTCTTTATTTTCCTTTTCCCCCCTAAATTTTACAGCCCTAAGTGTACGGACTAATGACCCCAAATGTACAAACTATCCTTCTCTTCTCCTTTTGTTTATATGTATAAAGAAAAAACTCTTAATAAAAAACATTGTTTAAAAAACTTCATTTAAACAAGAGAGTAACAAAGTTTATAAAGGGGTAAAAATCATCGGAGTATTCGGTGATTTTATACAACAGCAGCATCAGTCCTCAGCTCCTTCCTGTCACCTGGCTGCACAGGTGACCTCTTTCACATTAGATTACCAGATTAACTGTTAGTTTACACTTTTGTTTATGTTTGATTACGTCATCACCTACAGGCTGCCCAGTGTAGCGGCTGACGTGATGACATCACACCTGTCAGTATGTCTCAGGGTCCAGTTTGAATCCTTCAAAAACAGAAGAGCGATACAGAAACATTTACCTTTACTCAGGTTTTATGAACCATATCGTTAGTTTCATCTCTGACAGCGTCTGATCAGAATTTGTACTTTTGTACCAAAACCTGTTATTTGGTTTTACTGACTTTAGTGAGAAAGACTCTCATGCTTTTCCCTCATCGATCAAACTCCACATCTGTAAATGTAAGCTCTCCACTCTCAGGACAGAAACACAACAGTTTGTTCCTGTCACAACAAGAAAGCTTTAAAAACATGAATATTTGTAATATTTTAATGTGTTTATTTAATTATTCAGTGTGTCTGTGTCACTTTCCCCCTTTTAATCTGTATTTCTATCCTGTGTGTTTACAGTTGTACAATGAGATACAGAGCATCTCCAACTCAGTGCAAACATATGTGTGTGTGTGTGTGTGTGTGTGGGGGGGGGGGGGGGGGTGCACAGTTCTGTTCATATGAACAGTATTACCAGAAAAAACGGGGGGGAAAGAAAACAAATGTACAAATATACAATCCGGTAGTGATGGCCCGCTTGAAGCTGACGCTCCGGCGCGTGTGTCGAAAAAAACAACACACTGGTTCAAAAGCACTGTGTCGAGGCTTGCTTCGTTTGGCAAAAGTCACGTGACCAGTGACGTCCGAAGCTTAAGGCACGTAACTGCTTCGGTACCTGATTCAAATGGAATGAAGTGAATCATTTGCGGGATTTGTGGAGTGTTTTGATGGTGGCAGATAGCGAACCACTGATCATTCTACTGAGAGATTTGGTTCTGTTGTGTGGGAGTATTTTGAGTTGATTCTGGTCGGTGGGTTTTCCAGCTTTGTGTTCTGGCTGTTTGCTTTTGTTTTGTGCGTCTTTATTTTATCTGAAAACGGGAAAAACTTAAAATGTCAAAAATCTGCTTTTCATAATATAAATATCATTAAATAACTTTAGAAAAACTTCCATTTGACTCGTAACATTTAATGTTATAAAAAGATATATTTTATGTTTTAAATAATCTTAAAATGTTAGTCTACAAAATGTGCAGCAATTTAATTTATTTATTCTCTTTAGCTGATAGTTTGTGGAGCCATAACTGCATCTCTACCAGTTTCTCTGCGCTCCAGCCTCCTCTGTGCCATGTGAAGGGATTTTCCTTAAGGCAGGAGAAATTATCTCCACGAAAAGGAACAGGTTCGGCCATCGCACAGTGGAACAAATTTTCTTTTTAAATAAAAATGAAAAAGGGTTTCCCTAAATGCATCATGTTTTTAATTTGCAAGTTCATGAGCATTTTCTCTTTCCATTTCACAATCAATTCTACCCCCAGGTCAAAAATATGTATAGGAAAATGTCCCTAATATAATATTATTTATAAATATACCCATCTAGCGATTAACTGCATAAGTACATGGAGGCAGGACCTCACAGCAGAAGCATACTCCATAATGTGCATTATTATATGTATGTTATATGTAACGTGGTATTTTTCAATTATTGTATTTACCAACATCAAGAAGTCACAAGTAAAGAAAGACTAAACATGGCATGGTGCATGTTCAAACAAGGAAAGTTTACCGGTCAAAATTATTTATTAAACAAATAAACTACACTTTTTTTAACACCAAAAATATGCGTTCAAAGCAACACAACGGTGGGCCAATATCAGACAGAATTCCACTCTGTAGAGTGAGCAATCATTATGAAGTAGTTTGTTTTATTTTGTGGATTCAAGCTGCTCTTCATATTTTTGGACACAAGATGTCACCAGAGAGGACTGTGTTGAAAAGCTTCGAGTAATGAACCGTTTTTCAATACAAGCTTCAGTGCTTCAGAAAGCTTCATTTGGCCATCACTACAATCCGGTGTAAGAAGTAAATATGTAAATAAATAGTGTGTTTTGTATATGTAGTTATAGGCTGTTATTCCTTGTTTTCAGAAGTCTATCTGTCCCGGGTTGATCGATCACTGAGACACTTTCTTATTCATGTATTGATCAGTTTCTCATCATTCGATCAGGTTTACATTTTATTCTGTGTCGGCCTCCGAGTGCGCTGATAAAGAACCCGGAAATTTGTTTTTTTTTTCTGCTGTGACGTAAAATCCTCGTCGCCCGCAGCGGACGTCATCGGCGTAGCGACACGTGCTTCTTTCTCTCGTTAGCAGTTAGCTTAGCAGCGCGGCGAAGCGCGGACTGGTGAATCCGGACTTCTGCGACATTCAGTAGGATTAAAAGCTCCGAGGAACATGGCTGCCGCCGGGGCTCAGGGTAGGAAGAGGATCCTGAAGGAGGAAGATATGACCAAGGTGGAGTTCGAGACCAGCGAGGAGGTGGACGTCACCCCTACCTTCGACACCATGGGCCTCCGGGAGGACCTTCTCCGCGGGATCTACGCCTACGGTAGGCCGGGGTTCGGCGCGGCCTCCGGGGGGAAGCTAGCTCAGCTAGTCATCTGTAAAGCTAACGTCGGCGCAGTGTGTTTGAGTAGGCGAATTAAAGAGATTTCACTGTCCTCGGTTCGACCCCGGGGGCATCGTATCCGGAGGGGTGCCGTTAGACTGACTATCCGGCTTTTAGTTCTTTCCAGAAGCTCTCCGATTAGCATTAGCCCGACCTGCTAACGTGTCTGCGCACTTTCAGTGGCGGAGAAACAGATGTTCTGATAGACCTGACTTTAGACCGGGTTAGACCGGACTCTGGGGCTGCTGAGCCGGTGTGTGACCCGGCTTGGTCCAGTGGCTCAGTGTGATGTAGTGACTGACTGTAACTGCATTTCATTTAGTTTATGTGCTGCTGGTTTCCTCGTTGTTGTCTTTCATCGCAGATCGCTTGGATCCCCGGCTGTGTAGGTACTAAAAACAAAACCTGGTACCAGGTACCACCGCCTAACGTCGCCTTTTTCTATTAGTGCCTTTTAAGGTTTCCGTTAGATGGTAGTACCAGGTACTTTTTCAGTACCTACACTGGACGTTGTGTCGGAAACAAAAACTTTATTGAAATGTGTACAAACAAAGAAGCATTCATCTGTTGATCATGTTCAATTAAAATATTTAAGTGATGGAAGTAATTTATGGGCTGATCCGAACAACCTTCAGAGACTCATCAAACAGCTCGAGATCAGCTCTGAATTCTCCCCATTTGTCAATAAAATATTTTCCATTAAACTGTTAATTAAATTCCACTTTAGCACTGAGTGAGCTGATTCCCCGGACTGCAGGCATTACAGATTCTCTGCCTATCACAGAAAACATCCACTTTAAATCTCAGTGGAATAAAATCATTAGTTGGGTTAAACTCATATAAAATGTTAAAACTGAGCTCTTATTTTAGGAAGGATTGGATATGAAATGTATATTTTTCTGATATTTTGGTGATTTGATCCAGTTAAGTCTTTACGGATGTACTTCCTTTTAACCTGATTAGAAAAAAATGCTTTCAGTAAGATAATTATAATACTTTTTAGATTTTTCTGTCACTAAATTCAGTATTTTCAAAGTGGTGGTGGTGTGGTAGAGCCGGGATCTTCTCTAACCGTAGATGTTAGAGGGACTGGCATTGCTGTTATCAGCTGATTATAACCTCAGTGAAGTTTAAACAACAGCATCACCAGCACGCTTAGGGCTGTTCGATATAACGATATATATCAGATGCTATCGTTTGTTTCGTGGTGTCGCAAAATAAACTGTTTACGTCATATTTTTCATGGTTTTGATGGTCACTGTAGTTATTATTCATTTCTTAAAGTTCTCTCTTTCTCTTATATTTTATATGACCACACTACGGACAGACAAGCGACTGTTTTTATGCGTTGTCGTTAGCAACAACGACGGTAACAGCATCGCGTGTCCGCTTGTTTATTTTCCACATAAACCTTTCACAATAAAGCTCAAGATCCTGTTGAGACTTTTCAAAATAAACTGAATCACGTGAAAGAGTCTGCAGAGTATTCACGGATGAGAAGCAACAAAGAGCCGTCAGGTGCTAAAAAACAAACCTTAGACTGAATCGTTAGAACAGGCTTTTCCCCACAGCACGCCGTGTAATAAATACTCACAAAGAAAACGGCGGCCGTTACAACTTATGTCTAAAAATCTATCGTTTCATGCATCGGTTAAAACACTCGACTCCAGTTACACGACGCCCAGCTGGAAACACTTCACGCAAGACGAGCTGCCCGAGATTCACAGAACTTACAGAAAATGTTACATTTTTGTGATTTATATCGTTATCGGGACGACAGATGTCTTATATCGGGATATGAGATTTTGGTCATATCGCACAGCCCTAGCACTGCTTTCATGAAGCGAAGTTTTTACTGGTCTGAAATCGTGTTTATGAACCCAGTAGAAAAGAACCTGTCGATGGGGAACCTATTCCATCCAAAGTCACCAGAATCACCATGATTTTAATGTGGTGTGATGTGAGTGAGGTCAGTGCTGGGTAGACCGGCTGTGTTCATGTTCTTTTGCAGGTTTAGGAGTTGCAGTAATTAGTCCTGGTTACATACTTGCTGTGAGCTCTAAGCTTAGATCTTTCCAAACGAATTGGCCGTGAGACCGTCTGATTTATTTAAGAGCATATATGAAATAACTGTCTCATTCTTCAATAAAATGTTTGTTTTTTCATCCACACTTAGAGCACGACTAAATCAAAAATATCGACAGTCATTAGTTTCTTTTAGTGAAAACAAACGTTAAAGCCACCGAACAGAACGAGCAGAGTGAAGGTCGCAGCAGCCTGTCTGCACCTCAGCTTGTTGTGTTGATGGCTTGAAGTATCGTCACGGTGTCTGTGAGCTTAAAGCCGACTCTGAGCAGAGGAAGAGGAAGTCAACGTTAACGTCACTGTTGGAACATTTCTACACGAATAAATGTGGAGTTTACTCTTTGCCCGCTTGAACATCACCGCCATCGCCTCGCTATGAATCCTGGGATAGGGTGGGGTATAAAGGATACATCCGGCCCAGGGCTGTGCGATATGCTATCGGTTGTTTTGTGGTGTCGCGAAATCCACTGTTTATGGATGCGGGCACAGAGAATCCCAGCACAACCAGTTTAGACGAGGCAGAACCAGGTAGCTCCAAACAGACGGACCAGTCCACACAAATCCAGGACCTTATTCCTAAACGAGGGCCGCCTCTGTTGCACGGACACGGTTTGGTTATGAAACGTCTGACACGGACCAGAAAGTTCTGGCACAAACCGGCGCCCACCTCAGACTCAAACAGCACAAAGCTCTTCTCAGGTGACAGAGAGTGGAGAGAGTTTACGGACGAGAAGCAACAAAGAGCCGTCCGGTGCTCCAAACCAACCTCAGACTCAAACGCTACAACGGGTGTTTCCCCGCAGCACGCCGTGTAAGAAAGACTCACAAAGACAACGGCGGCTGTTACGACTTCTATCTAAAAATAGATGGTTTCATGCATCGGTCAGAACACTCCGCTGAAAACGCCTCACACCGGTCGAGTTACAGAAAAAGCACATTTAGTGACAGATAAGGTTATCAGGAGATAACCAGGTCATATCGCACGGCCCAAATCTGTGGAAAAAAGGAGGAAGCTTTAATTGGGACCGCCTTCGCCTTCCCGGGGCTGCTGCGTGCTTCAGGTTACTGTAATGACCCTGATGTCACTGAGAGGCGTCTCGCTGCTTTCAGGAACCCGTGGAGGATTTCAGATTGCATAAAGTGTTTCAGAATTATGTTCATTTAAAAGAATGTTGAAAAACATGGACAGATGTTTTGCGCACTTTGCTAGTTGTAAATAAAGTTTTCTGGCAGTGACGCAGTGTTCGTGTTGCAGGATTTGAGAAGCCGTCAGCGATCCAGCAGCGAGCCATCAAGCAGATCATCAAAGGCCGTGATGTCATCGCTCAGTAAGCGTTTCCCTCCTCTCTCCTTGTCCTTCCCTCCTTTCCTCTTCCCTCGCTGTTCTTGTTGCCGTGGAGCTCTCGTGCCTCCAGATGTTCTAACAGCCGCTGTCTGCAGGTCTCAGTCTGGAACGGGAAAGACCGCCACCTTCTGCGTGTCTGTGCTGCAGTGTCTCGACATCCAGGTGAGTCTGTTGCAGCCTCGGTGGGCGTGGCCTTTTCAAGCAGATGGGTTAAACTGTTATTGTGACACTGAGATGCGTTTCCTGTCTGCAGGTGAGGGAGACGCAGGCTCTGATCCTCGCTCCGACCCGAGAGCTCGCTGGACAGATTCAAAAGGTATGCCCGCCCCTCGTCACAGCCGGCTGATCACCTGTGATCGTATGTGCTGGTTTCTGATTGGCTGTTTGCACGTGTGTGCAGGTGCTGCTCGCTCTGGGAGACTACATGAACGTGCAGTGTCACGCCTGCATCGGTGGCACCAACGTGGGCGAGGACATACGCAAGCTTGACTACGGCCAGCACGTCGTGGCGGGCACGCCAGGACGAGTGTTCGGTGAGTTCGAGTGGGTCATGTGACCCGCACCTGCTGTCATTGTCGCGTCCGATTGGTTGAGGTGGGAGACGCTCCCGCATTTAAATTATAATTGGATAAAATGAGATCCAGTCAGACGAAACCTGTTTCCAGGTCATGATCTCGGCGCTCAGGATGGCGAGAAGCACGTTAACAACGCCACCTTGAAACAGGAAGTGAAAACATTTATCTGCTGGTGCCTTCGGCCTGGCAGTGTGAAAGAGGCGTGATGTCGTTCACTACGCTGCCAAAAGTATTCGCTCGTCTGCCTTCACGCTCGCGTGAACTCGATCGACCTCCCAGTCTTAATCCACAGGCTTTAATAGGATGCAGCTGGAAGCACGTCCGTGATGTTGGAGGAAAAGGCTCACAGCCCAGTGGTGTTCTGTGGGGCTGAGGTCAGGACTTCCACACCAGGAAGGGGCCATTCCAAACTGTTCCCACAGGGCTGGGACTGGGAAATTGTCCAACATGTCTCTGTATGCTGACGCATTTCACTGGAACAAACCCACCCACCTCCACCAGACTTACACCTGTCTGTTCATAAACCTGTCAGAGCTGGACGCAGCCGCGGCTCTGCTCCACGATCACACACAAAACGTGAACAATGTGAAAGACTATGGGCTCAAATTGTGGTCATAAATATTTTGTACTTGTAAATCAGTTGTGTGTGCGTAAAAAAGATTTATGTGTGGACCAAAAAATACGTGTGAAACTCTGCATTCAAGTTTCAACTTACACGTACAAATTTTGACCCGATTTTTCTTCCTGTCAATGTCATGTCAATCACAAATTTAACAATCCAATCAGAGAACAGATGGGTTTGGCTGTCGGAGGGGCGCTCTTTTGAACTGCAGGTCCTGGAAGGGTCATACAGTTTGAAGCTGGAGGATCTCTATGTAAATATCCGATAGAAGCTAGCTCCCCTAACTTTCAGCAGCTGTTGAAAGTACAGTTGTGGTATATCAGTGGTTAGAAATACGATCATTACTTTAGGATTAGCTTAACACAAAGTCAGGGCTGACCCCCCCCCCCACCGAGGTCTGCAGCGCTGTTGAGCCCTGTATTAAGCACGTAAACCTGTGACACAAAGATCACCAAACTCGGACGACCACAGACTGTTTTCCTTGGTGGTGATGAAGGAAAACGCTGGGCTGGCATGTAAAAGGGCATTTATTCCCTCAGGACCTGCAGCTCCATAAAGCACCCCTCCAATAGCCAAACCCATCTGTTCTCTGATTGGATAGTTAAATTTGTAATTGACATGACATTGACAAATCAGCTGAAAGGAAGAAAAATAGGGTCAAAATTCGTACTTGTAACTTGAAACTTGAGAGCAGTTTCACACGTATTTTTGGCGAAGTCCACACACTAATCTTTTTTATGCACACAAAACTGATTTACAAGTACAAAAATATTTATAACCACAATTTGAGCCCATGAAAGACAGCTGCTGGAAACATGATGTGAAACACGTTCGCTTCAGTTACGTAAGTTTGTGTTTGTGCTCTGAGGTCTCGAGCTGGAGAGGAGAACGTAGTCGGTTCCTCCGGGTGTTCCCTGCACGCACAATCTCACACACAGACGATGTTACGTTGAAGTAAGGCTGTTCGATATACGATATATATCGGATGACGATATAAAAACATTTATTGTTTCATATTACGCTATCCTTTGTTCCATGGTGTCACAAAATAAACTTTACGACAATATTTTTTCATGGTTTTGATGGTCACTGTACTGTAAATTTTTAAAATTCTGTCCCGTGTAGACGGGAAAGGCAGCGTTGGCGCTGATGCTGCGTCGAAGCGTTTTCTTTCTCTGCGTCCATCTTTGTTTTACCGACTTTATCCCAGGTGCTGACACGCTAGAGACAAATGCGCCATCTGCTGGCCTGAAAAAGCAACTGCTTTTATTATTCTTGTTTATAATAAAATCTCGATATTGCCAGACTAAATATCACAACATTACGCTGTATGGAGTTTTATTAATCACACCTGTGTGTCTGGAGGAAATGTCTGGACACCATGTCTAAAAAGTTGTTCAGCTTCTGGCTCCTGATTGGCCAGCCTCTGACTGCAGCAGCCAATAGGAGCTCACCTTTGTTTGTTTACTTCAGACATGATTCGGCGCCGCAGCCTGAGAACGAGAGCCATCAAGATGCTGGTCCTGGACGAGGCAGACGAGATGCTCAACAAAGGTGAGCGCGTGTCACCTGGAGCGGGAACACACCTGAGAACTGTCATGTCACACCTTAACCACCAGACTGAAACACCTGTCCAGCGTCTAACTTCCTGTCGGCTTTCTGTGTCCAGGTTTCAAGGAGCAGATCTACGACGTGTACCGCTACCTGCCCCCCGCCACGCAGGTGGTCCTGATCAGTGCCACGCTGCCGCACGAGATCCTGGAGATGACCAACAAGTTCATGACCGACCCGATCCGCATCCTCGTCAAACGGTCAGTTTGATGAGGATGCGGAACGGGTTTCTGGCAGAAATGTGGAGCTGAGATTATTCAGAATGAAATCTGATCCCACTATGTCTCTCTCTCTGTATGTTGATGTCTCTCGGCCGCAGTGATGAGTTGACCTTGGAGGGGATAAAGCAGTTCTTCGTTGCCGTGGAGAGGGAGGAGTGGAAGTTCGACACGCTGTGCGACCTTTATGACACGCTGACAATCACGCAGGCCGTCATCTTCTGCAACACCAAGAGGAAGGTCTGTGCACGTCCTCCTGTGTGGGCAGGTGTAGCGCATCATCAGAGCATCATGGGAAATGTAGTGTGTTTGTGTTTCAGGTGGACTGGCTGACAGAGAAGATGAGGGAGGCCAACTTCACGGTGTCATCGATGCACGGAGACATGCCGCAGAAGGAGAGAGAGTCCATCATGAAGGAGTTCAGATCAGGAGCCAGGTGAGCGGACCAGGACCTGGACCAGAGCCAGGACCGGATTCAGATTCAGAGACTGACCTCTGGGTTTTTGTGTTTCAGTCGTGTGCTGATCTCCACCGATGTCTGGGCTCGAGGCCTGGATGTTCCTCAGGTTTCACTCATCATCAACTATGACCTGCCCAACAACAGAGAGCTCTACATCCACAGGTATCCCTCCACACAAACTAGTCCCCACGTGTCCTTCCGCACCGGTCAGGGAGGAGACTTCAGCAGAGTGCTTTGGGGGAGGGGCTTAGACAGGTTTGGGTCCGGTGGTCCTTTGAGGAGAGCAGGGGGTGTTTATTCGTGACTAATGCTATGACCTCTGACCTCCTTCAGGATTGGCCGGTCGGGGCGTTATGGGCGTAAGGGTGTGGCCATCAACTTTGTGAAGAATGATGACATCCGCATCCTGCGAGACATCGAGCAGTATTACTCCACCCAGATCGACGAGATGCCCATGAACGGTATGAGGCAGCCAATCAGGGGCCTGCTGATGTCACTGTTTGCATGTTGTCGGTCTGATTCTGTTCACTGATTGGTTCACTGTTTTTCTCTCTGCAGTTGCTGATTTGATCTAACCTGGATGACATCACACCAGAGCCCCGCCCCTTCAATTCATTTTTTTTCTTCCTGTTTGTTTTTTAATAGTTTTAGATTTTTTTTTAATGTTGAGGTGAAAACGACTGTAAGATGGCAGGTTTGTTTTTGTAAATAAAGTTTTGGTCCCAGATGTTAAGGTGGCGTGTCGTTACTATGAGCTCATTCGCAGCGACCAGTCAGAACTCCTAAAAGTAGTCACAGCCGTGAGGAGCAAGACACTGCTATGTCAGGCTGGCTCCGCCCCTCGAGGTAACCTCAGGTTTGTCTTTGGAGGTGAACCAGACGAGCGCTCCTTCAGCAGAGAGTGTTACAGCCACAGTGCGGAGCGACGCCCACACAGGATCGATGCTGCTGAACACACCTGTGTGTTATTACCACTCCCACCACAGTCTGTGTACATGTGAGGAAGCCTGAGTGTATTTGCTGTGTGCAGCAACCACAAATAAATACGGCAGCATTTGGGTGTTCTCTTTCTGACCTTGTGCTTTAGTAACGTGTCTGATCACCTGTACAGTGGACAGGTGTTACCTGACTGTCACAACTGTAGAGTAGCGGTCCCCAACCCTCGGGCCACGGACCAGTATGTGAGTCGGTTGGTACTGGGACGCAAGAGTTGAGGCCTGGGTGTGAAATTTATGGTTTTCAGGGTTTTCATCGGTTTTTAGGGTAATCTTTTTTAAAAAAATTTTATCGTTATCTCGATTTGTTGGTGCCGGTACTGGTTTTATTTTGTTGTATTTATCCGCGACACCTTAAAGGCCGGTTCGTGAAAATATTGTCGGGCATAAACCGGTCCATGGCGCAGAAAAGGGGACCGCTGCTGTAGAGCAAAAAACTATTAACTTTTATTTACAGCAGCAGGACGGAACAGCTGATCAGGGGTGCTTGGTGTATTCACATGAATCATTGATGACGATGCAGCTGCAGTATCAAACGTACTGTTCACTGCGCTGCTCTCTGATTGGCTAATCAGGAGTTCTCTTCTTTTGTACTCCGTCGTAGTGTGACGGTGACGTATTTCCGGTGCCATCATCGTGAAGCAGTTAGGCTGCCGGAAGCGGAGAAGAAGAAACGGTTTGTTGTTGCGTTTCACAGACGCGTCGAAAGCTGTGGTCTCACCTGGCGGACAGGTGAGTGCAGAACCTGGTAATACGAACCGGATCGAGCTTAGCGCTCTGACCGGGAGCTGATTATCGCGCTTAGCTTTTGCTAATTGAACTAGCTGTGCTAAGAGTGGCTCCGCGCTAGCCTTAGCACCGTGCTAACGGCACCCGGGCCAGTGTTACAGTTACATCTCCGTGTTCACCTGTTGGATCCGCGGTAAGGATGACCGGGAGACCAGGTGGAAGGAAGTCTGAGGTTGTTGTTCTGAATTAAAATAATTTAATGTACGAGCTGGAGACAGAGAGCTCTTTTTGGCAGGTCTTTAATCTTACTGCATGACGGACGGACGGACGGACACACTGACAGACAGAGAGGACCGCTCGGTGAAAAAGACGAATCTGTGGATCCAACATGTGTCCAAAGGTTGATTCTGTTCATCTGGACGTTTCAGTGGGAGAAATGTTTCGTCACTCATCCAAGTGACGTCTTCAGTCTCAGCTGACTGCAGGTTTCAATCTTATAAACAGGACATTTGCATAATGACTGAAACCAGCCCACTGAAGGAACAATGGGCTGGGAGGTCAGTTCCTTAATCATAATTATGCAAATTCTCATGACCATTGATCAACAACCACTGATCAATGGTCATGAGTCCCATTCACAGTGTTGGGGAATGGCTGCAATCACAGCATTGTAAGATGGTGACAGATGTACCCTTAGGCCCCCTCCTCGATTCAGAGATGGTCTTTCCCTTTTCACGTAAATGGCCTCTTTTGAGGTTTACTTACCTGGATGATTGAGCATGCATCAAGACGATGCAACATGTGGTACCCGGAGAGTGGAATATGTAAACAACCCTAACCAGTTAACCTGGAGCTCCGCCTCCGCTGTAGCCTGGCTCCGCCTCAGGTCAGGCCACGATGATGTGAAGGACGGGTACTTCACCCGAAAGAGTTTAGGTTAAAGGTTATGGTTTAGGGTTAAAACAGGGTGCCTGTTATAGCATAATTGTGTTCTGAGCGCGTGCACAACATGGTTATTACATGAGCCAATCATGGCTGGCTCTGATTGGCTGCAGTAGGCTTTTCCGGGTCACATGTTTCTGACAAATTCCTCGTCTTTCTGCAGGAGTCACATCCCCACCTCCTCTCAGCGGATTTTCTGCAGGTCGAAGGTCATGGCACTGATCTCTTTGGAGGATCTCGATGGATTGGATGATGAGCAGCTGGACGATGACATCACAGACAACCCCGAGCCAATGGGTGAAGATGAGTCGGAGCGGCTGATGAGTCACTGGCAGGCCGTCGCCAGCACACACCAGGTGTCAGTTCCTCAAGGTCAGGGGGTGTGGCCAGTTTCTGTGTGATGCAGGCACTGATTGATCAGGGGTTGATTGTTTATGTGCTTATTTCTATACAAGGCCTCTGATTGATGCTCAGCATGGAGATGTTCAGGTGTGTTTTTTTCACCTGTCATATTTCGCCCCAAAAAGGGGTGTAACCACTCAGAATGATAACTTACCTGTCTGAGTGGCTCCGCCCCACCATAGTGCTCTGATCCATGGTGGAGGCTTCGTGGTAGCAACTGCCGCCTCTCCTCAGCTGGTTGCTCTCTCACTTCAATTCAATTCAGTTTTATTTACACAGCGCCAAATCACAACAACAGTCGCCTCAAGGCGCTTTATATTGTACAGTAGATCCTACAATAATACATACAGAGAAAAACCCAACAATCATATGACCCCCTATGAGCAAGCACTTTGGCGACAGTGGGAAGGAAAAACTCCCTTTTAACAGGAAGAAACCTCCGACAGAACCAGGCTCAGGGAGGGGCGGGGCCAGCTGCTGTGATTGGTTGGGGTGAGAGAAGGAAGACAGGATAAAGACATGCTGTGGAAGAGAGACAGAGATTAATAACAAGGATGATTCAGCAGAGAGGTCTGTTAACACACAGTGAGTGAAGAAGGTGGTTAAATGATTACTGTGGGTGGATTATATCTTTAAAGTCAGTTACAGCACTTTCAGAAAGACATCTGCTGTGATGAAATCTTCTCTTCACTGCTGTGAATCAATTACTGCACAGAAAACAGAAACTTCCTGTTCTGTTTTCCAGAAATGAGAGGACCCATACAGGAAATGACACGCAACAGCCAGCAGAGGGAGCCCCTCCCCTTCACACCCATCTCAAGCCACGAGAAGGTAAATGCCATGACCCTAAACCCTAACCCCGCCCCCCTCTCCGTTAGTGCTGACGTGTGGTACCACCCACAGATGGGGGAGGTGCTGTACGAGGAGCGGCTGTACCCGGCGGGTCACTGGGCGTCCGTGACACGGGGAGACGACCTGTACGAGCAGAGCATCTCCATGGCCTTCATGAAGCTGATGCGCTTCATCTGCAAGGAGAATTCTGCAGGTCAGGCTACGCCCACCACCCGCCAGCCACACCGCACGCTTGCTGGACCGTTCAGCTGCGATTGATGCCTGCAGGTCACGTGATTGTGTTGTTGCTCACGTACAGGTAGATACCTGGGGATGACCGTACCCATCATCAGTTACATCCGCATGGCGAAGGATGGCAAGACGTTCGAGAAGGATGTGGAGACGGCGTTTTTCCTTCCCGCCGCGCTCCAGCAGAGCCCGCCGCAATCCTGCGACCCTGACATCAGCATCGTCTACAGACAGCCAATCAGAGTGGTCACCAGGTGAGAACATCATTGCCACATTGTGGTTTGTGATGTGGGCGGGGTCACAGAAGACAACCTGAACAGGAAATGTGACATCAGACAATGATAATAACAACAACAATAACAATTGAATGATTGAAGCTGCAGAGGTTAAAGTGCAGCAGCGAGCTGAGCACTGATTGGCTGTTGTGATCATACTTCAACCATCAGCAGACATGAAGAGGTGACAGGAAGTGACCCGTCAGAAGGGGGTTTTGAACGCTGAAGCCTTTTCTCAATTCTCAAGTACAGAGAAAGCGAGCACAGACTCGCGATTTGTACAGTTGGAACACCAGCGTACTTGATGATGTCACCGGTCCGGCGTTTTTACTGCCGTCGCCTCTTTAACTGTGAGTAACATGTTATGAAGCTGAACTTTAATCTCAGCCAAACTGATTTACTCAGGAACAAATAAAACACTGAAAAAAGCCAAACAATAACATGTTTAAGTTATCTAAGTGACTCATATATCATGTTTAACCTGAGTAGCGAAAGACCGGGGGGGTGAAAACGATGTGCCGGGAGTCCGCTGTTCTCACCGGCTCTAGTGATCCTCAACCTCGCGGTCTGCTATGGAGCTGGCAGGTGACAGCACGTCTGGAAATATATGATAATATATCCTGATAAATCCAGCAGATATTTGAAGTTTACACAGCTACATTTTCGCTTGAAAATAACTTTATTTTGTGACCCAGAAAGAGTAATATTTAAAAGTTTTTAACCGCGTTTGAGTTTTGGACGAAATGCACTCTGGGATATTTAGCTGTACCAAGTACACAGAAGTCACCACGGATGCATGCTCGATAAAACAGGCGCAGCGAGAACACATCCGGGACTCTTTCGCGTTCTCGGCTTGATGCTTTGAATTGGAACGGTACTTGGTCTCTGACTGATGATGTATCACCAGTGCAAGAACACACAAGTACGAATATTGAGACAGGCCCTGAGTCATCAGACGGTGGGGGTGCGTCGGGTTTTGCGTCAAATTAACGACTCTGCTTTCTGATTGGGTGCAGGCCGTTCTTCGGGACGACCACGGAGGAGACGGTGGGCCGGCAGATCCTGCTGCTGTGGGAGATTCTCGGCGCCACTGACGAGCTGCACAGCGATCGGTACGCCGTGGCCGTGTACGAGAACCCGGGTGTGCCGCGACGCCGGAACGAGCTCTGGTTCATCAGGCGTGATCTTTAGGCTCCTCCCATCATGCTCTATTTCAGCACGTCCACTCACAGCTTCCTGTCAAACTGACATCAGAGCAGTCATCTGTTATGAGGACACTAAGCCCCACCCTTTCTATTAGCTCACACTTCACAGGTCTGTTCTGATTGGCTGGAGCAAGGCGATGATGCCATAAGGGCTGATTGTGATTGGTTTGTTGGTTTACTTACATCATGTAACATTTATTTACAAAGACAAAAAGGAGGCTCCGCCCACATCTTTTCCAGTAATGCAATCCTCATCGGTGATGCAATCGTGACCGCTGCCGTGGCGTCCATTCGCATCTCTTTGAATTTCTGCAAAACAGGAAGTGACATGGTGTCGGTACTGGCACTTCCAGTTTAGTCTGATTGTAGCAACCAATCAGCTGAAAAAGCCACCTGAAAAGAACCCCTCCCCCTGGTCCCGTCTGAAGACTGAGGTATTGATAGGGATGGGTATCGTTTAGGTTTTATCCGATACCAGTACCAAACCGGTACTTTTGAAACGGTGCCGGTGCTTAAAGAATCAAGAACACAAACTTTGTCCAAAAAGCTCTCATGTTCAGCTGTTTTTTTGTAAAAAGATAACAATGTAAGCCTTTTCTGCAGCTATAGGGCATATATGGTATCACTCTTGGCTGGAAGCAGTGCTTAAACAATGAAAAAAACACAAACTTTGTCCAAAAACCTCTCAAGTTTAGCTGTTTCCCACTTTTTCTTTGGTCATTTTAGCCTTGTTGGCCAGGGTGAAGGGAGTATCTGCCATCAAACAAGAAGACAGCCGCATGTAACTACGACGGTGTTTGCTAGTTCACCTTACATGCATTAATGTAACAACGTGGTTAGCCTACTCAACGTAAATTACACACGAACAACATTAAGCTACTCACGCAGAGAAGAACGGCTGCTGCTGCCATCATCATCCGTCATCATTTCTGCTACACTGGCAGGGCTAGGGGCCAGGACTCTCCTCTTCGGGTTCTTGGGGGATGTTGCTAACTCCGGGTCCGATAACAGGCACCACACCTGCAGTAGTGCTCGGTGTGAGGTCTCGCAGCAAGCTATCAAATACGGTGCATTTCTCGGCTTTAAAAAAACGCTATGCGTCGCCAGGTGTTTCATCAGATTCGAGGTGTTACCTCCTTTGACAGTATCACAGTATCACCTTAAAGCACTTGTTGCAGGCTGCTGAGTTTGCATCTTTTGCTGTGAAGTACAGCCAGACTTTTGACCGCTTCGCCTTGGGCATTTTTAATCTGTAGCTCTGCTCTAAAAGAACGTACGTACCTGGACCCGCCTACTACTCTCGCAAAGGTAAAATGATTGGCTAGAATCCAAAGTGTATGACATCTCAGTAAAAAAAAAGCACCGAAATGTGCGCTGCTTTTCGGTCTGGTTACTACCGTTTATGTCAGAACCGGTGCCATACCGGTACCCATCCCTAGGTATTGATCACATGATCAACGGCAGCCTGAAACCTTAACACATGTGGTCGAGTGCGGCGAGCCCGAAGGTCTCATACATGTCATCGCCAGAGGGGGGAGGGGTCACGGGTCAGTATGTTTTTTATGCGCTGACATCACCAGTGCGTTCAGATGATTCCTCTAAATCATTCAAGCACATCACACGTCACATGACTCCTTCAGACATCTGGCCGTCTCGCGTGTGGTTCCTCACAGGACTGTGATGTCACTGTGATGTCAAAGGTTTTGAATGTTGTGCAGATTTTGTGTGTTGTTTTTGTTTTTCCTGCTTTGTGTAAAAATCTTGAAATAAAATGTTTGATTTCAACAAAGTTTGACTCGTTCTCTGACTCGGCAGCTCTGATTGGTTCTCGCTGGCACCTCCGTTTATGAAGCCACTGCTTCTCACGCTTTGACGGTTTCAGTTTCCCATTGGCCTGCAGGGGGCGCTGTGTGGGTCCAACAGCGACGCTCACTTTGATACTGAAAAAATGCTTTGAACGATGGCAACGCCGAGTAAAACGCTTTCCTGTGTTTTTTCTTTTGGATAAACTTTATTTCCACCAGCTTCTTTTACATATATAGTTTATTTTTTTCTAGTTTCAATCCTGTGTCGCTCTTTTGGTGTGTGGGAGGGGCTGAGAGGCGGAGTCTTGCTGCTGGCTTTGCCGATGTTTGGAGTCCAGGCGGAGCTCCTGAGCCGCAGGTTTGTTTGCTCGTCTCTGTTGTCACTCGATAATAAGCCAGTTAAGAAGTTGACGGAAGTGACCCACTGCAGTTTTTGATGACATCAGTTTTTGAGGTCGTTCTTGAATGCATGCGACCCGTTCCTGTAAGTCTGCAGGTGCTCATAACTTTACTTTCACTGAGAAATTGGGGACTTATGTGGGGTCAGTGAACAACAGTGTGGAAAGTCGTTCCCAGAGTATGCAAGGCCACTTGAGTTTTGAGAAGGCAGTGAACTTCCCAGATGCTGGAACCCACCATATGAATATGGGAAGGAGTCACAGGCTACATGGACGGAGCCTGTATTCCCATAAAATGTGCCTCCACCCCAGATGCTGAGGACAACTGGTTTTCCATTAATGTCCAAGGTGTGTGCACTCCCCAGTTACAGTTTTCTAATATTGTTGCATTTTGGAAAGGTGCAGCTCACGATTCCTGGGTTTGACTTACCTCATCACTGCGCGCTCAGTTTAAAGAGGAGATCATGATGGATTGTTGCTTGGTGACAGTGCGTCACCCACCTGAGCAAAGGTGCGCACCAGGGCTCTAGTGGAGTGTGTGTTTGGTGGAGTCGTTTCCAGTCCCTAAGAATACGCTTCCATTCACACCAAAAAGATGCTGCATCATCACATCGCCACCGCTGTTCTTCATGACTCCCTGAAAGAGCACGGATGCCCACACCCTCCAATGCTGTACCTTCAGTTCCAACCAACCACAGACAAGGACCTGCTTACAGAGATGTAAGCCGCCGACATGCCACCGTTCTGCTTTGATACACATTTTCACACGTCGTGGTCAAATGACGCAATCTGTATTTGTGTCCATGAAAGAGTCATATGACAGGATGTAACACTTTTTAATTCATTGCAGAAATATTGAAATAAAAGGTGGAAGTGAGTCGGTCGCAGCAGCATAGATTTACATCACTGTAAACATTTTAACCAGCTGCCGTTTATCTTCATGCAACCTGCGACTAACACACACGTACACCTGCTCAGAGTGTGAACGTGAAGAGCAGATTTTCTGCTTGTATCATAATAATTTCACACACATGACACAAACAGCACACTTAGCCGGAGATGTTCGCATTAAGCTGTTTAATGATGCGATTGAGCAGTTTCACAAACAGCGTTAGCTTTTTGCTAACGTTGTGGTGACGTGTTTGTTGCTGTGACATCGTCACCTTTATGAGCTCGAGAAGCTGCTCCTGCACAGGCAGATCCTACCTACCTGTGTGTGTGTGTCTGTGTGTGTGTGTGTGTGTCTACGCTGTGTGTGTGTGTGTGTGTCTGTGTGTGTGTGTCTGTGTGTCTGTGTGTCTGTGTGTGTGTCTGTCTGTCTGTGTGTGTGTCTATGCTGTGTGTGTGTGTCTGTGTGTGTGTGTGTCTACGCTGTCTGTGTGTGTGTGTCTGTGTGTGTGTGTGTCTACGCTGTGTGTGTGTGTGTGCTGTGTTTGTGTGTGTGTGTGTGTGTGTCTGTGTGTGTGTCTGTCTGTCTGTGTGTGTGTCTATGCTGTGTGTGTGTGTCTGTGTGTGTGTGCTGTGTGTCTGTGTGTGTGTGTGTGTCTATGCTGTGTGTGTGTGTCTGTGTGTGTGTGTGTCTACGCTGTGTGTGTGTCTGTGTGTGTGTGTCTGTGTGTGTCTATGCTGTGTGTGTGTGTGTGTCTGTGTGTGTGTGTGTCTATGCTGTGTGTGTGTGTGTGTCTGTGTGTGTGTGTGTCTACGCTGTGTGTGTGTGCTGTGTGTCTGTGTCTGTGTGTCTGTGTGTCTGTGTGTGTGTGTCTACGCTGTGTGTGTCTGTGTGTGCTGTGTGTGTGTGTGTGTGTGTGTCTACGCTGTGTTTGTGTGTCTGTGTGTGTGTGTCTGTGTGTGTCTATGCTGTGTGTGTGTGTCTGTGTGTGTCTACGCTGTGTGTGTGTGTGTCTATGCTGTGTGTGTGTGTGTCTACGCTGTGTTTGTGTGTCTGTGTGTGTGTGTCTGTGTGTGTCTATGCTGTGTGTGTGTGTCTGTGTGTGTCTACGCTGTGTGTGTGTGTGTCTATGCTGTGTGTGTGTGTGTGTGTGTGTGTCTACGCTGTGTTTGTGTGTCTGTGTGTGTGTGTCTGTGTGTGTCTATGCTGTGTGTGTGTGTCTGTGTGTGTCTACGCTGTGTGTGTGTGTGTCTATGCTGTGTGTGTGTGTGTGTCTACGCTGTGTGTGTGTGTGCTGTGTGTCTGTGTGTGTGTGTGTGTGTGTGTGTCTACGCTGTGTGTGTGTGTGTGCTGTGTGTCTGTCTGTGTGTGTGTGTGTGTCTATGCTGTGTGTGTGTGCTGTGTGTGTGTGTCTGTGTGTGTGTGTGCTGTGTGTGTCTCTGTGTGTGTGTGTGTGCTGTGTGTCTGTGTGTGTGTCTACGCTGTGTGTGTGTGTCTGTGTGTGTGTGTCTATGCTGTGTCTGTGTGTGTGTGTCTGTGTGTGTGTGTCTGTGTGTGTGTCTGTGTGTCTATGCTGTGTCTGTGTGTGTGTGTGCTGTGTGTGTCTCTGTGTGTGTGTGTGTGCTGTGTGTCTGTGTGTGTGTCTACGCTGTGTGTCTGTGTGTGTGTGTGCTGTGTGTGTGTGTGTGTGTGTCTGTGTGTCTGTGTGTGTGTGTCTACGCTGTGTGTGTGTGTCTGTGTCTGTGTGTCTATGCTGTGTCTGTGTGTGTGTGTCTGTGTGTGTGTGTGTGTCTATGCTGTGTCTGTGTGTGTGTGTGTGTGTGTGTGTGTGTGTCTGTGTGAAACATTCAGAGTGAAATTGATCTAAACGTGAACCCTTGATGTCTGCAGTCTAAGATGGAGGTCACATGACCGCAGCCCTGCGCCCCCTCCGAGGCAGGCAGGGGTCAGAGGTCAGCAGAAGAAATGTGACGGCGACCTGAGCCCGGGACACTCAGAGGAAATGTCAGTGTCCATTTAAAACGCTGCCTCCACCTTTTTCACCGTTAGCAAAGCGCACAGAGTCTTTAAATTTTCATCAGTGCCCCGCCCCCGCCTGCCCGAGCGGCGTGATCAATTATTCAGGCAGCGCTGAGGTCGACACTCTCACAGAGGAGACGCTGCAGAAAACTCCCATAAACTCAAACCGGCTCCATCTGTGCCTTCATCATCACAGCTCACCTCCAGCATCAAACGACCCACTGTGACCTCACTTCCTGAAACACTTCAGCTTCCTCCTCATCCTCGTCTTCATCCTGGGCCTAAAGCGTGTTCAGCCTCCACCTGCTCCGGTTCAGGCAGGTGATGGAGGTGTGTGTGGGGGTGTCACATGATTCTTTCAGTTGGATGAGCTGCACTTACGAGGTTTCATCAGGACTCTGAGGTTTTAGCAGCTGCGGAGGCTGCTGATTGGTCGGCTGATGCTGAGTCAGCTGCTCCTCATCCTCACCGCAGCGCTGCTCAGAGATTTGGGATTACAGACCGGAATTTTATTACCTGCACATTTATTACATGTGGCTGAATTCCTGATGTCACTCCTTGTAAATAAACAGTCTGGTCGGCCTCACCCCAGATTCCACGTTTCGGCGCGTCAGCTGTCTGTTTGTCTGAGGTGGCGGGTTTAGAGCCGTGTTTTTATTGGCTGCTGGTTGCGAGTGTCTGACGCTCGCTGTGTGGAGGCATCGCCGAGCGCCTCGGGTAGACAAACATGAAGCGACAGCTGCAGAGGAAGATCTACCTGAAGGTCACCTCGGACAGTTCGTGTGTCATCAGAGCTCATCTTCATCATCCTGTCGAAGAGTTCAGACATTCGACGTGTTTTCATTCCCCTGGCGTCCAGAGTCTATGCCTCGCTCTGATTGGTCGTTGCAGTCTCAGCTGTTTATTAGTCAAAGATTAAAACAAAGGTCATTTTTCGTTTCTAGGATCGTCAGCGTGACGCTACGCTTGCCATCTCCTCGCCGTGGACAACCTAAACCAGCAAAGTGCAGGTTTAGTTACCCATGATGCATCAGGAAGACTGGTCGTCTTTGTCACCCTGAAAAGTGATGAAACGCGTTGGTGACCTCTGGAACAACCTTTAGCGCTCCAATCAGAGCGTCAGTGACGCTGTGACATCAGAGAAACGTGACCAGGAGCAGCACCAAAGCGCTGACTGACGGCCTCGTGTTCACAGCGGCGCTGACACCTGAACATCTGAAACGGCCTCTTTCAGCGGCAGAAACATGAAGCCGAGCATCTCAAGGAGAAAGGGTTAAACGCCGCGGCGGCTCCGTCTGAATCTTTCTGCGCCGTGATTTTCTCTGCGTTTCATCAGAGTTTCATCACATTAAAGGGACAGTCTGACGCACGCAGGCCCACTTCCTGCTGCTCACGCGTGACTGTGGCCTCAGCAGCTGAGGACAAGGCCCCGCCCCCTCCTTCCTGACCAGAGGCGTGCAGTCACCCTGCAGTTTAAAGCGGTTTACATCGTTATCTGCCTGCAGGGAGTCTGAACTCGGCTCCTTGCTCTATGTGGAGGTGGTGGGGAGGAGGCAGCATTATGGCAGCCCGGCAGGCGGCAGCACGGGGGTGGAGGTGCCTCAGGTCACCCCGAGAGCCGCCGCTTAGGTTTAACGAGGCCGACAGCCGAGCACCGGTTTCACCCGGCCTCATTAAAGCGGGAGAACAAACCGATCTTAATGAGGAGAACATGAAGGCGCGTGGGTGTTGTCACGGCAACAGGGACAGCTGAGGATGGAGATGGAGTCTCCTTACTGAGCTGAGGTCAAAGACACTGATGAGCTGTAACTAACAGGCTCCTCATGTCACATGACCAACAAGCATCACCTGAGGAAGCGTGGGCTGGGCTCCGGTGCCCGCAGGCTGAGCGTGCGTCCGATCGATCGACCCGCAGCAGCTGATCTGAGTAATATTTGAGCGATTAGCTCTTTGACACCAAACTGAGCTTCACTCGTCTTCATCGAAACGCCGTCAGGAGCGGGGGCGTTCAGAATATTCATCCATAAAGAAAATGGCAGCACGTCAGGTTGAGCCTGCGTCTGCAGCGGCGCGGCGTCACGTGTCAGCAGGTGTTCACTCTGCAGAACAACGAAGGTTTAAATGAAGAGCAAAGTTTAGATTATGGAAACAAACATGAATTTACTAAAGTACTCGAGTACTCCCCCTTCCCCCGTTACAGAGGCATCATTTATTATTTTGACATCATTTGGACATTTGTGTGTGTGTGTCTGTTGTGTGTGTGCTTGTGTGTGTGTCTGTCTGTTGTGTGTCTTCAGTCAGGGATCGTGATTCTGGCCGGTCCAGGCTGGTCCAGCCCCTTCGGACCCTGCATCACCTGATAAGTTCAGATAAAAGAAGACGCACCTTCAAAGAGAGCGCACCTGCTCAGACTGGCTAATTACGACACTTACTGAGCATGAGCAGACCGACGGACCGGCTCGGTCTGCAGGTCCGATACCAACACAAAGGCCCGGATTCTTCCGCCTGAACCAGCAGACTCTGAATTCAGTGAAACACGGTGGCTGCACTGATGTCACTGCTGGCCGTTTTGGGTTGGGGTTCAGGCCCGGCTGCAGGCGCGCTCACTCCTGCTACCATCGACAGCTGCTCAGCATGCAGACGGCGTACGGGTTTCTGTTTTTCTGTGCACGCTGAAACATGTTCACGATGGAGAACAAAGAGTGCTCCTGCCTCATTAAAGTCTCGCAGTCTTCCTCCAGCTGATCAGAATAAAGATGGAGACTTTATGTAACGTCTCATTAAAATGGACACGCCGCTGTGAGCGGAGGATGCTCCTCTCTCTCCGAACGCATCCGAGGAACAACAACAGCTCAGCCAAGGCATCACGGTGTCCCTGCACACTGCGCACACAAAAAACAAAGACTCCGACACACAGGAAGTCAACAACCACAGTAACACAGAGTAAGGCAGCGTGAAACAGCAAAGAGACAGAAAGCTAATATTCAAAAGCAAAAATGTCCTCTGTAACGACTCCACAGCTACAGACGGAAAACCAACCAACTGGACGGAGAGCAGGACTTAGTGACAGCGAGAAGGAAGATCTCCCTTTAAACAGGGAAACACGTCCAACAGAGCATGATTAATGTCATTAGCAGCACTGAAGAGAAGACAGAGAGCATTAATGTAACAATTAGAATGATGCTTTCAGCACAAAGCACCGCATTGACTGAAGACATCATCTGTCGGCCTGCCGATAGGCTGCTCACCTGTAGACCCCTCCTCACCATGTGACAGCTGGATGTGGGAAAAGTACAGATATTCTGTACTGCAGTAGAAGTACACTTACTAGTGTTGAAAATACTGCAGTAAAAGTTGAAGTACTGATTCAACTTCTGTACTGAAGTAAGAGGGAAAGGTACCGTCTCTGTGGATGTACAGACCTGGATTCAGCCAGATGTGAGCAGATGTTTCCTGAGCTGATTTCATCCTCCACACTGACAGCACTGTTTATGCTGTCTTTAGTTGGTATGAAGGTGAAGTTCAGTGAATGAGTCTCTGCTTGATGGAAGCTAACTGTGAGCATGAACCCACAGCCACTGTGCAGCAGTCACACTCTTCTTTACTTTAAACCCATCACAGTGCAGCAAACTAAGTTAGCTCTGTCTTTGCTCTCCCTGTGAAACACAGCAGCTGCTACACACTGTGAGACACAGTTTGTGTGTTTGCTGATGTTTGTTGAGCTCAAAGAAATATTTGAAATGACCTGACACTCAAAGAGCGTTGCTGCCTTCATCTTCGCTCCTCTTCTGTAGTGCCAGCTAGATGAAGAGATACCAAGACCACATCTTATGAACATCTGCACTCTCTCCAGTGTTGAATGCTGGTGGCAGCCAGTGCACCCCCACCTCCACCCCCCAGTAGACACACCTGTGGTATCAATGTGAAGCTCCTACATCACCTCGTTCTCAAGTGATCGCATTCACAAACTCAGTGTCGATAGATGTTTACATCTGCGCTGTAACTGCAACAATTTAATCAACCGATTCGCACTGCAACCTGGTTTGCCTCTTATCTGTAGTTAATTTTATTTAATTTAATAACTGTACAGTACTCTGTTTATAGTTACCATTGTCCTTAATGTAAATATGTAAGAAAAATTGTGTATGTTTCTGTCCTGTGTGCTGTTTGTTGTTTATGTGTCTTTCTGGCTGCTGTTACAACCAAATTTCCCCTTGTGGGACAATTAAAGGATTATTCTATTCTATTCTATTCTATTCTTATTCTAGTGTCCACTGTGCCCGCCCACCCAGCATCACCACGACGACGATTGCCGACGTGAATTCAAAAATGAAAATCAATATTGAATCGGTGTGTAACTTTGCCAAAACAATGTGGGACTCTGTAGTTTTCTCTGGTCCCCTCCCCAATCAGACCAGGAGTGACATGTTTAGCCGCATGTTCTCCTTAAATTGCTGGCTGTCTGAGTGGTGTCCCAGAAACGATGTGGGCTTCATAGATAATTGGCAAACCTTCTGGAGGAAACCTGGTCTTGTTAGGAGAGACGGCATCCATCCCACTTTGGATGGAGCAGCTCTCATTTCTAGAAATATGGACAAATTTATTAAACCCCCCAAAATATGTCTATCCAGAGTTGGGACCAGGAAGCAGAGTTGCAGTCTTACACGCCTCTCTGCAGCTTCTCTCCTCCTGCTACCCCCCCAAAAACCCATCTCCATAGAGACTGTGTCAGCTCCCAAAAAGACAAAAAACAAACTAAAAACCAGCAACAAACAACTTAAACATAAAAAATCACAAAGAAAGAACAATACAGTATCCACATCTGAACCAAAGAGTAAAACAGTGAAATGTGGATTATTAAATATTAGGTTTATAACACAAAATGTAAATATTATTACCCCAACCAGTCGCAGCAGATGGCCCCGCCCCTCCCTGAGCCTGGTTCTGTCGGAGGTTTCTTCCTGTTAAAAGGGAGTTTTTCCTTCCCACTGTCCCCAAAGTGCTCGCTCGCAGGGGGGGTTTAGATCTACCTTGAGGCAACTGTTGTTGTGATTTGATGCTGTATAAATAAAATTAAAATTGAACTCCCCTCATACATGTTAAACCAAAAGTAATGAACTGGTTTTGAAAACGTCAGGAGGAGGAAGTTCAGATATTTGTTTACAAACATAAGGAGTGAAAGTCAGAGATGCTGAAAAAAAACCCCTACTCAAGTACTTAAGTAGAGTAACAAAGTATTTGTACTTGGTTACTTCCCACCTCTGATGACAGCGTGAGCAGGGTGCTGTCCCTACCCCACAACCATGAACTGGATGAATGGATTATCTACTGAAACACTGGGTTTGAATGAAGACGATCAATACAGACTTTTATTGTGACAGAAAAGCAGGAAGTCAGACTCTCCTCTCTGCTCGTGGTTTTGTCAGTTTGCAGGGTGGAAGGTGACAGTGAACTGCAGGATCTGAGGACCTGATGGAGGACAGGCTGCCACCGATCGATCACACCCCCTCCCCGTGACCTCCATCATGCCGCAGCTTCAGCACTTCACCTCAGCGATGACATTCACACCTCAGAGAGTGAACCACCGCCACCGCTGCTCCAACTGAGTGCTAATTAAACTTCTGCTCACAATAATCCTCCCACGTGACATCCCCCAGCAAAGCCTCCACTCTTACACCCCCCCCTCCCCCCCCGAAGGTGAGGCAGGCAGCGTTCGTCCGGTCAGTCGATGCGAGCTGGTGGAGCTTCAAGACGTCTCGATCAATAACTTCTGATGGCGGGGAGCAGGCGAGTGGAGGTGGGGGGGAAAGACTGATGCTAACAATGCTAATGAGCCACACACTCACACAGAGTTCTGGGTGGAGCTGAGGATCGTGGGAAATGGCAGGTATTGATCAGTGAGCTCTGTCAGAGAGCTGTTGCCTAGGAACCTCTGAGCAGGTACACATCTGTAGGATTTGAACCAGCAGCCTTCCCCTCATGTCCTCGTCACATGAGGAAACACTCTGAACATGCCCATCGCTGTACCCACGACACACCTGCTGTTTCCAGCCTCTGCAGTCAGAACAACACGATGTACACGTTGTGGTACTTTGTGTTCTTTAATACTGATACTTGACTTTGTTACTGTTCCAACAGGAAATGTAACGACATCATTTCCTCCGGGCTTGATAAAGGTTTCTGATTAGGGTTAGGGCACGACCCCTCTCGTCCAAATACGGTGACACAAAAACAAACAAATGGTGGCTCTAAAACAGGATGTTACAGACCAGTGAGTGATGTCATGGCGACAGCGTTCATCTCTTACATACAGTCAGTGACAGCCAATCACTGATGTCACAGCAAGGAGGGGGGGCTCCAGTGGGAGGCGGGAGAGGCGGGGTCGTGTTACAGGAAACAGCAGAGCCCAGCAGGGACGCTGATGAATTATTGATCACCTTAATGGACAAGTTTTCATTTTTTCTGCATCACGTCACGTTTTGACTCTGTGAGGACGAGAGCTGCAGTCACCTGAGATTTCCCATGAGGTCTCAGTCACCAGGTCGCCAAGGAGACACGCCAGCTCTCCTCCCGGCCCACTGATAATGACGAGTCAGGACATTCAAAGTTACCTTTGCTCGGAGTCCTTATTATCTGAGCCGACAGGCCGGGCTTTAAAGATCAATCACATTTATAATCAATACGTCAGAGCAGACTTTCACACCGTGAAGCCACGCCCATCAGCAGACACCATCACACGCTGCAGCCAAGGAGCGCTCAAAGTGTATTCTAATCACAGGTGGAATAATAATCGATGAATGAAGCTGGCAGCAGGCGTGATGGTGGAAAACCACGAGGAGCTCTCAAATCTCACGAGGAAGCCAGAGGAGAACCCTGAAGATCTACGAGGAGCTGGGAGAACATCTCCCAAATCAAAGGCAAGCGAAGGAACGTCACTCAGGTGGTTAAAGAGGCAGTGGACCCGCATCCATAAACTTTGCTACTGGCTAAAATCTTCTGGTTCCTCGTGGTGTAAATTGGAGCTATCATCATGTAAGGGCACTTCTATACCAGCTTTGTGCTATTCCTCTTTACCCATAAAACCCTCTCTGTATACGTCTTGATGCATGCTCAATATCCAGGTAAGTAAATCTCCAAAGGTTCATTCTGTTCATCTGGACGTTTTCAGTGGGAGAAACGTTTCATCATCATCCAAGTGACTTCTTCAGTCTCAGCTGACTGCAGGTTTCAATCTTATAAACAGCACATTTGCATAATGACTGAAACCAGCCCACTGAAGGAACAATGGGCTGGGAGGTCAGTTCCTTAATCATAATTATGCAAATTCTCATGACCATTGATCAACAACCACTGATCAATAACCATGAGTACCATTCACAGAGAGTTGGGGAATGGCTGCAATCACAGCATTGTAAGATGGTGACAGATGTACCCTTAGGCCCCCTCCTCCATTTCCCTTTTCATATAATGGCCTCCTTGACTCCGCCCTCAAACCAGCGTTCCTCCCTGTCCAGGATGTGAACATCCTCATCATTGAAAGATGAGGATGTTCAGTGGGCTGGTTTCAGTCATTATGCAAATGTCCTGTTTATAAGATTGAAACCTGCAGACAGCTGAGACTGAAGGAGTCACCTGGATGAGTGACGAGACGTTTCTCCCACAAAACGCTCGGTCCAGATGAACAGAATCAACCTTTGGAGAGCTCTCTGTATGCTGATAATCTTCTTTGTTTTAGAGTGTTTTTGTTTAGTTGTTTTTTTCATATATAAGTATATTTACTTAGGAAAATGAAGAAAGGTTAATTGTATTTTGGTAAGTGCAAGTACTGTGTTGTTCTCTTTTTTTAATAAAGATATTTGGAAGAAAAAAAAGAGGCAGAGGACAAAGCTGCATCGAGTTTGTTTGCATTTATCTCGCCAATAAAGTTTTGTTGCATCTCTCTCTCCTCCCTGATCGTGCTGGGCATGTCTTCCTGTTTAGAGGTCGTTCTTCCTCCCCACTGTCACCGAGCACCGTTCACAGAAGGTATCTCTGGTACGTGTGACCTCTCGTCCTTTCAGAGCCCCGCCCCCCCCGCGGTCTGACGCTGTGGGCGGACCCTGAACGCAGCAGGGAGCCCATCAACAGAGTTGAGGTCAGTGAACGCCTCAGGAGAAACATCCTGATCAATACCTCTGATCAGTCCGCACCCAGCTCAGCACTCAGGGCCCCTGCCGTGACGTCACACGATGCTTCCTGTCTGATTTCAATGTAAAACTCTGTGCTGCGCTTCGGATCGTTTTTCACTCCGTCCTAAAAAATAAACTTGCTGATGCTGTTTCTATGGCAACGTTTCCGTGGCAAAGAGCGGTGTACCTGAAAGCGCAGAAACGAGCCGATCAGGGAGGAGGTTCATGTGTTCATCATGTGTTCATGTGCGCTGAGCTGCAGGACAACAAAACCCGCAACTCTAAGCATTTCCGGCACGGACTTTCAAAATAAAGTTTTGGTGATAGTTTGACGTGAGGGATTGGAGTAAAGTGCAGGAGCACATACGAGAATCGGCTGTTTTCATTCTGTTAAAACGAACAAAATGAACTTTTGAAGGCAGAACGTTAAGCTCCTAAACCTCTGCGCGCTGCAGCATCACAGCACAGCATCACGGACAGATGAATCTCGCTTTGAATATTTCTGCATGACTGTCTCAGGCAAAGCTGTTTAACATTTCAGCCTGGTTGTTGTTGTTATTATTATTTTCAACATTTTCATCGTCATTATTATTATTGTCCTCCTCCTGCGGAGACAAACGTTTTATTCTGAAGGCGCTCTCCTGGGACATCCGGTTCTGAGGGGGTTACCTGCCTCCACCTTGACGCATCTCTGACGGTCAGTCGGCATGACAACGCGCTCTCGAGGGCAAACGGGGAACGGCTGATCGGGAGGATGGCAGCAGAAGATGCCCAGTAACGGGAACAGCGGCGGGAATCGAGCGGAGAGGGGCTCCGGGACCAGCCCGGTCCATGTCCCGGCCATGGAGCGAGCCCGACCGGCTACGGTGACGGTGTCCGCGGTGAGCCTCGCGCTCAGCGTGCTGTCGCTGCTGCTGCTCGTCACCGCCATCTCCACCGACCACTGGTACGAGACGGACACGCGCAGGCACAAGGAGAACTGCGACCGGCACGGCTCCGACTCCAACGACCAGAAGAATCGCGAGATGCCCATCTACCACCTGCCGCTGGTGGACAGCGGGCCCCGGCACCGGGACGTGGCGCTCATGAAGCCCGTGCATGTGGGCAGCAGGGAGGAGGAGCTGCTGGAGAACTGGCGGGCCATCCTGGGGATGGGCATCCTGGAGACGGAGTGCGGCAGGCCGCTGTTCTCCACCCACTCCGGCCTGTGGAGGAAGTGCTACTTCAAGGGGCTGGACCCGGACATCGACAAGCTCATCGACCGGGGTCAGAAACACACACACACACACACACACACACACACACACACACACACACACACAGGAGGCAACACACAGACACACTCAGACAGACACACTGCAGAATAACGGTGCAGGTTAACACACACTAACTTCATCGACTGGGTTCAGACTGCAGAAACACACACATGTTCAGTGTGTGTGTTTGTATACATGGCATCGTGTGTGTGCAGGTTAATGTATGACAGGAGCACATTGTTAATGATTTCATGGAACAGCAATAACACCCCCCTCCACACACACACACACACACACACACTGTATCTCTGCTCAGACTCGCAGGTTTGTTGAAGCCTTTTAATCCTCATGGTTTCACGCACACACGTGATCAATAATGACGTCATACATAAACATGTTTGTATCAGTTACCGATGGATGATTGAAGAAGCATAACCGACCTGCTCACACACACACACACACACACACACACACACACACACACACACACACACACACACACACGGATGATCTGGTGTTGTTTAACACTGGATGACATCACAGCAGGTAGTGGCATAAATCACATGGTCACCATTAGTGTGAGGCCACGCCCTCTTGAACCCCGCAGTAACTGTGAGGCTCAGAGAGAGGTGCATCGTGGGATTTGTAGGGCTGGGTTTTTGTGCTGACCCAAGAGCAGCTTGGACGCCGCCGGCCCTGCTTTCTGCAGAGTGTGTGTCTGCAGTCTGGCCGGCTGCCGAGCTGAGAGCTGGAGGTCACAGCGATGGCGAGCGGCGAGGAGCTGGACCGCACATCAGATTAGAGCACTCCAAATTGCATCAGCCGACATTATGTTACATATCATTACACTGCATTAGGCTGGAGCTCAGATCCAATTAGATCGATTGATACCTGTGAGGAGGGCCAGCAAAGAGCAGGAGTACTTCCTGTTTATATGGCGTCGGCATCCGTTTGCTCTAACCAATTCAATTCAGCTTTATTTATAAAGCACCAAATCACAACTGTTGCCTCAAAGCGCTGCAGTCATTTCTGGATCGAGTTCATCTCGGCTCAGAGCTGGTACACGTCACAGGGTCCACACGGGATGTTAGTCCTGGGCCAGGGTAGTTCTGGTTAGTCCCCGTTAGTCCTTAACATGGTCAGTTTGGTTACTTCTGGTCCTGTCCTGCTCCTGGTTAGTGTTAGTCCTAGTTAGTCCTGGTTGGCCCAGTTGGAGGATGTTGTGCATGTTGTGTAGTTGTGGATGTACACACACAGATCATGTGACGCCATGCTGATGATGTCTGGCATGTATAGAAGTCCCGCCCTCATGTAACCTGAGAGGATGTTTAATGTGGGTTTGCTACGTTTTGTCAGCTTGGGTCTGGAAACAGCAGGTGTGGTGATGCTATCAGCTCAGGTACATCAGTGTGTGTGTTTGTACGTGAATCTTAAAGGTGTCTCACCTGTGTGACTTTGCAGGTATTGCAGATCGCTGCACTGCTGTCAAGTATCACTTTTCTCAGCCAATCAGACTGAGGAACATCCCCCTGAACCTGACCAGGACCATCCAGCAGGACGAGTGGCACCTGCTGCGTGAGTACACACACACACACGCACGCACACACACACACACACACACACACACACACACACGCACACGCACGCACGCACGCACGCACACACACGCACGCACGCACGCACGCGCACGCACGCACGCACGCACACGCACACGCACACGCACACACACACACGCACGCACGCACGCACGCACGCACACACACACACGCACACGCACACACACACACGCACGCACGCACGCACGCACGCACACACGCACACGCACACACACACACACACACGCACACACACACACACGCACACACACACACACAGCAGTAATCACTAAGAATGATTAACTGATCATCATCAGAGTCTTAGTCGCCGTCTCCACAAGCTTCAGTCTGTGTGTGTGTTGGTCCTGTATGTGTGTCTGTGTATTTGTGTGTGTGTTTGTGTGTGTGTCTGTGTGTGTGTTTGTGTGTGTGTGTCTCGTGTGTGTGTGTTGGTCCTGTATGTGTGTGTGTGTATGTGTGTTTGTGTGTGTGTCTGTGTGTGTTCCCTCAGTATGCCGTTCAGGGTCAGTCGGTGTTTCTCAGACTGTGGGTGTTTTCACACCTGTGCAGGTGACCCTAAGAGCAGTCAGCTGTGTGCGTTTCAGCCTCACAGTAGAAGAAGAAGAAGTGATCCTCCGCTTCCTGCCGGGCACATGCTTGCAACCTTGGACGCTGCGTCACACGACCGCTCAGCGAGGTCGCTGTGATTGGGCGCTCGGCTCTCTTTACACCAACGCTCTGTGTGCTCGGAGTTGCCTCAGCACCAATCACATCACAGGATTTTACCTCTGTGACATCACTGAGCGCGTCAGCGCCCTGTTCACTGCTCACGTCCCTGATTATAGATTATAGATCACCCTCCATCTTCGAACTCTTCCTGTAATTGGCTTGTGTTCTCGCCGCCATCCTCACTGCCAGTCACTGTTACCACGGAAACACACCATCAGTTTTATGTAACAGTACCAAGGAGTGGTTACCACGGCAATGTTTTGTGTTCCTTCATTTCCTGCACTGATCACTGTGTGCGTGTGTGCGTCCACAGACCTGCGGCGCATCACGGCAGGCTTCCTGGGCATGGCGGCGGCCGTCCTGCTGTGCGGGAGCATTGTGGCGTCGGTGGGCTTCTTCTGGGAGGAGAGCCTGACGCAGCACGTCTCTGGGCTGCTCTTCCTCATGGCAGGTAACTCACCTGCTCTGTGCAGCAGCCCCGTGTCTCCCCCTGCTGGTCGCAGCTGAGGTTCACAGCGAGTGACCATAGAAAGCGCCTTCAGGCAGCTGTGGTGATTTGGCACTTTATAAATAGAAAATCACCAGAGAGATTTGAGTGGGCTCGGCTATCAGAACATCAACGTGAAATCATTTAGAAAGATTCAAGTAAAAGGTGACGTGTTTGTTTCCATGGTAATGTACAGCGCCACACTGTAACGTTTCAGTGTGGTGTGCATACACGTGCCATATAAACTTCTAAACCTGCGAGTGCAGACTGTTAAACCTTATTAACCTGCCTCCGTTTGTAATAACTCACATTTGTTTAGTGACGAAACCCGAGGATGCTTTACAAAGACTGTAAATAAACGAAGGAAGGCTAGAGGTGGACGGTTTTGTTGAAGAGGTGAGTTTTGACAAGGTTATTGATGGACTCCAGTGATGGAGTAAAGCTCAGGGTGCAGCAAGTCAGACTCGGGCATTTATAAGTAAGAATGAGGATCATCAGGAGTCCGTGGAGATGAGGGTGGGGGTGACGTATGCTTAGTGCATACTGGAGCCTCTCCAAACCCAAACAGGACCCACTGCAGTAATCCAGCCATGTGGTGAGCAGTGTTGGGCAAGTTACTTTGAAAAAGTAATTAATTATAGTTACTAGTTACTTCTTCAAAAAAGTAACTGAGTTAGTAACTGAGTTACCAGATTCTAAAAGTAATTAATTACTTGAAAAGTAACTATTGTGTTACTTTTAAAAAAAACGTGTAACCCTCTGGGGTCCAGGGTATAATTGGCCATTTTAACCACTTTGATGTTTACTCCACATTTCACCTTTAAAAACGATTTCCTTTGCCTTGTTTGGTATCATTCTTTTCAGCACAACCTCACGTGTCTGAATCTACAGTCATGTTTTCATTTTGACATACTGTATTAACACAATTGATCTAAAATCAGTCAAAACACATAAATTCCAAGTAGAAAAAGTTATATTTTTTACTGTAACAACTACAAACATGTTTATTGAATCATATTTCATAACTTTAAATGCAAATATAAATTGTCAATTTTAAAATCATATGCACAAAGTTTGCAAACAAAGTTATTTGCAGCCATTTACCTTTTACCCCTTATTTAATAATCATTTCAAACTATTTACAGAACAATCAGCTGTTCTTCAATAAGATGCCACAAATTATTTGTGCCACTCCAAAAAAATAATCTCTGTCCACTATAAAGGAGAACATCACAGCCTGATACCTGCAGGTCTGACAGCAGCAGGTGTATCACTCCTGTTTCTACCTGGAGACAGCAGTCGCCTCATTGTTCTGACACACAACACAAAACTATCCACAACACTACACACTAACTACACAAGACAACACATTAACTACACACTCCAAACACGCTAAACGTCACAAATCTCACATCTCAAAACTCGCTCTCTCTCTCTCTCTCTCTGTCTGTTGTGACAGTGATGTACAGTCTTGTTGGTATATGTATGATTTCTATACATTTTACATCAAATAAAAACTTTGGTTGTAAGATTCAGATAATTATTTATTAAAAGCGAGACATTTTAAATGAGAATAAGAAAGTATATCTTTGTGCCCCCCTCTCCCTGTTAATGTCCTATCTGGCCCCCTGGCAAAGCTTTGCTAGACCCGCCCCTGCCCAGTTACCAGCTGTCAGCTACACAGAAAAGGATCCTGGTGTTATCTGTCTCTCAGAAACAGTTCATAACTTCAACTCATTCATGTCACCTAAAAGGTAAACCTGTTTCTCCATCACCTGTTCAGCTCTGATGATTCAGTAAGGACATCTCCTGGTTTCATCTTCATGTTTCCCTCTCACCACATATCCAAACAGACATCATGACCAGCAGCTTTACAGCTGTGGCTCCAGCAAACATCAGCTGATACTAGAAATTAATATTAAATCAATTCTAACAACAGCTGATCAAGCCTAAACGTGCTGCTGTTGTTTAGCGCAACATCCGGCGGTTTCCTCTTTCTGGCGCAAAGTGGGCGATAAACAAACGAGAGAGACGATCAGCTGATCATTGATCAGTTTCATGATTGAAGTAGCAACAGGAGAGGGAGGGGAGAGGAAGAGAGAGCTCCAGCTTTGTGTCTTTTTCCATTCTAGCTGAAGTCCCGGACAAACTTTGTTCCTTTTCAGCTCAATACGAAACGCGTAATATTTTCTCTGAATGCGGAACGATTCCGTCTTTTTACGGGATGGTTGGCAACTCTACTAACTAACCTTATGAATAAAATAAAGTTCACTATCAGTAACATCATAGCACCCACCCAGCTGTATAGAAACTCCGTCATGCTAGCTAGTACGCAGTACGAGTTATTGTAACTGACTGTAAAAAGTCAGCACAACGAAAATAAACTCCACCTAAACTTGGTTTATATCTGACCCAGATAGACTGCAGGTCATAACTTCTTACCTGAGGTTCAGTTCACCTGACACTCGGACCGGCGGCCGCCTCGGCTCTCTCCTCCTCCTGCCTCCCCTTCCCCTCATCCACCTGCTGGCCTCCACCACTTGCTAATGTTACTAAATCTGTGGAAGCTCCGACATAGCCACCACCAAACAACTGAGTTATTTTTACACATCTGCCAGCATCTGGACAATCCACCACCTTTCATTGTTTATACCGTTACAAAAAAAACAAAAACAAAAAAACCCACAAAAAACCATCGGCCCATAAAAACGAAAAAACACCACTGGCCCATGCCCGATGGCACTACCAGTCCAGCTATGGTCGTGCCATCAGTTAACCCTTCGCGTGCCAGCTGTGGCACGGGTGCCCAGGGTTGCCGACCCCTGGTCTACGTCCACGTTGTAATTGACAAGTGACTGTGGGGGGAGCAGGGTGGAGGGTTTGTATCATCAGCATAGAAAAGGAAGCAGAGACCTGGAGGCAGATGATCTGACCAAGGAGGGGCGAATAGGTGGTGCAGTAAAGGAGTCCAAGCACAGGACCCTGGGGCACACCGTGGTTACCTGGAGCCGAGGTGGAGCCGGAGCCTGCCACGGTGATGAACTGTGTTCTGTTGGAGACCGGGAGAGTGCGGTACCAGAGACGCCAAGATAGTTGGTGAGGGGTGGCGTTGTTTTAATTCAGAGTAAGCTGTTAAAAGAAGGACAGCACATTTCTACATCAGGGAACAAAGTTAGTGAAAGATTCATTTGCAGATGTGGTGACAGCTCTCCAGTGAGACATTAAAGTTGAATAAAGGAAGCTCAGAAACAAGTGAAACACTGAAATAAACCAAACATTAACTGTTAAAAATGATGAAAGTGAAGCCAGTGGGGGTTTTAAAAACGGGGTTCTCGCTGGTATCATGAGCCTCGACCTCCTGGTCAGCTGACAGCTGGTGGGGCGAGCAGGCCGTTAGACCGGCGGGAACAGACATCTCTGAAAACCTGGGAGCACTTTTACAAACAGGCGATTCGGGGATACACACAAGAACACATACGATTCCACGAACACAGATGACAAACTTTCACATACAGAACGCCGACAGGTGCGACTCAGGTAACAGAGTGAAAACTGAGAGAGAAATAAGACTGTAAATAAAAAATGTGAGAGAACAACAGTGAGCAGAGGTAGAACACGACAAGTCACGTCTGACGCAACACCTGTGGACATGACTCGTACAGGAGGAGACGGCTTACCTTTACCCGTTAGAGCGAAAGTGAACAGGCTCACCTTAACAGGGATGTTTCTCAGGGTATCTCCTGTTTCTAATACTGAGGCACTGACACTGAGGAAGGCTCCCTCTCTGCTCTTTGAGCCGTTTCCAGGTCCAAAGTCAAACGAACACTGCAGCATCACTGAGAGTTAAAAACTGTCTAAATTATTTCATCTTTAATAAAATGATCAGCGTTGCTGCTTTACCAGGTGTAACAATTAAGTTTAACATCCATGAAAACAGGATTTATTAAATTTAACAGAGTTAGAAGTTAGCAGGAAGTTAGCTCGCTAGCTTCCACCTAAACATGATATAGCATGTTCTGACTGAGAGATTTCTGAAACATTCAAACGTACAGCTCTGCTATCACTTCCAACATAAATGAAGACAGAAAACTAAACAGCAGTGACGTTTGTAGGGTTACTGAAGTTGGGCTAGCTGCTATATAATGTGCTACGTGATCGCTAGCAACACAGCTATGTTAGCATAACATAACGTTAACTTTTATTGAGTGGAAAAAAGTTAACGTGAGGGTTCCCGATGGTTAGGGACAAATGCAATCACATGGCAGGATGCTGTAAAACAGCGGTCCCCAACCTTTTCTGCGCCACAGCCGGTTTAATGTCCGACAGTATTTTCATGGACCGGCCTTTAAGGTGTGGCGGGTAAATACAACAAAATAAAAAGAAACGACAAAGACACAAACTGTGGTATTTTGTAAGAATAACAATAAACGTGAATTCACTGTGTAATTTTGTAACTTTATTAGCAGCGTCCTCCTGAAATGCACCAACAACCTTGAGAGTAACATCACCTCTCTTTATGCTCTCTGGTTGCTATGGTAACACGTACATATTTCTTTCAAAATAAGACACACGACTACAACACGGGAAAAGACCCAGGGAAACCGAGTTAATGATAAAAACACCCGAGCCTCAACTCTCAGTGCCCGGTACCAAACGGCTCACGGACCGGTACTGGTCCATGGCCCGGGGGTTGGGGACTGCTGCTGTAAACGGACCAAACTTCAGTCAGGAGAACAACTGAGATAATCCATCCACAATGCGAGGTTAGTCATTAATATCCTGCTGCATGGGCTGGGCTGGAGTTCCATCGTAAGGTTTTAATAACCGTGCTTTAAAATGAACAGTGGTGATAAAAACTGAGAGGCCGACAGCGATCACTGACTGTTTTTAGGGGCTTGTTCAGATTAAATAGAACAAGATACAAAACATTAAAACATGTTAAAAACACAACAGTCTTAGTAAACACACAGTAGTTTGCACCTGGAGGCAGGATTCATACGTCATCACTTATAGACCGGCTTGTGTTGACAGTCAGAGGCTGCAAGTTCATATTTTACCTGCTGGTAATGCACCTGCCGGTCTCAGCCAATTACAGCCAGCACTGATTCAGGTTCAGGTGTCAGTCTGATCTGGTCTCTGATTCGTTCTCAGGGATCTTCTGCACCATCTCCCTGTGCACGTATGCAGCCAGCGTGACCTACGACCTCTCCAGAAACCCGCCCTTCATCTACGGTCTGCCGGCTGATGTGGATCACGGTTACGGCTGGTCCATCTGCTGCGCCTGGGCCAGTCTGGGTCTCACCGTAGCGTCTGGCTGCCTCGGCACCACCTTCCCCTTCCTGAGCCGGGCCGGAGCACTGCGGTCCAAAACCGCCCGCGAGTCCTCCGTCTGAGGCGAGGAAGAGGGTGATTCTTGGACAACAAAAGGTGTAATTTTGGCCGGTTCCGTAATAGGAGGGGCCTCGGACTGCAGACGGAGCTGCGCACCTGTTCGTGCTCCTGATTTGGACCCAGCTCAGGTCACCGCAGCGTGCACTCTGAGCCTCGCCTGGTTCCTGTGATCCATCTCCGCAGTGGTGTGGCCAAAGGTACCATCAGTGATCAAGTTAATAAAAGATAAATTAGCTGTTGGTCAATCAGGTGAGTCAGACAGGTGGCCAGGTCTCAGCAGCCGTCTGTCAGTCAGCTCTGACTCACTGTTTTCTTTCTGCGGTGCCATCGTCCAATCAGAAGCTTCATCGGTGCAAAGGTCACCTGAACTGAGGCGGGTCACAATCAGCTGCTGCAGCTGGGTCCCCATCAGGAGCAATAACAGGAAACAGTGTGAACACACACACACACACACACACACACACACACACAGGTGTGCGCTGGGATCCAAACCTGCTGCAGGTGTGATCTTCATGGAGCCTTCCCATGCGGATGTTTCGGAGCGCTGCGCTCCGATCAGTTTGGGTGGAGCTTCAGGTGCACGCGAGCGCTCTGAGCTCAGGTGAGTGTTATCCAGTCGTGCGGGGTTCACACGTTGCTTAGGCATTTGATGTTCGGGTGTGGCCTTCTTAGTGATGACAGCCAATTACAGACAAGCAAAGCTAATTGTTCTTGTTCGACTTGGATCCACACGCCAGTTCAAAACGTGATAGGTGTGAATCCCGCCTGATGGATCAGAGTCTGAGCTGCGGAGCGTCACGTGACCAGGTGGCGTGCTGCAGGTTTGGATGGCGGCGTCCGCTCACAGATGTGTATATAAATGTGCTTTCAGCTGCGAGCTGAGCCACAGACTGAACCCTTTACTCTGCGACGCTGAGCAGGTGCTGCTCGCTGACTTCAGGCTTCCCGCAGGAGGGAACGCACAGACAGATCCAGGTGTCAGTGCTGCCGCTCTGTTATGAAACAAAGCAGTTGACCTTTAACCTCTGTCACCGACTCCTCTGTAAACAGGGTATGACACCATTTATGTTTAAGCTTTTTCAGGTATCAGCCTCTGAGACTGCATCAGCCTATCGGAAGCCCCGATGCCTTCTCGTGACCCCCCCGTACGAGCAGAATCGGATGTTTGAAGTTCAGACTCTGAGCTTTCAAAAACATCTGGAATTACAGACATTCATCCACCAGCTGCAGACACCAAACTGAGAATGTCCACAGCATCCTTCCCATCATCAGGAGGAGGGCTCTGATGATCAGCGTGAGGAGGAGTATCAGGGGGGCGGACCCATCGAGGCTCCTGAGGGCGGATGACGGTGGATGAAATGTTTGTGTGCGGCTCAAAGTCAGAACTTTATTTAATTTCAAGCCGACACGCAGAGCGAAACGGTGACTCACCATCACTATCGACCTTTAACCTGTAGATTCCACACTAAAAGCTCCCATGTTCCTCCTGATACCCCATCATAGCTCCACTGTCCCCTCATGGAACCTTTGTTGCCCCCTGCTGGACACAGCTGTAAATACATGGTGTAAACATGATGGGACTTGTCACCTGTAGCTGCTCCTGTGGAAGATCTGTCAGCATTTATTGGATGTATTTATATCTGAGAATTAAATATTTGTTAAATGTGTGTGAGGCGTGTTATTGTAGTTCTGATAACATCACATAATGAAGAGGCGCAGGCTTCACCGAGCACATCAGGGCAGCACAACTCACCTGGACTGGATCCAGTTACCAGGTGAGTTAGAAGGTACCCGGTGGAGACAGTCACATGTGCTGCTGCTCAGAAACGTCTGTCATTCACCTGTAACATGAACTGTGGAAGAGAGTGTTACGGGTTCGAAATTGAGGATGAGAGTAAAACAATGATAGTCCAGAAGAGGTCGTTCAAACAATTGATTTTAATGCACGCAGCGTGGAGAGGTGCAAACTGCAAAACAGTTGTACATCTCTACCCAAAATACACTCTAGATTGCTTTTATAACATCAGGGTATTGTAACGCCCCTTCTTGCGTTTACAAGCACATAATTTGCATGTACAGAACATTCATGTATTTTAAGAATTAAATGCAACATAGAGGTTCCTCCTTGTGGCATACTCTTCCGAATATGGTGATGATCTAAGGCCTTTGAGGTCACCTCGGACTGGACCTCTCCTTCCGTCACCTGTAACTAGGCAAACTCAAATACCACAAGAAGCTGAATACATTCAGGCCTTTGCTCAGCTACTATTGTACTGTAACAATATACTCAGCATATGAGTTATGATACATATATTTAACTCAATCATTTTAAAGTAGTTATAACTGCACCTGTAATAAACATGTTAATATTTGATTATGATAACCCCTATAATATAAATTATAACATAATGCCAGCAGCTTCAATAAACACTTTGATGAAATGATAATTAATGCAATGATAAGATGATGGTTATGTAAAATAATCCCTGTAATTCCACAAGAGGTAGTTGGAAGAGCTGATGTTCTCACCTGTGCAGGTTTCTTATTCACTAAAAGGTACCTGACCCAGCCCGGCCCTGAGCGAGTCTAAATGTTTGTCACTGAAGAACATTTCAATAAAGTTTCTTCCAGCACCATCAGATGCTATGAAGCAGAGTTCAGCAGAGCTCAGAGGGAGACGGTGACTTGTGACCATGAAGAAGAACCACTGAAACCCAGAAACAGGAGCTCAAACCATGAAGGAGACATATGTCTGTGAAGGTTCTCAGTCATCCAGGTCATCGTAGACTAAGGAGCTTGGAAAGAAAAGTGTCTGGACTTCTTTAAGTTGCTTGAAGAGCCAAGGTGTGAAAACGGGTAGGTAGAGGATCATCAGGGGGTCCTTTATCCCTCTTTGGGGGGACACTCCCACAGGGTTTAAATCTGGGACTCTCCACCATTTGACTCTTAGAACTGAAGAAGCTTCTTGGATGAGAGGTGAAACGTCTGCAAGCAACTTAAAGAAGTCCAGACGCTTTTCTTTCCAAGCTCCTTAGACCATGAAGGAGACAAAACTAAAGAATCAGGAAACTGGAGAGAGGTCTGAGAGCTCTGAGTCTGCCCAGCACGCTTATAAGAACAAGGTGTGACATGTTAACATTGTTTAAATATGCAGGGACTAGGCTGCTTATTATCACAATGACAAAGAGACTGTGCTTAGAGTGACCATCTAATATTAGTCTCACATGTGAGAAATTTGTTTTGTTACAGCAGTGGACAGTGCAAAATTGCATAGAGAAATTAGAGAAAAAACACTGAAATAATATATCTATGAGATACTGTGCACAATAGAAAAGAATAAAATAAAATAAAAATAAAATACTATATACAATCGAATAAAATAGAATACAAATGCTATATACAACTGAGTATAATACAATGATGCCAGAGAGAGTATTGCACTTAGTGTTATTGCACATGTGTGGATGTGTGTGTTTGATCAGTTGAAGTCTTTGTTGTGGAGTCTGACAGCAGTGGGGAGGAAAGACCTGTGGGACAGAGATTTTCTTTTGTACATTAAGATTTTGTGTACTTTTTGATATTTTGGTGTTATTTTTAGTTTTGTATTTATTTATTTTTTGATAAATTTTGAATATTTTTGTTTCATATTCCATTTTTTTGTTGAATTTGGAATCTTGTTAGTTATTTTTAGTCCTCACTTTTAGACCTCGACATGGCTGCCAACGTCACTGTGACACGCGCAGTGAAGCACGCTCTCGTGCGCAGGAGCCCCGCCCATATACGTCAGGACTGGCCCTGTACGCATGCGCAGCCGATACTCTACGGTTACCCAGACTCGGGTGACAACAGCCGTCCTCCGTTAGCTCACGGACTGTCCGCCTGTCAGGGGCCCGGGGCCGGACGTGCCGTCTGAGAGAGTCCGGGGGACATAGTGTGGGCAGCGGACGCTAAGCGAAAGCCACGACGCCGGAGAGTCGGTGTGTCGGTGAGCCTTTGGTCCCCACCGCCCGCCCGGTAACAACGCGCCCGCTGCCCGGCAGCTGCTGGCCGGTCGGTCCGTTTACCGAGCCCCCGCTAACGCTAACAGGCGGGCTAACGCCGCGGCAAATCACCGTCCCCAGCGTCCCGGTGCCCGTTCATCATGCTCTGCTCCCGGTGAGGGGAGCCGCGGCAGCTGCTAGCCCGGAGCTAACGGCTAGCTCTCCGAGGATGGTCGCAGTGAGGGCGGCTGCTCTGGAGGATCGGCCCGGATGTTCTGAGCTTCACGGCTTCACCCGCCCTGCTGGACCCGGACTGCCGCTCACCGAACCGGGCGTGTGAGTCCGGCTGCTCAGACCCGCGGGAGCGGCAGCCATGCAGGCGGCGCAGCCGCAGTACGACTTCTTCAGCGAAGAGAACGGTCCGAAATGGAGAGGCCTGCTGGTGCCCTCACTGGAAAAGGTAAACACACACACGACCCCGAACAGAGACACACAGACAGACCTTCAGGTGTGTGCAGGTGAGCTGTGTGTGTCCTGACGGTGCTCTGAGCAGGTGTTTGTCTCACCCGAGTCCACCCTCGGGTTGTGGTGCATCGTGGTTACAGAGCATCACGGTGGTTGGCAGGTGAAACTCCACCTCCATGATGACGAGAGCTTCATCAGAGCCTTGTGTGGAGGCTGATCCACAAATACCTGGATCATTGTGTCCTCACCTGTTTAGACGATCATCATCGTCAAACATCAGTCTGACCTCACACTGAAGGTGATAGTAGTGAGGATGATGATGGTGGTTCCACAGAAGAGGGGCCTGAAAACTGAAGGCTCTGCCTCCCATTCTACTTTTAAATTTTTACTTTTAAAGGATTTTGAATTCTGGATTTAACAGGAAGCCAATGAAGGGAAGCCAATACAGGAGAAATCTGCTCTCTCTTTCTAGTCCCTGTCAGGACTCTTGCTGCAGCATTTTGGATTAACTGAAGGCTTTTCAGGGAGTTTTTAGGACTTCCTGATAATAAAGAATTACAGTAGTCCAGCCTGGAAGTAATAAATGCATGAACTAGTTTTTCAGCGTCACTCTGAGACAGGATATTTCTAACTTTAGAGATGTTGCACAAATGGAAGAAAGCAGTCTTACATATTTGTTTAATATGTGCGTTGAAGGACATGTCCTGGTCAAAAATGACTCCAAGGTTCCTCACAGTGTTACTGGAGGCCAAGGTAATGCCATCCAGAGTAAGAATCTGGTTAGATACCATATTTCTAAGATTTTCAGGGCCGAGTACAATAACCTCAGTTTGATCTGAATTAAGAAGCAGAAAGTTAGCGGCCATCCAGGTCTTTATGTCTTTAAGACATTCCTGCAGTTTAACTAATTGGTGTGTGTTACCTGGCTTCATGGACGGATAGAGCTGGGTGTCATCAGCATAGCAGTGTAAATGTATGCTATGTCTTCTAATGATGCTGCCTAAGGGAAGCATGTATAATGTAAACAGAATTGGTCCTAGCACCGAACCCTGTGGAACTCCATAATTAACCTCAGTGTGTGAAGAGGACTCTCCATTTACATGCACAGATTGGAGTCTATTAGATAGATATGATACAAACCACTGCAGTGCAGTACCTGTAATACCTACAGCCTGGTTGGAGATTGGCCTGTAGTAGAGCTGTGTGAACAGATGACTTTTACTCAGAAAGATCAATTGGAGAAAAAGAGTCTAAATGAATATCAATGGTACTGAAAGTAGCTGTAGATAATATTACATCTGTGGGATGATTATTGGTAATTTTTTCTCTAATGATTAAAATTTTATTTGTGAAGAAGTTCATGAAGTCATTACTAGTTAACGTTAAAGGGATGGTTGGCTCAACAGAGCTCTGACTGTTTGTCAGCCTGGCTACAGTGCTGAAGAGAAACCTGGGGTTGTTCTTATTTTCTTCAATCAGTGATGAATAGTAAGATGTTCTGGCTTTGCGGAGGGCTTTCTTATAAAGCAACAAACTATTTCTCCAGGCTAAATGATGATCCTCTAAATTTGTGACACGCCATTTCCTCTCCAGCTTACGAGTTATCTGCTTTAGGCTACGTGTTTGAGAATTATACCACGGAGTCAGGGACTTCGGATTTGAGGCCTTAGTTTTCACAGGAGCTACAGTATCCAGAGTCGTACGTAGTGAGGAGGTAAAATTATTAATAAGATGATCGACCTCTGTTGGAGTAGCATTCAGATAGCTGGAGGAGTTTAGCTGCTCCTCTGAGTTTGTTATCCCTGATATGAGCTAACTTCAACTCTGAGTCACTTACCATGGTAACAGACTGTGAACTTAACCTGATAACTGGCAGGTGTTATTCAATAAACACTGAGTTTCTCTGTGACTCCTCCCCTCCTGCTGCACCTGAACCAGCTGACTGACCCTCTGATTGGTTTCCTCGTTCATAGTTGCTGCCAACGTGCACAGAGGAGCAAAATCTGCTGCAGCAGTTTGTTTTTACAAAAACTGAAGTCCCAGATTAATGTTAGTTTGTTGGTTACTTAACATGAAGCTTTTACAGTCATTCAGTCGCCAGTATAACAGGATAGAGGCAGCGATGACATCACAGAGGCAGCGATGACATCAGAGTCAGATGTCTGTGGACACTGATGCTGTCAGTTTCCTTGCAAACATTTCACACTGATTGATGATCAATCGTCTGTCTTATTGCTCCAGTCGCTCTGATGGATAAACGTGCGTCACAGTTGGATCTTGGAGATGACGTGAAAATCTGAGTGAAGCTGAGACTGAAGTGACTTTAAGACTCTAACACGGAACTAAATGTGTTTAAAATCAAGTTTTAAGTGCAGCAGACAGGTAGGGCGGGGCCATATCATACCGTTCACGGTAATACCGGTATAATGTTGGGCAACGATAAGAAGATGAAATATGGCGATAGAATATGGGTAAAACGCGCATGCACAGTGCCTTTGTTTTCATACGCACATGGTGGAAAAAGCATGGCGGCGACAGAGAATGAGAAGGGTGAAAGCGGATCGTTGAATGAAATGGATGAACCAGAACTGGTTTGTAAAAATGCTGCAACTTCGGTGGTGTGGAACTGGTTTAGCTTTCGTCCCTCAGATACACAACAAAGCACTATTTTTGGTAGAGCATGCTAGCGGGCCGTCATTATTACCGTGTTTTTTGGAAAATACGGCACACTTAAAATCCTTTGATTTTTCTGAAAATCGACAGTGCCCCTTATAACCCCGTGTGCCTTATGTATGAACTCTGGTTGTGTTTACTGACCTCGAAATGATTTTGTGTACACGGTGCTCGAAAATCTGTCAAATGTTTCAGTACGACTTTGCTAAGCTACGAAGCCGCACTGCTTGATGGATTGTCGGAGCATTACGGCTATCGTAGGCAGGAGCCTCGCGGAGTGATACGTACTGTGCTTCAACATAATATTACCGTATTGTGTGTGTATAACCTCTTTTTAAATTTTGTGGACATTATACATGGTTATGCTGAGGATATGTCGGCCAGTTTCCACTGGAAATGCCTTTTGGTTAAACTTGTTGGAAGTCTCCAAAAGTTGAATCTGTTCATCTGGACGTAGCGTTTTGTGGGAGAAACGTTTCATCATCATCCAGGTGACTTCTTCAGTCTCAGCTGACTGCAGGTTTCAATCTTATAAACAGTACATTTGCATAATGACTGAAACCAGCCCACTGAAGGAACAATGGTAATCAAAACGCTACGTCCAGATGAACAGATTCAACTTTTGGAGATTTACTTTCCTGGATGATTGAGAATGCATCAAGATGTTTATGTTGGAAGGTAATAATAATAATAACAATAATAATAATAATAATAATGATGATGTCCAGTTCCGATCACATTCAGCAGCTTCTTCTGCATTTATGACCTGAATTCCTGATTTCAAATGTCTCGTCCTTCCAAACTTAAATATCTAAAATCTGTAACCGCTGAGACGTTTGTGAACTTCGCATTCATGAGCTGCCCAGCATATTTATTAGTAGCTGTCAGGAAGCCACGAGCTATCAGTGACGCTATGACTGATCTGTGTGTGTGTTCAGGTACTGAACCAGGTGCATCCTAACCTGGTGTCCCAGCAGGAGGCGCTGCAGTACGTGGAGGAGCTGATCCTGCAGCTGCTCAGTATGCTGTGTCAGGCTCAGCCGCGCACGTGCCAGGATGTTGAGGTGAGACGGACGCACGCTAACGATAATGCACACCAGGTTCTTTCTGTGTTTACTGTCATTTTTAACATTTAAATAAAGTTTTGATGTTTGCGTCAGAAGTCAGCTGGAAGCAGCTGAACAGCCAATCACATGAGTTCCTGATGATGACATCACTGTGAGGCCGAGGTGGGATCGGCGGCTGCGATGACGTAACGAGGTGCTGTCTGGGAAAAAAAACAAAACGCCACGCTGTTGGCGTTTTAAACCTCAACCCGATCCCTGATATTTAACCTTTGACCCCTGACCTTTGACCTTTTACCCCTGACCGCTCCTCAGACTCACATCCTGTGTGTGTTCGTGTTTGGTGACACGTGCCATCTGTTGATCGCGCTCACAGAGGTCACCTGATCCCTCAGGCTGCATCATGTGACAGGACATGATGTCGTGTAAGTGCTGGACATGTGACCAAGCAGCAGACGGTCTAGTGAAAAGCACAGCTGCCGACTGGCTGCGCTGCACACCTGGACAGGTGTAAGGATGTAAGTCAGTACTACCTGTCGATACCAGTACTCGTCAGTACTGTGACCGATACTCGTCGTCCCGGTTCCTTGTGATTGTTGCCGAGCAGGTGTGAACACCGAGGGTTGATCTCCGCACAGGTGCCGTTACCTGAGCTGAACCTGAGTAATAGAACGCACCGTTTCAGCCCACGTCTCCTGAAGTGTTGATGGCACTAACTTCATCTTCATCGCGCTCCTCTTCTTTGCTCAGTGGACCCGTCACGTCGTCATGGCGCTCCTTTGTTTTTCCTCATCGTCCACAGCACAGCGTCTGAATCATGGATGTGACTCAGGTTCTTGGATGACATCAAGGATTTAGGACAGGAGGCAGTTCTCCAGAAACGCCCGAGTGCAGTCAGAGTCTCCAGTTTGTAAAATCCACTTTTGTGAAGCCAGACGGAGCTTATCGTTAGGCAGGTTTCTTCCTGTTTTCCTTCCCACCGTCAGCTCACAGAGAGTTTTCTCTGTACTGCTCTTTACCTTACAGCGTAAAGCGCTTTCGGGCGACTGTTGCTGTGATTATATAAATAAGTTGAATCAAGAGACCCGTCAGTAACCGAGCCGTGACGGACAGAATAACCTCGGGTTATTGGCTCCCTTTATCCACTCAGAGCACAGGACAGGTGTGCTGTGCCGTGTGATCAACTATACCCATGGCTTCAACCCAGAAACCACATCAGATCTAGGGCCGTGCGATATGACCCGGTTATCTCCCGATAACCTTATATGTCACTAAATGTGCTTTTTCTGTAACTCGACCGGTGTGAGGCATTTTCAGCGGAGTGTTCTGACCAATGCATGAAACCATCTATTTTTAGATAGAAGTCGTAACGGCCGCCGTTGTCTTTGTGAGTCTTTCTTACACGGCGTGCTGCGGGGAAACGCCCGCTCTAGCGTTTGAGTCTCAGGTTGGTTTGGAGCACCGGACGGCTCTTTGTTGCTTCTCGTCCGTAAACTCTCTCCACTCTCTGTCACCTGAGAAGAGCTTTGTGCTGTTTGAGTCTGAGGTGGGCGCCGGTTTGTGCCAGAACTTTCTGGTCCGTGTCAGACGTTTCATAACCAAACCGTGTCCGTGCAACAGAGGCGGCCCTCGTGTAGGAATAAGGTCCTGGATTTGTGTGGACTGGTCCGTCTGTTTGGAGCTACCTGGTTCTGCCTCGTCTAAACTGGTCATGCTGGGATTCTCTGTGCCCGCATCCATAAACAGTGGATTTTGCGTCACCATGAAACAAACGATAGTGTATAATATGAAAGATGTTGTCATTGCGTCGTATCGCACAGCCCTGCTCAGATCAGGTGTTGTTTGGTTCACATCGGCCCAGCCCAGGTGTGCAGGCTACCTGAGTCCGCTTCGTGTCCTGAACCCGCCCGTTTTTCTCTCCAGGAGCGCGTGCAGAAGACTTTTCCTCACCCGATCGATAAGTGGGCACTCAGTGATGCTCAGAGCGCCATTGAGAAGAGGAGGAGGAGGAACCCGCTGGCGCTGCCTGTTGATAAGATCCATCCCCTGCTCAAGGTACACTTCTTCATCATATGGCTTACACACATTTCCCATGGTGCCTTGAGTGTGTTCACCACAGTGCTGTGCTTTAGGAGGTGCTGGGCTATAAGATCGACCACCAGGTGTCCGTGTACATGATCGCCGTCCTGGAGTACATCTCTGCGGACATCCTGAAGCTGGCAGGAAATTACGTGAGGAACATTCGACACTATGAGATCTCCCAGCAGGATATCACCGTGGCCATGTGTGCCGACAAGGTCGCACACGCACACGCACACAGCAAAATACAACACAGTCCACGTGAAAGCTCCACACCGTGCAGCCGCTCAGTCCGTCTCATGGTTTGGAGGAACCTTTAAACTCTGCGTGTCTCACCTGTAGGTCTGTGTGTTGCTGTGCAGGTGTTGATGAACATGTTTCACCAGGACGAGGAGGACATCAGTGGCTTCCCGCTAATGGATGAGGAGCCATCAGCCAATGAGGAGCAGAGTTACTACGAGCTGGTGAAGAGCTTCATGGCAGACTGTCGGCAGTACCTGAGGCAGCTCAACCTGATCATCAGGGTGTTCAGGGAGCCCTTCAACTCCAACTCCATGCTCTTCTCCCAGCACGTATGTCCACCGGTGACATCACTAACTGGTCTGGTGATTGGTGATAAATGAGATCTGTACACTGTTGTGAGTGACGATGATGTGTTTGATCCGTGACATTCTTAAGTTGGTGTAATTGATGAGTCTCTGATTGATTGCAGGATGTGGAGAGCATCTTCAGTCGGATCCTGGATATCCACGAGGTGACGGTGAAGCTGCTGGGTCTGATCGAGGACACGGTGGAGATGACCGGTGAGGGAAGTCCTCATCCTCTGGTGGGGAGCTGCTTCGAGGACCTGGCTGAGGTCTGTACGCCTGTGCGATTGATCTTTTGATCGATCGGTCGTCTGCTTTAGAATGACGTGAGCTTTGATTGGCAGGAGTTGGCTTTCGACCCCTATGAGACGTACGCCCAGGACATCCTGCGCTCTGGCTTCCATGAACACTTCCTCAGCCAGGTGTCCAAACCTGGAGCTTCCTTCCACCTGCAGGTGAGGCCAGTACTCTGATTATAATGGTTCTGTCAGAGAAGGTGAAAGCAGACCTTTCTGACCTTTGACCTCTTTGCTCTGAGGTTCTGGGATCAGTTAAATAAAAAAATAAAGCCTGTAGTGTTTCCTGCACATTCGTTGGCTAACGACTTATCAATCACAAGTCGTTAGCCAATGAGCGCGCTTTCACAGTCAGAGCCACCTTTCCTCTGATGTCATAAGAAAAACAGACGAGCGGGTGCACCGTCAGCTGATTTTCATGTGACACGAACCTCTGCTCAGGTGTGCAACATGTTGATAGAGATCGGCGTGTGCGGTGGGTCACGTGACCGCTGATGATAAAGCGTCTGTCTGTCTGTCTGCAGTCCATCTGCGAGGGCTTTAAAGAGGCTGTTCAGTACGTTCTGCCCAGGCTGCTGCTCACACCTGTTTACCACTGCCTGCACCTGTTCGAGATCCTCAAGGTGAGTCTCCTGACAGTGACGTTTGTACGTGTGTGTTAAATCCCGCTGCACGTTTCTGCACGCTTCCACCCGCAGAGATCAACAGAGGCGATGCAGAGGGCTCGAGATTCAACACACAAGTGCACCTGTAACGCACCTGTAACTCACCTGCCTTATACACGCACTATACCTGTATCACACCTGGTCATAGCACCGCCTTATGACGTGGCAGTATCCTGCCACAGAGCGTTCCCTGCAGGCCAGCAGTGGCTGAGCACATGAAACTGGTCCCAGGTGAACCCAGTCAGGTGCGGTGATGGCACACACCAGTCTCCCGTGGAGCCGGTCCAGGTCTGGGACTTTCCACTGCGGCCGTAAGAGGCTTTGCCCCTCTGAGGGCAAATCTCTGAAATGCCTCCAGTCATGTAGTGCAGATTATTTCACAGCTGAGGGCTCACAGGGGGGCAGAGGGGGTCCTGGACTCTGATTGGACAGCACAGGTTTTGTTCTTGGTTCTCTGTCTGATGGAGGTAGTTAGCCCCTCCCCCCTCTGTTTCCACAGCAACTGGAGGAGAAGAGTCAGGATGACGAGGATAAAGAGTGTCTGAAACAGGCCATCACGGCTCTGCTCAACCTGCAGAGCAGCATGGAGAGGATCTGCTCCAGGAGCCTGGCAAAGAGGAGGCTCAGGTACGCACACCTGCACGCACACAGACACACACGTGCCCGATGGACGGGCAGAGGGCGTGAATAGAAATGATAATAAGAACCTCGTGACCGACAGCAGGTTATTGATCTTTACCTGTTCATCGATAACTAATATTCAGCGTCAGGCGTGTAGACCACACGAGGACTGCTCCTTTACCTGTTCATGGCAAAGAGTCAGCCTTCACACCTGAGTGTGAGATCTCCGAGCGGAACCAGGACAGAACCAGAACCGGCCGAGTTCAGCTGTAACTGCCTGGCACTCGGCAGCAGCTCGCACTCTGCACAAACACTGTGGGTGGGACTCCGCCCATCCTCTGCGTTTCCCTTTGGACCAAAATAGAGCAGGATGGGGAGGGGAGGGTTCGTTAGGGTCGCCGGTGGGGGGGGGGTGGCGGTGTTTGGAGGAAGTGGCGTAAGCGCGAGGGCAGCTTATTGTTCTCTGTTAGAAAGAAAAGAGCTCAGAGAGAGAGAGGGGGGAAAAGCTGCTGCTGCCGCCCGCTCAGTAAAGTTTCTGTTTTATTACACCGAACGACGAACGAGCGGGCGGAGGACCCACGGTCGGATGACTGGCAGGCGGACATGAGGACGTAGGTGACCTCTCTTTGTTCTCTCTGTGTTTTCCTGCAGGCGTGATGGTGGTAGACAAAGAGCGATGGAGGTAAACTGGAGAAAAGCAGTGGCTCAGATACGACCTGTTAGTGTTTTTGTTTGTAGCGGTCGATGCTAACGAGGGGATTGGTTGGTTTTAAGTTTGAGACGAGGGGCGTTCAGCATCAGGCTCAGAAGAAATGATGAAAAGAGAAATGTAATGGAGGTGTGGTTAAACTGATGCCCCGCCCACCAGCAGGGATGCTGCTTAGAACTGCATGCCGCATGCTCCCTCTTCTCCATAGCCTGGAGGACACGGCGTCCGAATCTCCGTTTCTGATTGGTCAGAGCACAGAAGTTTTCATTCCACCCTAACTCTGAGGAGGTGGAGGTGTTTCCCTCTGTGGCTGAGCACCACCTGTCTGGCTGATAAACTGACCTGAATACAGCGCAGACCGCCGTCCTCCATCTCCTCACTCACGAGTTAGAGAAGAGCTGCTGTAGCTCACAGAGGAACAAACTGGAAAAGATTTATATCAGCCTGTGAGGCGGGTGGAGGGAGATAGAACTGGTGGTGCAGTTGGATTCATCGCTGGTTAGACAAAGATGTGTTTCATAACTCTGAACAACAGATTTTTAAATCCGTCCCGCTGAGACTGAAGTGCAGGTGTCAGGTTTTAGTCATCGCCAGTTTAGCACTTGCTGCCATGTTCAGAGCTAACTGGGTGACGTGCTTGGTGCTCAGGTGAGGCGCTCATTACTCCGTTTTTTAATGCACTACTTTTGTTAAACGTCTTATTAAAGCTGAAAGTCACAGCTGGATGGATCCTTGCACAAATCGTGCAGATAAGGCTGGTAATGAATGACCAAAGGCAGGTGGATGGCGGCAGGTGGATGGCGTGGGGTAGAGAGGGTGACGCAGGGTAGAGATGCATAAAAGCCAATGATGAAGGTCGGTGCTGGCCGATGGGTTCAGAGTTATACTGATGGTCACTGGTAGGGGCAGATAAATATCAGTAGGTAGGTAAACGCCTGGTGTTGGAGGCAGGCCCTGGGCGAGGGAAGTAAATGTGGTCGAGGTGCTGGTGCAGCCCGGTGAAGCCCCGCCTCCACATACCTCAGGGGTTTAGGCTATAATGTGATTAGTGAGCAGCTCGCAGGAACAACAGGCTCAGCGAATAAAGCAGCAGTCCGTCCACTCTCAGGTCGTCCAATCGATCTGCAGAGTCATCAATGCATCTGATCAGCGCTGCTTTCTCACGCCTGCAGGGTTCACACCCCGATGACATCACATTTGTGTTTTTCACACGTTGATCAGAAACCCAGTACTGCCATTGATAATACACGTGCTCATTAATGACGATGTCACTGTGTCTCTGCACAGCGTGGCGGTTTGTCCCAGCTGAGGTCCGAGTCGGCCTGCTGTGACCTCACTTCCTGTTGTTGCTGCAGCTTTGCTGGTTTGTACAAAGCCTGACCTCCTCAGCCAATCGGCACTCACCCTGACGTCACATGTGCGTCTAGAAACCAACCCAATGATGAGTGAGCAGCTCTGTTAGCAACTAACTTCCAATAATTTAGCAATCTGTAGCTGATCAAAAATGTTGATCACGTATGTCTGTGTGACGCACAGGAAGAAAGCAGCAGCTGACAGGAAGTGAAACGTGTAACTCTGACCTCAGCTCATAACTTCAAGAGCTGCTATACAGCTGCTGCTTTTATTGTGAAAGTCCCATGATTTCCTTAAATGTGTTTCTCACTGAAATCACACAGAGACCCGCCCCCTCTGGCTCTCTCCATCCTCCTCACTAACTCTTCTTCTTCTTCTCCATATTCTCGCTCCTGTGTGGCGGCGTGCAGCGAGTCGGCGTGCCGTTTCTACTGCCACCAGATGAAGGGTAAGCACCTCGCCATCAAGAAGATGAACGAGATCCAAAAGAACATCGATGGCTGGGAGGGGAAGGACATCGGCCAGTGCTGCAATGAGTTCATCATGGAGGGTACCTTGACCCGCGTCGGCGCCAAACACGAACGCCACATCTTCCTGTTCGACGGCCTGATGATCTGCTGCAAGTCTAATCATGGCCCGCCGCGACTGCCTGGTGCCAGTTCTACCGCGGAGTACCGCCTCAAAGAAAAGTTCTTCATGCGCAAAGTTCAGATCAACGACAAAGATGACAAGGAGGGCGAGTACCGCCACGCCTTCGAGATCATCCTGAAAGACGGCAACAGTGTGGTGTTCGCTGCCAAGTCTGCAGAGGAGAAGAACGGCTGGATGGCGGCGCTGATCTCGCTGCAGTACCGCAGCACGCTGGAGCGCATGCTGGACACCGCCATGCTGCAGGAGGAGAAGGAGGAGCAGATGAGGCTCCCGGGCGCCGAGGTGTACCGCTTCGCCGAGCCCGACTCTGAGGAGAACGTCGTGTTCGAGGAGAACGTCCAGTCCAAGTCCGGCATTCCCATCATCAAGGCGGGGACTGTCCTGAAGCTGATCGAGAGACTCACCTTCCACATGTACGCAGGTGAGGCGTGATGTCACACAGGTGAGATGCCGTACTGCTGCTGTTTTAGCTTCCTGACCTGTAGCTTGAGTTTCAACGCTCTCGTGGCGACGAGGTGAGACTTGGGGGCGATGTGGGCACCGCCGGTGTCCTGCAGGTTTTAGACATGTCAGCTGATTTAAACGGCTAAATGACCTCCAAGTTCTCCAGTAGGGATGGGTACCGGTATCCGGTGACATAAACGGTAGTAACCAGACCAAAAAGCAGCGCACATTTCGGTGCTTTTTTTCCCTGAGATGTCATACACTTTGGATTCTAGCCAATCATTTTACCTTTGCAAGGATAGTAGGCGGGCCCAGGTATGTACGTTCTTTTAGAGCAGAGCTACAGATTAAAAATGCCCAAGGCGAAGCGGTCAAAAGTCTGGCTGTACTTCACAGCAAAAGATGCAAACAGCAGCCTGCAACAAGTGCTTTAAGGTGATACTGTGCAAAGGAGGTAACTCCTCGAATGTGGCGACGAACCTGGCGACGCATAGCGTTTTTTTAAAAGCCGAGAAATGCACCGAGTTAGCAACATACCCCAAGAACCCGAAGAGTAGAGTCCTGGCCCCTAGCCCTGCCAGTGTAGCAGAAATGATGACGGATGATGATGGCAGCAGCAGCCGTTCTTCTCTGCGTGAGTAGCTTAATGTTGTTCGTGTGTAATTTACGTTGAGTAGGCTAACCACGTTATTACATTAATGCATGTAAGGTGAACTAGCAAACACCGTCGTAGTTACATGCGGCTGTCTTCTTGTTTGATGGCAGATGCTCCCTTCACCCTGGCCAACAAGGCTAAAATGACCAAAGAAAAAGTGGGAAACAGCTAAACTTGAGAGGTTTTTGGACAAAGTTTGTGTTTTTTCATTGTTTAAGCACTGCTTCCAGCCAAGAGTGATACCATATATGCCCTATAGCTGCAGAAAAGGCTAACATTGTTATCTTTTTACAAAAAAACAGCTGAACATGAGAGGCTTTTGGACAAAGTTTGTGTTCTCCATTCTTTAAGCACCGGTTCGAGCACCGTTTAAGCACCGGCACCGTTTCAAAAGTACCGGTTTGGCACCGGTATCAGATAAAACCTAAACGATACCCATCCTTATTCTCCAGAGGCCTGCTAATGAACTAATCATGTGATTCAGGTGTGTCGACCCAGGGTGAGATCTAAAAGCTGCAGGACACCGGCCCTCGAGGCTGATTGATCTGATCCCTCACTGATCAGCTCGTATTTTTTCCTTCAGATCCAAACTTCGTCCGGACTTTTCTGACCACCTACAGATCATTCTGCAAACCTCGGGAGCTGCTGGACCTGCTCATAGAGAGGTGAGCTCACCTGCCAGGCACAGTGACCAATCAGAACGCCTGCTCTCACACAGCGGTTTCATTAAAGCCCCGTCGTCTCGTGTGTTATTGGGTTTATCTATCATTTAAACAAATAGAACCATATATACAGCAGACGGCTCATATTTACACCTCAGGTCGTGTCTGGTTGCCTAGCAACACATATTGTTTACACGCAATTTCATATGAGTGTGGAGAACCAATCGGAGCACATTGAAGGAGCTTGGACAGAAAAGCGTCTGGACTTGTTTAAGTTCCTTGAAGATGTTTCATCCCAGAAGCTTCTTCAGTTCTGAGACCAGATGGTGGAGTCCCAGATTTAAGCCCTATGGGAGTGTCCCCCAAGAGGGTCCTGGACCCCCGATTGATCATCTGCCTGATCACATGAGCCAAGGTGTGAAAACAGGTGTGAGTGTGGAAAGACGAAGAAGTGGACATAGATGCTTCTTTCACTCCTCTTTTTTCTTGTTTTGGAGTGAAAGAAGCATCTATGTCCACCGTGTGCGACCATCTTTGAACAGAGGGCGGGGCTTACCACACCAACGGTCTGCCATCTATAATCCAGTCTGAGATCCTTCCCAGATGACTTAACGCCCACTTCCTGGGCCATCTGACCTCAGTAAGTCACATGATAGGGTGGGGCTAGGTTTCACAGCGGGTTCACCTGACACCACCTCGCAGGGGTTAGGGGTCTACGATGACCTGGATGCTCGTGTGATTAGGGGAGGATCAATAGGGGGTCCAGGACCCTCTTGGGGGACACTCCCATAGGGCTTAAATCTGGGACTCCACCATCTGGTCTCAGAACTGAAGAAGCTTCTGGGATGAAACGTCTTCAAGGAACTCAAAGAAGTCCAGATGACATTATCCTTGAATGGCATGGATACAAGAATATACACCTAAGTGTGTTCCTGCAGTCACAATAACTTACCGTATTGTAACGAGTTGTAGATATTTACTTTGTGCCATAATTACTCTGTAAGAGCTTTTGTTTTTAAAATGTAATAATTAAATTAAATCTTAAAAACCCCCCAAAGAAGTCCAGATGCTTTTCTTTCTGAGCTCCCTAGACGACGATGACCTGGAGGACTGAGAACCTTCACAGACAATCGGAGCAAATAAAGAGTGAGGAGCAGGGCAGAGGAGCAGGGCAGAGGAGGAGGAGCAGAGGTCTTCTGTTAATGGTTCCAGTTTTCTCCATTTTGGGAATGGAAACCATCTTTCAATGGGCTGAAATTTGACGATATTCCTGCCCCCTTGTGGACTGTGGGGAGGTTGCAGCAGAAGCACACCTGTGGATCTCAACAGGTGTGCTTCTGCTCTCAGCTCTGTGATGTTGATGTTTTCAGGTTTGAGATCCCGGAGCCAAAGCCGGCCGACGCCAATCAGACGGAGGGAGGAGAGCAGCCACCCAGCGCTGAACTCAAACGCTTCCGGAAAGAGTTTGTCCAACCTGTTCAGCTCAGGTAGGGAGCGCTCCTCCTGCTACAAGAGTCACACCTGCTCACACCCGTTCTGAGTTTTGTTTACACTCGAGTTTGGAATAAATCGAAAAAGTCTGATGTGACTTTAATTTAGTAATGTCCTCGTCCTCCTCGTCCTCCTGCAGAGTGTTGAATGTTTGTCGCCACTGGGTCGAACATCACTTCTATGATTTTGAGAGAGACCCTCTCCTTCTGAGCGAGATGGAGGACTTCATTGCTTCAGTCAAAGGTACATGCAGGTGTTCAGAAAGGTGCCGACGATAATGATTTTTCAAAAATCTGAGTTTTAAAAAGGTCAGCTATTATTTTCTTACAAGATAAAATTGAATATGAAAACATAAGAGCTTCTAGTCAGTGCAAATGTGTAACAGCTGTAGCAAGGAAATTATGTCATGTGTTGCAGGTAAGGCGATGAAGAAGTGGGTGGAGTCAATCACCAAGATCATCCAGAGGAAGAAGCAGGTCCAGGTGAGCGTGCCCAGTCACAGCATCACCTTCCAGAATTCCCCTCCTCCCATCGAATGGCACATCTGCAAACCCGGAGACGCTGAGCACTTCGACCTTATGACCCTGCACCCCATCGAAATCGCCCGCCAGCTCACCCTGCTCGAGTCTGACTTTTACAGGTAACATGCCGCCCTGCGCCTGTCTTGCACCAGTCTGACACCTGTCCCACTGCTATCTAACCACTGACCTCCATCTGCAGGGCGGTGCAACCGTCTGAGCTGGTCGGCAGCGTCTGGACCAAAGAAGACAAAGAGATCCACTCGCCCAACCTGTTACGGATGATCCGACACACCACCAACCTCACCCTGTGGTTTGAAAAGTAAGCCTTACTTTGGCATCACTGGGGGGCGGGGTTTAGTGTGCGGTAACTAAACTCCACAAGTAAGTCAGGCTGATGTCAGCTGTACTTTCTCTGCAGGTGTATCGTAGAGACGGAGAACCTGGAGGAACGCGTCGCTGTCTTTTCCCGGATCATCGAAATCCTGCAGGTGTTTCAGGAGCTCAACAATTTCAATGGCGTCCTAGAGGTCGTCAGCGCCATGAACTCTGCACCCGTGTACAGACTGGATCACACCTTTGAGGTAATAATGACCACGAACGTCATTGACACCAGAAGGATCTGAGTTTAATCTGCTGACAGAGAATGTGAGCGTCATCATGTGTTTGAAGAAGAAGAAATGTCGGTTTATGGTTGCAGCAAATTCCGAGTCGTCAGAGAAAAATCCTGGAGGACGCTCATGAGCTCAGCGAGGACCACTACAAGAAGTACCTGGCTAAACTGCGCTCCATCAACCCCCCCTGCGTCCCCTTCTTTGGTATGATTTCCCTCGGGATTATCAGTCAATCAATTTATCAATGATTCAATTCTCACCGATCTCTAACGGATAACTGCAGCTCGAAGGTCAAATAACTGTGTGTGTGTGTGTGTGACAGGAATCTACCTGACCAACATCCTGAAAACGGAGGAGGGAAACCCCGACTTCCTGCACAGACACGGCAAAGATCTGATCAACTTCAGCAAGAGACGGAAAGTGGCCGAGATCACCGGAGAGATCCAGCAGTACCAGAACCAGCCGTACTGTCTGCGGGTGGAGGGCGACATCAGAGTGAGGACACACCCCCTCACCTTCTGTTCACACACACACACACACACACACAAAAAGAACAACAAACGTGTGTCACCACAAACGTGCGAAGTACAATCAGGTTACAGAAAGGGAGATATGGTGAGCTGGTGATGACCGAGTCAAATGTAAATAAATTATTGGCTGCTTGTTCTGGTGTTCATTTATATAAATCACAACTACAGTCGCCTCAAGGTAGACCCTCCAATCATACAGTAGAAAACAGACACAACCCAACAATCATATGACCCCCTATGAGCAAGCACTTTGGCGACAGTGGGAAGGAAAAACTCCCTTTTAACAGGAAGAAACCTCCAGCAGAACCAGGCTCAGGGAGGGGCGGGGCCATCTGCTGTGATTGGTTGGGGTGAGAGAAGGAAGACAGGATAAAGACATGCTGTGGAAGAGAGACAGAGATTAATAACAAGTATGATTCAGCAGAGAGGTCTGTTAACACATAGTGAGTGAGAAAGGTGACTGGAAAGGAAAAACTCGATGCATCATGGGAATCCCCCAGCAGCCTACACCTATTGCAGCATAACTAAGGGAGGATTCAGGGTCACCTGGTCCAGCCCTAACTATATGCTTTAGCAAAAAGGAAAGTTTGAAGCCTAATCTTAAAAGTAGAGATAGTGTCTGTCTCCTGAATCCAAACTGGAAGCTGGTTCCACAGAAGAGGGGCCTGAAAACTGAAGGCTCTGCCTCCCATTCTACTTTTAAATACTCTAGGAACAACAAGTAAGCCTGCAGTGTGAGAGCGAAGTGCTCTAATAGGGTGATATGGTACTACAAGGTCATTAAGATAAGATGGGGCCTGATTATTTAAGACCTTGTATGTGAGCAGCAGGATTTTGAATTCTGGATTTAACAGGGGGCCAATGACGTGTGGTTGGAGCAGCGGTTGGAGCGTGGTCGTTTGTTGTTGACGTGTATCTGTTTTGTGTTTGTGGAGCAGAAGTTCTTCGAGAACCTGAACCCAATGGGCGACCTGTCGGAGAAGGACTTCAGTGATTATCTCTTCCACAAGTCTCTGGAGATCGAACCTCGCCAGCTCCGATCGGCTCCTCGATTTGTAAGTACAAGCGTGGCGGCACCTTGTCATGTTACGTGTTGCATTACGTATGACGTGTATGACACTAACCAACTCACCTGCTGCAGGCGAAGAAGTACACCTATCCTCTGAAGTCTCCGGGGATCCGACCCACTTCGGCCCGACCCGGCACCATGAGACATCCGACGCCGCTGCAGAACGAGCCCAGGAAGATCAGCTACAGCCGCATCCCGGACAGCGAGTCCGAGGGGACGCCGGCCTCTGCCCCCAACTCTCCCCGTACCCCCCTGACCCCGCCCCCTGCCTCCGCCGCCTCCAGCTCCACAGATGTGGGCAGCGTGTTCGACTCGCCGCAAGGACCCAGCAGCCCATTCCACTCCAGTAAGACCCGCCCACTCACACTGACACTGAGCCTTCCCACTGATATTATAGAACCACATGTGACCACCCAACCCTATTGGCTGTCTTTGGGTTGGAACTGTGGCTTCCTGTTGGCTGCGTGTCCACCTGTGAGGCACTAACAGGTCACGCCAGCAGCAGGATCAATCAGACACAAAGTAAGCCTCTTAGTCTTAACGAGGTGGCGACAACCTGCGCTCCGCCCTCGTGTTGCGCTTCAGGACGTTCTCCGTGCGTGTCCTTACGCTCGCCTCCACCATCGCGCCTCCTCTCCTCGCGCTCACCTCCAGCATCGCGCCACCTGTCCTCGTGCTCTCCTCTACTATCGCGCCTCCTTTCCTCACGCTCGCCTCCAGCATCGTGCCTCCTCTCCTTGCGCTCTCCTCCAGCATTGCGCCTCCTTTCCTCGCGCTCACCTCCAGCATCGCGCCACCTGTCCTCGTGCTCTCCTCTACTATTGCGCCTCCTCGCCTCCAGCATCGCGCCTCCTCTCCTCACGCTCGCCTCCAGCATCGCGCCTCCTCTCCTCGCGCTCGCCTCCAGCATCGCGCCTCCACTCCTCGCGCTCGCCTCCAGCATCGCGCCTCCACTCCTCGCGCTCGCCTCCAGCATCGCGCCTCCTCTCCTCGTGCTCTCCTCTAGCATCGCGCCTCCTCTCCTCGTGCTCTCCTCTAGCATCGCGCCTCCTCTCCTCACGCTCGCCTCCAGCATCGCGCCTCCTCTCCTCGTGCTCTCCTCTACTATTGCGCCTCCAGCATCGCGCCACCTCTCCTCGTGCTCCTCCCCACCATCGCGCCACCTCTCCTCGTGCTCCTCCCCACCATCGCGCCACCTCTCCTCGTGCTCCTCCCCACCATTTTGCCTCCACCATTGCGCTCTCCTCCAGCATTGCGCCTCCTTTCCTCGCGCTCGCCTCCAGCATCGCGCCTCCTCTCCTTGTGCTCCTCCCCACCATCTCGCCTCCACCATCGCGCCTCCTCTACTATCGCGCCTCCTTTCCTCGCGCTCTCCTCCAGCATCGCGCCTCCTCTCCTCGCTCTCCCCTCCAGCATCGCCCCTCCTCTCCTTGTGCTCCTCCCCACCATCTCGCCTCCACCATCTCGCCTCCACCATCGCGCTCTCCTCTACTATCGCGCCTCCTTTCCTCGCGCTCGCCTCCAGCATCGCACCTCCTCTCCTCGTGCTCTCCTCTACTATCGCGCCTCCTTTCCTCGCGCTCGCCTCCAGCATCGCGCCTCCTCTCCTCACGCTCGCCTCCAGCATCGCGCCTCCTCTCCTCGTGCTCTCCTCTACTATTGCGCCTCCAGCATCGCGCCACCTCTCCTCGTGCTCCTCCCCACCATCGCGCCACCTCTCCTCGTGCTCCTCCCCACCATCGCGCCACCTCTCCTCGTGCTCCTCCCCACCATTTTGCCTCCACCATTGCGCTCTCCTCCAGCATTGCGCCTCCTTTCCTCGCGCTCGCCTCCAGCATCGCGCCTCCTCTCCTTGTGCTCCTCCCCACCATCTCGCCTCCACCATCGCGCCTCCTCTACTATCGCGCCTCCTTTCCTCGCGCTCTCCTCCAGCATCGCGCCTCCTCTCCTCGCTCTCCCCTCCAGCATCGCCCCTCCTCTCCTTGTGCTCCTCCCCACCATCTCGCCTCCACCATCTCGCCTCCACCATCGCGCTCTCCTCTACTATCGCGCCTCCTTTCCTCGCGCTCGCCTCCAGCATCGCACCTCCTCTCCTCGTGCTCTCCTCTACTATCGCGCCTCCTTTCCTCGCGCTCGCCTCCAGCATCGCGCCTCCTCTCCTCACGCTCGCCTCCAGCATCGCGCCTCCTCTCCTCGTGCTCTCCTCTACTATTGCGCCTCCAGCATCGCGCCACCTCTCCTCGTGCTCCTCCCCACCATCGCGCCACCTCTCCTCGTGCTCCTCCCCACCATCGCGCCACCTCTCCTCGTGCTCCTCCCCACCATCGCGCCACCTCTCCTCGTGCTCCTCCCCACCATTTTGCCTCCACCATTGCGCTCTCCTCCAGCATTGCGCCTCCTTTCCTCGCGCTCGCCTCCAGCATCGCGCCTCCTCTCCTTGTGCTCCTCCCCACCATCTCGCCTCCACCATCGCGCCTCCTCTACTATCGCGCCTCCTTTCCTCGCGCTCTCCTCCAGCATCGCCCCTCCTCTCCTTGTGCTCCTCCCCACCATCTCGCCTCCACCATCGCGCCTCCTCTACTATCGCGCCTCCTTTCCTCGCACTCTCCTCTAGCATCGCGCCTCCTCTCCTCACGCTCGCCTCCAGCATCGCGCCTCCTCTCTGCAGGATGATGTCACCACTCCTCTTCCTCCTCTCCCTTCCTCACAGTGTTTCTCCTCTTCACCTGCAGCCTGCGACAGCATCTTTGCTGTGGTGTCTCTGCCGCACGGCCCACGTTAGTATGACCTTCCTGACTCTCCGTACGCCTGCTCCATAGCTCACCTGCGCCCCACACATCACACCTGTCTGTCTCTCACCTGTCTCAGTCTGTTTCAGGTTTCTGTTGCATTGTTGTTGATTACTCATTGGTATAGAGGATGTTGATTAGACTTCCTGTTGTGTCTCACCTGTGCATGATATCACACCCATGGTATTAGTTTGTCTCCATAGAAACCGTCAGCTGGCAGCTGTTGTTGTTTTACTGTCTCTGCACCGGCCGAGATGAAAGAAGGGAATCTAAAAAGAAAATGTTCAGTGAGTTCTGATCCGGCGGCTCGCTCGGACTCTGGCGTCTCGTGGTTCGGGCAGCAGTTGTAGTTTGATGCGTTGGCAGGCTGATGTTGGGCTGCGTAAACTGGGAATGTTCCCAGTTTGGGGATGAGGAACATCACCCTTGGGGACGGAGGGTTCTGTAAGGTGGGGGAGGTAGCGCAGGTCATCTACTAATCCAAGGTTGGTGGTTCGATCCCTGGCTGCTCCAGGCTGCTCCAGGCTGCGTGCCAAATATCCTTCCAAGATACTAAGTTGCTCTCTGACACATCCATCGGAGTGTGAATGCCAGAACAAAGTGAAAGAGGCGTGCTGTAAAAAGACTGAGTCCATTTTCCATCTGGATACAGTTGGACTCCAGCGTCTCATGGTTCAGGCAGCAAATGATGGCCGAGGTCTTGGCAGACTGCTCTCAGGCTGTGTAAACTGTTTTTGGGGACGAGGGTGAGATGTACCGTCTGGCTCACCTGAGTTCACTTCCACTCGTACCTTCCTGGTTCTGTACCTGTTCGCTGGAACAGGACTCGTCTTTGAGTACCTGACATGCTTGGATGAGTGCCCTGTCTGCTGTTCTTCCATGCACACAGTCACAGTGAATCCTGAAGGGAAGGTTGGAAAGCTCCTCAATCAGCTGAGGGTAACATGGCAGGCAGGCCTGGGACAGCTGTCTTCATCTACCACCTCCACAGCATCCTGAGTAGGGCTGGGTATCGTCACTGATTTCTAGAATCGATTCGATTCTATTTGAATCTGTGGAGTTTTGCCTCAGACAGTCAGAAATATCATAATTCTGATCATTTATCAGCACATATCCATATTTTTATATCTATAAAAAGAAAGCTGACGCTTCATCAGAGGTGTAAGCATCACAGCAGATGCCCTTGGTTCAAAGTAACTGAGGATAAAACACAGAAAAACATGAAGCAGAAATGAGCTTCTGGGGTCAGCTTTAGAGGTCCTCCACATTGAAAGGAGTCAGTTTACCTGTCCTAGGTGAGGTTTCAGTCCCCAGGTAAACCCTGGAGAGATGACTGGTCAGTGTCTGTTTAGACTGCTGCACTGGACGGATGATCTTACTTTTATTTTTGTTTTTTAAGAAATTCTAACTTTTGAATAAAGTACAGGGCTCTAGACCAACTTGTTGCCGTGGTTACACTGGTGTGCCTAACTTGTTTTCTTTAGGTGCACCCAAGTTTTTCAACCGCATCGCTTAACCCCGCTACATGTTCCAACTGCTGTCCATACAGACAATATTGATTTGTAAATGATTAACTATCAATCTTGTCAACACAAAGTTCTTTATTTGGAGCACATTTCTGCAAGAAAGATAAGTTCCTGAAAAGGTGCTTGTGCTTAAAGTGCTTTGCCTACAGTATTGCTAAAGGGTGCCAATGTTAAACTTCATCATCATGTCGGCCTGCTCTGATGACCTGTTTGCTGCTGAAAGGCAGTGGGGAGAGGGGACGCTGGGCGTTTATCGCAGCTTATAATGTGTTCTCTGGATACACGGTGCTTTTTCAGCGTTTCACTTTGAAACGTATTGGAAGCAGTCACAAATGCAGTATTGCCGGCCACGGTCTCTCCACACTCGCAACAGTGAATGCAGTGCATCATGTTATCAGCTTCACTGAATCTTAGCCAGGGAAACTGGTCAAGCCGCTCTTTTCCAAAAGTATACGCATTCCTCCTTTTACTCTCAGTGGGCTCTGGCTCGGAGTCCATCGTATGTGGCTCATTATCTGATGCCGTCTCCGGACCGGTGTTAGACATAAGCTGAGCAATCGATGGCTCTGTGTCAGAGCACTGGCTATGAGTTTCAGACGGATCAGGCCTTAATGAAAACACTGTCAATAGATCTTTTCATCTTTTCTTATTACCCACAGCTACATCCACCTCTGTCGGGCCTAGGCTGCTCACTAGCGCTGGGTATCATCACTGATTTCTATAATCCATTCGATATGATTCACAAGGTCCCGATTCGATTAAATTTTTCCTCAGACAGTCAGAAATATTATAATTCTGATCATTTATCAGTACCGATACATGTGAGACTTCATCGGAGGTGTGAGCATCACAGCAGATGCCTTTGTGTCAAAGTAACTGAGAATAAAACAGAAAAACATGAAGGAGATTTTCCTGGCCTGGATTTTTATAGCAGATAACCTTAAAATATCTGCAGTAGATTAAAAACAGAAGAAAACCATGAATCAACATGAAGTGAAGCGGAGTAAAGTTACAGAGGTTTTATTAGACAGCGTTTTGCAATTTGGTATCATTTTAACAAGTTTAAATTTCTTTGGTATTAAACAGCAGAAATGAAGTTTTGTTCAATTCAATTCAATTTTATTTATATAGCGCCAAATCACAACAGCAGTCACCTCAAGGCGCTTTATATTGTACAGTAGATCGTACAATAATAGATACAGAGGAAAAACCCAACAATCATATGACCCCCTATGAACAAGCACTTTGGCGACAGTGGGAAGGAAAAACTTCCTTTTAACAGGAAGAAACCTCCGGCAGAACCAGGCTCAGGGAGGGGCGGGGCCATCTGCTGTGATTGGTTGGGGAAAGAGAAGGAAGACAGGATAAAGACATGCTGTGGAAGAGAGACAGAGATTAATAACAGATATGATTCAATGCAGAGAGGTCTATTAACACATAGTGAGTGAGAAAGGTGGCTGGAAAGGAAAAACTCAATACATCATGGGAATCCCCCAGCAGCCTACGTCTATTGCAGCATAACTAAGGGAGGATTCAGGGTCACCTGGTCCAGCCCTAACTATATGCTTTAGCAAAAAGGAAAGTTTGAAGCCTAATCTTAAAAGTAGAGATAGTGTCTGTCTCCTGAATCCAAACTGGAAGCTGGTTCCACAGAAGAGGGGCCTGAAAACTGAAGGCTCTGCCTCCCATTCTACTTTGAAATACTCTAGGAACAACAAGTAAGCCTGCAGTGTGAGAGCGAAGTGCTCTAATAGGGTGATATGGTACTACAAGGTCATTAAGATAAGATGGGGCCTGATTATTTAAGACCTTGTATGTGAGCAGCAGGATTTTGAATTCTGGATTTAACAGGGAGCCAATGAAGGGAAGCCAATACAGGAGAAATCTGTTCTCTCTTTCTAGTCCCTGTCAGGACTCTTGCTGCAGCATTTTGGATTAACTGAAGGCTTTTCAGGGACTTTTTAGGACTTCCTGATAATAATGAATTACAGTCGTCCAGCCTGGAAGTAATAAATGCATGAACTAGTTTTTCAGCGTCACTCTGAGACAGGATATTTCTAATTTTAGAGATGTTGCACAAATGGAAGAAAGCAGTCTTACATATTTGTTTAATATGTGCGTTGAAGGACATGTCCTGGTCAAAAATGACTCCAAGGTTCCTCACAGTGTTACTGGAGGCCAAGGTAATGCCATCCAGAGTAAGAATCTGGTTAGATACCATATTTCTAAGATTTTCAGGGCCGAGTACAATAACCTCAGTTTGATCTGAATTAAGAAGCAGAAAGTTAGCGGCCATCCAGGTCTTTATGTCTTTAAGACATTCCTGCAGTTTAACTAATTGGTGTGTGTTACCTGGCTTCATGGATAGATAGAGCTGGGTGTCATCTGCATAGCAGTGAAAATTTATGCTATGTCTTCTAATGATGCTGCCTAAGGGAAGCATGTATAATGTAAACAGAATTGGTCCTAGCACTGAACCCTGTGGAACTCCATAATTAACCTTAGTGTGTGAAGAGGACTCTCCATTTACATGTACAAACTGGAGTCTATTAGATAGATATGATACAAACCACTGCAGTGCAGTACCTGTAATACCTACAGCGTGCTCTAATCGCTCTAATAGGATATTATGGTCAACAGTATCGAACGCTGCACTGAGGTCTAGCAGGACAAGCACAGAGATGAGTCCACTGTCAGAGGCCATAAGAAGATCATTTGTAACCTTCACTAAAGCTGTTTCTGTGCTGTGATGAGCTCTGAAACCTGACTGAAACTCTTCAAATAAGCCATTCCTCTGCAGATGATCTGTTAGCTGTTTGACAACTACTCTTTCAAGGATGTTTGATATGAAAGGAAGGTTGGAGATTGGCCTATAATTAGCTAAGACTGCTGGGTCTAGAGATGCTTTTTAAGTAAAGGTTTAACTACAGCCAGCTTGAAGGCCTGTGGTACATAGCTGATTATTAGAGATAGGTTGATGATATTTAAGATCGAAGAATTAATTAATGGCAGGACTTCTTTGAGCAGTTTTGTAGGAATGGGGTCTAAAAGACACGTTGATGGTTTGGAGGAATTAATTATTGAAGTTAACTCAGAAAGATCAATTGGAGAAAAAGAGTCTAACTTAACATCAATGGTACTAAAAGTAGCTGTAGATAATATTACATCTGTGGGATGATTATTGGTAATTTTTTCTCTAATGATTAAAATTTTATTTCTGAAGAAGTTCATGAAGTCATTACTAGTTAACGTTAAAGGGATGGTTGGCTCAACAGAGCTCTGACTGTTTGTCAGCCTGGCTACAGTGCTGAAGAGAAACCTGGGGTTGTTCTTATTTTCTTCAATCAGTGACGAATAGTAAGATGTTCTGGCTTTGTGGAGGGCTTTCTTATAAAGCAGCAAACTATTTCTCCAGGATAAATGATGATCCTCTAAATTTGTGACACGCCATTTCCTCTCCAGCTTACGAGTTATCTGCTTTAGGCTACGTGTTTGAGAATTATACCACGGAGTCAGGTACTTCTGATTTGAGGCCTTAGTTTTCACAGGAGCTACAGTATCCAGAGTCGTACGTAGTGAGGAGGTAAAATTATTAATAAGATGATCGACCTCTGTTGGAGTAGCGTTCAGATAGCTGCTCTGCTCTATGTTGGTACAGGGCATTGAAGATGATAACAGTGGGTGGATTATATTCTTAAACTTAGTTACAGCACTTTCAGAAAGACATCTACTGTGATAAAGTCTACTCTCCACTGCTGTGTAATCAATCATTGTAAATGTAAATGTTATCAGGAAATGATCAGACAGCAGAGGGTTTTCAGGAAACACTGTTAAATGTTCAGTTTCTATGCCATATGTTAAAACAAGATCTAGAGTGTGATTAAAGTGGTGGGTGGGTTCTTTTACATTTTGAGAGAAGCCAATTGAGTCTAATAACAGATTAAATGCAATGTTGAGGCTGTCATTTTTAGCATCTACATGGATGTTAAAATCACCCACAATAATTATTTTATCTGAGCTGAGCACTAAATCAGATAAAAAGTCTGAGAAATCAGAGAGAAACTCTGTGTAAGGCCCAGGTGGACGATAGATGATAACAAGTAAGACTGGTTTCTGAGTTTTACAGCTGGGTTGGACAAGGCTAAGCATCAGGCTTTCAAATGAATTAAAAGTCTGTCTGGGTCTTTGGTTGATTAATAGGCTGGTGTGAAAAATTGCTGCCACACCGCCCCCTCGGCCTGTGCGTCGAGGTTTCTGGTAGTTAGAATGACTCGGGGGTGTTGATTCATTTAAACTAACATAATCATCCTGCTGCAACCAGGTTTCTGTAAGGCAGAGTAAATCGATTTGTTGGTCAATTATTAAGTCATGTACTAACAGAGACTTGGAGGAGAGAGACCTAATATTTAATAATCCACATTTCACTGTTTTACTCTTTGGTTCAGATGTGGATTCTGTATTGTTCTTTCTTTGTGATTTTTTATGTTTAAGTTGTTTGTTGCTGGTTTTTAGTTTGTTTTTTGTCTGTTTGGGAACTGACACAGTCTCAATGGAGATGGGTTTTTGGGGGGTAGCAGGAGGAGAGAAGCTGCAGAGAGGCGTGTAAGACTGCAACTCTGCTTCCTGGTCCCAACTCTGGATAGTCATATTTTGGGGGGGTTTAATAAATTCGTCCATATTTCTAGAAATGAGAGCTGCTCCATCCAAAGTGGGATGGATGCCGTCTCTCCTAACAAGACCAGGTTTCCTCCAGAAGGTTTGCCAATTATCTATGAAGCCCACATCGTTTCTGGGACACCACTCAGACAGCCAGCAATTTAAGGAGAACATGCGGCTAAACATGTCACTCCTGGTCTGATTGGGGAGGGGACCAGAGAAAACTACAGAGCCCCACATTGTTTTGGCAAAGTTACACACCGATTCAATATTGATTTTAGTGACCTCCGATTGGCGTAACCGGGTGTCATTACTGCCGACGTGAATTATGATCTTACTGTATTTACGTTTACCCTTAGCCAGCAGTTTTAAATTTCCTTCAGTGTCGCCTGCTCTGGCCCCTGGAAGACAATTAACTATGGTTGCCGGTGTCTCTAGCTTCACATGTCTGAGAACAGAATCACCAATTACCAGAGTTTGACCCCCGGCGGGTGTGTCGCCGAGTGGGGAAAAACGGTTAGACACATGAACAGGTTGGTGGTGTACCTGGGGCTTCTGTTTACGACTATGCTTCCTCCTCACCGTCACCCAGCCGCCCTCTTTCCCCAGCTGCTTGGGGTCTGCCGGGGAACAGCTAGTGGGGCCTGCGCTATCTTCGGCCGCACCAGCTACAGGGGCCTGGCTAGCTACGGGTGAATAAAGGGTGCGAAGTCGAGTCTCTAATTCAGTAATCCTGGCCTCCAGAGCTGCAAATATGCTACATTTGTTACAGGTATCATTACTGCTAAAGGAGGCCGAGGAGTAGCTCAACATCTGACACAATGAGCAGGAAAGTGCAACAGGGACAGGTGAAGTAGCCATAGTGCTAACGAGTCGGCTACGAGCTAAGCTAAGCTAGCGAAACAGTACAGACACAGTGAGTGAATACTTTGGCTATAAATTAGGTAGTGAGTACACAGAAAGTGTGCTTCAGATGAAGCACGTGAAGATTATACTATGAAAAAGAATGTATCTAACAGTTTTTAATTAAATTGCTAAGGAGACAAGATACTCAGAAACACCACTGTGTTTGAGCAGGAACAGGAAGTGATACTCTACCACAGAGCGAGCGAACACCAAGTGACAGCCTTTGTTGCCTACTCACCTCTCTCTATGGACCTACACTTTCAAACATACACACTAGGCCTACAGGAATATCTGGATTACAGCCAACCAGAGAGGTCCCGCCCCTGACCATCTCTGATTGGTTTAAACCACGATATGGGGATAATGTGTGTCTGTTGTTAACCACATGGAGACTTTCAGAGTTGCTGAGATTTTTTGTTTTTTACTGGAACAGCTTTTTTTAGTCGCAACATTGAGAAATTAGGTCGCACTCTGGAGCCCTGAAGTACTTAAAGCGTAAAGTTAACGAGCAACAAACCAATCTGCTGCTGGCTGCTGTGTGGTTCTCCTGTTCGTTCTCCTGGTTCTAACAGTGTCTGTCTGGCAACTTTCAGGGTCCTCTTCGGTCTCCTCCATGGTGAGCTTCAGTCGGGCTTCTGAGGATGTTCCCATTCCTCCTCCTGTTCCTCCCCGCAGACGACCGGAGTCGGCTCCTGCTGAGTCTTCCCCCTCCAAGGTACCCTCTTTGCTTTAGCCCGAGGAGCTTTTGGACTGCGAGAACTTTTCAGGGTTCCTTCTGTTCTTTGTGTATCACAGAGCAGCAACCACCAAATTCTTAGAACCTGTTTTTAGCTTCAAGCCGTTACTTTGTAGACCCGGAGGAGCGTTTCCTGTGGTTCTGTGGCTTTTCCAGCCCAGATGTGTAGCCTCCACCTTGTTGTTGTGGGTGTAGTTGTTGCTGTGTCAACCTGTTGCCGTCCTGTTATGGTGTAAATGTAAACAAAGGTCTGTAGTGAGAGGAGGCGGGGCTGTTGTCTGACGGCGCCTTCTCAAATAAATCTTGATAAAGGTTCATTTGAATGTGACGTTTGACCCCTCCCCCTTTCTCCCTCACAGATGGTGTCAAAGCTGGACAGCCCCCCCGCCATTCCACCTCGTCAGCCCACCTGTAAGCTCCTCCCCTCTCGTTACTCCTCACTGTCATCATCACCGCCTGACAGCCCCCCCTCCCTGCCTCCACGAGAGCCCCTCAGCTCCCCTCTGCACCTCCTGCCCCCCCCTCAGGGTCGTCCCCGCTGTGACCTCCTGCCTCAGGCTTTCTTCCCCCCCAACATCTCTGGCCCAACCGCCATTTGCTCCACCCCCACCACATTGTCCTCCTCACCCCCACTCCCTCTCCCTGCTCCTGTCACCCCCACCTCCAGGAAATTACCCCTGCCTTCTCCTCCCCTCCCCCCACTCCCTCCCCTCACCTTGGATGGCCCCCCTGTGCCTCCACGTCACAGTGTTCCCAAACTCCCCCCGAAGACATACAAGAGGGATTCTGTTGGACACGCCCCCATGCTGGACACGCCCTCTGTGCGATTGGACAGCCTGGAGTTCCAGAGGGTTCAGGGACAGCTGATTGGACAGGCTGTGGAGGGGACAGAGTTAACACTACAGCTGATTGGATCAGAAGAAAGTAAAAATGTGTGATGGACCAATCAGGAAGCTCCGACTGCTTCGAAGTGAGACTGACTGTAAAACAAAAATGTGCTCTTATTCTGAAAATCTCTGAGCTCAGACCTCAGAGGGACGAGACCCTCAGGTACTGGCCTGGAGCCACACAGGTACTGCAGTGGTTCAGGTGGACCTGATGAAGAAGATGGTGATGGTGGTGATGTCATTATTAATGATGTAAACAAAAACAAGGGAATAAACATTTCTTTCATTGAGCTCGAAGAAACCTGGAATTCATCTGTCTTTATTTTACCTACTGAGCGCGCTCAGCGGGCCTGCACCATCTGCGCTGAGCGCGGGGCGGGGGAGCATCTTGTAATTGGGGAGATTACCTTGAACAGGTGGAAAGGGGTGGAGTCTGATCCAGGTGTAATGATGAATGTAAGATGGTTTCTCTCTTTAACAAGTGAGAGACGTTTCCTGAAGATTTTCAAAATAAAGCCTGTAGGCACATAGTTGGCTTCCTCACCATTTTCTGTGACCTTTGCCCTCATCATGCTTAGCAGGTGAGTCTAACGAAACTAGCTCTCAGCTCCACGCTGTGTGAAGCTCCGCCTCCATAAGTGACCTCTAATAAGAGTCCGCTTCCTGTTTGTTAATGAGAAACTAAATAAAGTTTGTACATTTGAAACGACACCAATAAAGTCCCTGAATGATCAATAAGCACGATCAGCCTGCTTTGATCAGGTAAAATCAGACACCTCAACACAATAGACTATTTTCTGATCACTGATCAATCAACAGCAGCGGTGGCCTCATCCTGCTGACCTCACAGGTGTGTTCCTAATGTGATGAAGCACCTCCTCCACCTCCTATGAAGCAGATGGTGCTGCAGGAGCTGAACTGTGGCTGTTTGTGGTGACAGCAGGAGGTTGAGGTTTTTGTAGGTGGGCTCCTCCACATCGCTGCCCCTGCAGCAGCGGGTGGTCTTTAAGTCTGACGTCATTAGTCGTGTCTGGGTTCAAACTCCGCTGCAGGTCCCAAAGTCAAACGAACACTGCAGCATCACTGAGAGTTAAAAACTGTCTAAATTCTTTCATCTTTAATAAAATGATCGTTACCAGGTGTAACAATTAAATTTAACATCCATGAAAACAGAATTTATTACATTTAACAGAGTTAGAAGTTAGCAGGAAGTTAGCTCGCTAGCTTCCATCTAAACATGATATAGCATGTTCTGACTGAGAGATTTCTGAAACAAATTAAAACGTACAGCTCTGCTTGTTCAGATTAAATAGAACAAGATACAAAACATTAAAACATGTTAAAAACACAATAGCCTAAATAAATGCAGAGTAGTTTGGGCCTGGAGCAGGATTCATCTTGTCATCACTTAAAGAGCAGATAAGGGGCGCTGGGCTGTGACCTCGAGCTCACTCTGGGCTGGTTTCAATTAACTTTATTGACAATGTGAACACACACAAAGCCCCAGGATACAGGTGTTTCTCTGCTCTGCATTCAACAAACAAAACCAAGCAGAGCATATTGAAATAAATGCGTGGAGGGACGGGTGTCTTGTTACCATAGATACAACAATTACCTTACAGTTTATTTACAGTGATTAAATGATTCGGTAGACGTTTCATCCCCATGTTTACTGAAACTGACAAAGATCAAAGCTTGGGGTTAAAGTTTGACTCAAGTCTGAATTTTTGTTACAAAGTACGAAACGACACGAAACTTTGCAACAAAGAAAAATTTCCAACAACGCTCCGGGAATCAGTCTGCAGCAAGTCATTCCCACAGGCGCAGGTGTCACCATGGCAACGGGCAAATAAAGAGCAGAGCTCAGTTCTCCTCAGAGGACAGACCAGAGACACCTGACACTGACGCAGGTGAGTCAGGTGATGTTCAATCACATCAGCAACATCCAGGTGTCAATGATTACAGCAGATCAATAATTATCGATTACTGGAGTCTGACAACAGAAACTGAAATCCGCCTGTGCACACCCTGACCCCGGGTGACCCCAGGTGAGCCAGCACTCTGATTTCCTGGTTCTTCGTGGTTGCTGCAGGTCTCTTCTCACCTGAAATGAAATTGCGCCTGTCACTCCTTCAAAATAAAACCAGTTTATCTTTTAAAATTATGCACATATTTAAAACCGACTCCTCCCACTCTGACGTAACTAATCATGGCGACCGGTGACTCGTCAGTCTGTGGGACAGGTGAGTTTTATAGGAAGTGAGTCACTTTAAACTCGTTTTATTTAGATTACGGGCGTTTCTCAATATGCGTACTTGTGCGTACTTGCGTTCTCGTGTACTCGTGATACGTCATCAGTCGGAGACCAAGTACTGTTCCAATTCGAAGTACGCATCACGCCGAGAACGCGAAAAAGTCCCGGATGTGTTCTCGATCCGCCCGTTTTATCGAGCATGCATTGGTGTGGACTTGGGACAGCTATATATCCCAGAATGCATTTCGTCCAAAACTCAACAGCGGACTCCCGGCACATCGTTTTCAACACCCCCCCCTCCCCCCCCCGCGCTCTTCTCACTACTCAGGTTAAAGAAACCCCAGCAGCTGTCTATAGTATTGAGTGTCCACTAGAATAGAAATAAAAGCGTTCTAACATCTCACCTGCTTGTTTTTATTAAGGTATGTACACGTATGTACATGTACACTATTTTTATTAATAGAGGTTTCACTACTGAGGTTAAAAATGATATATAAGTCACTTAGATCACTTCTAAATGTTAATGTTTGGTTTATTTCAGTGTTTTATTTGTTCCTGAGTAAACCGGTTTGGCTGTGATTAAAGTTAAGCTTTATAACATGTTACTCACAGTTAAATTAAGAGGGGACGGCAGTAGAAACTCCGGACCTGTGACATCATCACGTACGCTGGTGTTCCAATTGTACATATCGCGAGTCCGTGCTCGCGTTCTCGGCGGGTACGTACTCCCGTGCGTTCTCGGCGAGTACGTGCTCACTGAGAACGCGAGTACATACTCGCGTACTTGGGCATTGATAAACGGTCAGTATGTTCACTGACCTGGTGACTGGCCCAGCTCAGAGTGGCAACCTCTGATTGGTATAGTCCTGGATCCCGATCAGTCTCTGGATCCGGTCCAGGATGATCTGGTTGGAGCTCCTGCAGTCCTGGGCGCTATAGGGCGCAGCGATCGTCAGGACGCCCGCCACTTTTAGCTCCTCCCCCTCCTCCTCCACGGGGATCCGGTTCTCCTGCAGCCACCGCCGCACGGCATCCCTCCGCTGACGCAGCTCCTTGGGGTCCAGGGAAGGAGACGGCGGGGGGAGGAAGACCGACCACAGACGCTTCGCCGTCTCATCATCAGCCGCTCGCAGGACCTCCACCGCCTCCACGGCGTGACCCATCACCACCCGCACCGCCACCGCCTCACCAAAGGACACCAGGACCACACTGCAGGGCACAGGAAGACAAGGGTCAGAGCCACGTGACTCCTGATCGGGCAAATACCCGGAATGCAGAAAAAACGAGTTAAGGTCAAAGTTCACAGGAAACGGCTGAAAAAACTCGACTCGTCCGTTACGATCAGCTGTTCGATTTACAAATTAGGCTCCACGTGCGCGTTACCTGGCGGACACCGGGTCCACGCTCAACAGCCAGCCGCGGTGCTCCTCGCCTTTTCCCGCTCTCACCTTCACCTCTTTGTTGACGTAGTGAAGCCACCTGAGCGGACCCATGAGGGACCAGCCGCACTGCATCATGGACCTCACGGTGCTGAGATCGATAGCTGAGCAATAATCGATTCACACACCCCTCCACCCCCCTGCCGTCTGCTGTCCACAGCTGTTAACGCTCCTGAGGAAACACAACACGGAAACACAAGTTCCGCTTTAAGGCGTAATCTGAGCCGCGGCTGCCCCCTGCAGGCCGAAGCGGGCACAGCAAAAACATTCAATAGAAGCGACTAGAAATAGAATAGAGACCCTTCGGCCAAAGCATAAAACATTAAAGAGAAACCAAATAAGAAGAAAAGTAATACTGCGAGGTCACAATAAAACAGCAAAAATAAAATAAATACATTAACTGATGAAAATCCAGAAAACCTAAAATAAGTCGGCAAATTTAATTTCAAATAAAATGTGACTCTTTAAAAACGCAATAAATACATAAATAATGAAGAAGAAGAGTGAGAAAGGCAGCACGTTTCTGTTGGTGACAGCAGATTTGCAGCTGTTCACACTTAAACTGCAACATCAGCGAACAATGGATTACACTATTGGTTGATATTGATCAGTCACACTTTATAAATGGCTTTAATTATAAAATGCAAAATGTATATTTATTTTTAACCACAGAAGATAAGGCAGATGTTATCTTCATGTCCTTCAGCTAAACTTTTATATGGAGGTGATGCCAGCACAGTGATGAATGAAAGCATGGATAGGTGCCCCCATGAACCAAACATCATCCGAGCTCGAACATATCTGTGACAGGAGATCTTTATACGTGGAGCAATGAGTAAAGAAACAACAGTCCTGACAGACCATAAAGCAGTCCAGTTAAGACTGATTTGAAATTATTTGGACAAATTCAGAACAAAGACTGTTGGAAACTAAATTAATCCAAAGTTAAGCCCTGAGACTTATTAACAAGCAAAACTATTTAAGAGTTTTCACGGAAATGAAATTTGATATCAGAAAGTTTTCAAAAGGAAAATGCTTTCTCTAAAGATAAACGAGAGAGAAATTAAAATAATTTCTAGAATAATAAGATTATGTGAAAAAACAATTTGTCTAAACGAGAATCTGAGGAATTCTCACCGTTACAGTCAGATTTGGAAAAAGTGGAAAAAATGCCCCAAATATTTTTTTAGTTAACAAAAAAAAAACTTTGAGCAATGTTTTATTAGAAAACTCAGAATTATTCATTTAATATGTGAAGGTGAAAATAGTTTTCTAAATATATTTACAAAAATCACATTTGGCTCATTCAGAAAATACAAATGGATAAATTTCTCCATAGGCAAGAAGAGGATTCCAATAGTAGGGGAGACCGTAATGTGGGTCAGTTGTAACACTTCCAATTTCTCCAATCAGAGCTAAGTTTCAAATGATGTGATTCATCCTGTACATGCCAAATTCAGTTCTTCTATCACATGTGAAAAATTAGCACATTTTGGCAAACACGGACAATTTAAGAAGAAAAAAAGTAATTTGTATGCCAAAAGTAAGTTAAAAAAATAAATTTCAATTTCTAATAGCATTATCTGCTTTGCAGTTAAACTCATCAAACTGAAATTATGTTATTTGTATGTCTATGGCGATATATTCTGTGTAGGTCTTTAGTGCTAATGTTTTAGCTGTTGGCTGTAATGTTAGCTAGTTGAGATGAGATGGCCTCTATTTGTCAGTTGCAGCTGCCAACAACCGAGATGACAGACCTTGCCGACCGTACATACAATACACAAACATCACATTGGGGAGACAGGTCAGGCTAGGTAGCAAGGGAAAAAACATCGAAATATGTAACACAAAAGGATAATCCAGGAGTGCACAGACATCATCACACCATAACACAATAAAACACAGACAAGCAACATGGGAGAGTGTTCCAGTGTGTACAGCTGGATCTGGGACCGCTGCAATCTTCGATTGCGCCTCCAGCTGATCCGCTGTCCACATCGGATGGGAGGTAAGCATGGGAGGAGGCGTTGGATTCGGGGGAGGGAGGGTGATAGTGAGGGCGTATCAGTATCAGTGTACATGTTTCATGCGTGTGCATTTGTGTGTGTATGTTTATCCCGTGTTCAGCTGAGAGAAAGTGTCACCACGCCCGGTTAAGCGAAGGTCAGGTGGCCTTGAAGGAGGGACAGAGAGTTCTGACAACAATCCTGTTATCATGGAGATTTTTGTTGTTCCAGTCAGCTTCGACCTTGGCAGGCCTTCAGCTGGCACCAGGGGGGCCGCATGAGTGAAGATGGTGAATGTTTGGGTTTACTGCGAACAACTGCATCCAGTTTTTACAGTTGGTCTAATGTCCATCACTGGTCACCAATTCTCTCAATTCCCGTTCTTGTTCTCCAAGATCTTATCCATATTGCGTTCATTAACACAGTCTTACTCACAGCCCTGCCCATTGTCTATCATGTCAGCCAGCCTTATGGGATTTTGAACAGCTGTAGCCGCTTCCTGTTCTTCGATAAGCTGAGCCAGCTCCAATCAGCCAGAACTCTGTTATCGTGGTTCAGAATTGGTATTTGTCGTTCAATGTCCCCCATCGAGGGTGTCGCCAGACACACAACACAACCGACCATCGAGTATCCGGCAGCAAACGTCTCCGCAGGACAACCAGGCTCTCCCAAGCCCAGGAAGGTGTCAATTCCGTTGCGGGACCAGTTGATCAAATCCATAATTCTTTAGGTTTTAGAGAACAAGACTGAGAAACTCTTTGAGGGTTAGAGTTAGACGAGACTAGACAAAGACATAGAAGCAGCAGCAAGGAAGATAAGGGAGGGAGAGGGTGAAAGATGCGTCCGCCTCCTCCGAGAGCCAAAGAGGGAGAAGTTCATGGCTATAGGAGTCTGGGTCAGTTTAACAGCAACAGTCTGGGTTAGTTGTAACAATAATGCAAATGTTAAAACTCACCACACTATTACTTTAACTTATATTAAACAAGTTGGGGCAATGACATCAGCAGAGAGGTTCACTGGTCACCTTTGTATATGCGGTTAATGCCATTGGCAACACAATTCCTCCAATGTTTGTGTTCCCACGCATACCTTATGAAGACCACTTTGTCAGAGATGGACCAGTAGGAAGTACTGGTAGTGGAAATAAATCAGGATGGGTGCAAGAAACAGATTTCCTCATCTGAAGCACTTTGCAAACCACACCAATGTAAGCCATGAAAAAAAGTAATTCTTCTCATGGACATCGCAGTGGAATTGCGATGCTGGTGCACAACTACATATTTTCAGCTTCATTGGTATGTTCAAAAGTTGGTGCAAGAGTTGTAGGTTACAATGCCCACTCAGCCAATGAGGCCAAACTCAAGGAAGACCAACCAAAATTAATGAAATTATTATCATTAATTTTATTATTATCACCATTATTCTGGTGATTTGTGACACAGAGCAGGAAAATGAACGTTTAATTACATAAACTGTTTTTTTTTAATCACTGCTGCTGTTGATCTCTAAGGTGAGGCCTGCACAGTAGAGCTTTGAGACTTTGAAGCTTCCTGTCCTTCAGCCTAATGGAGAAAATCACTGCAGTCATCCCAGTCCAAGCGAACGTAGTCTGAGTGATTGAATTAAAGTACGGCTGAACGTGCTGCTCATAAAAAAGTTCCTGCTGTGAATAAAAGTAAAGAGTAAAATCTCACACTCCGAGCGTCACCTCCTCCTGACAGCTTTAGTTTTTAAGCTCTCAGCTGCAGACTCACTGCTGTTTATTTTTGGAGAGTAAATATAAAAACACAATTCCAACAAGTCGGACCTGAGGTCAGCAGGTACAGTGCAGGTGTGCTGTTTCAGGATCAGACATTAATGCTTGTAGAACAACAGCACTGCTGTAAAACTGCCAACAGAAAACAACCAAGAAATGAAGCCGTCTGTTTATTGTTGATTATTTATCACTGATGCTCGTTGGGGAAACACAAAGACATTCAAACCCTCCTACTGTCTCCATAGCTGTGCAAGGGATCTTCCTTGGATGGTGATGCCAATTTCTAGAGATCTTGTTGGATCCTAACCTGCTCTGGAGGAGGTGAGGTCCACAGCACCAGCAACCCTGAGGTTACCTGGATAGGCCCAAATCCACCTTTGTAATGTAGGCCTCTGTTGTTTTACACCTGTGAGTTTACTCCAGAAGCTCACAGCAGGTATCTGTTTCGACACAGACACAGGTGTATGTGGGAAACTGGCAACGAGGGCAGGTAAAGGTGGGCTGGAGGCGGTCTTTGGATACGACGGGCCCCTCTGAACTCTCTGGATTGCCAAGAACCTGCCAGGTTTTGCCTTTGTGGACCCTTGAGATGCTGATGACGCTGTCCGGGGGTTAGAAGTGAGTACTGCAGCCACCTGAGTGCACGCTTTCAGTTTCTGATGGTACGATCTTTAGCTGTTCATCAGTGACACCATCAGTGACGTCACAAGGTTAAATAGGCTGAGTTTAATGCTGTTATAATCACCATCACTTGATTGGTTGCTCTCTCAGGGTTATCTGTAGCAGTCAGGTACGGGTGAGCTCTCTACTGGGATGCCTCGGTGCTCCCAGTATCAGTACTCCTACGACTCTCAGCGTTGCAGCCTCCGCAGCTGGAGGAGCAGGTAACCCGGTGTGGACACGTGCTTTAGCCTCAGTGGCGGTAACCTCACGCTGCAAAGACACGGTGCGCTAAACCATCCAGGTAATCGTTAATCTGCTGTGACATCACGAATAAAGCTGTAAACCCCTCGAGTGCGAGCACATTCCCGGGTACCACAGAATACAGAAGACATCTTTGCTGCACAGGTCGTACGGCATCACCTGACTTGGCACTTCCTGTTACAGGTGCGTGGTCACGGCGTGCTGTGGCAGCATGCGTCAGGAACTCTGAACTTTCAGGTTTATTGATCACACCTGCGGCTCCCTCCCTCGCTCTCTCTCTGTCTTGCGATCACTGAGCTAATTTCCTGTCTGTTGATGTGTTTTTATATAAACAGCTGTGTCGATATTATTGATTACTGATTAACGATTGTTGCGCTTCAAGCTGCGTTTGGTTTCACTTCCTGTCTGATCGATAACGACTGATACCAGCACGCCCTTGTCTGGCTGGACTTAAACAGCGTGTGAGGATGTTTGTCTGAGTCTGCTCAAACTACTCTCAGCTGGCTGACCTTTGACCCTCCTGAGCATTCTTGCTCTGAGCTCACATCGAGCTGCTCAGAGGGTTTAAACTTCGTCACCCCACTTTCCAGCTCCACCCATGTGGTGATGTCATCGCTGGATGGAGCAGCTGCAGAGCTCTGGAGAGTCAGACGGAGGGTCAGAGCTGCAGACCGAGCAGCTGAAACATGGCAGACTCTTCATCGTCCTCCAACAACTCTTCCTCCTCGCTGAGAGACCTCATGCACACAGGTGAGACACCTGATCTGTTGGCATGGAAACAGTGTAGAGTAGACGGAGGCTGCCACCTGTTCTCACCTGACTTTCACCAAACAGGCTAACAAAGCTCTGTTGTCCTGATCAGCTGACTGTTAGTTAGGCTGCTGTGTGTGTGAGTGTGTGTGTGTGTGTGTGAGTGTGTGTGTGAGTGTGTGTGAGTGTGTGTGTGTGTGTGTGTGTGTGTGAGTGCGTGTGTGAGTGTGTGAGTGTGCATGTGTGTGAGTGTTTAAAGCTGAGCTATAAACCGTGAGTTGGATGATGTGAAGGTCAGATGATATTTATCAGGTATTAAATCTCCAACGTTCTTCTGGGAGATTTTTTCTCTTTCTCGGTTCTTTGGCTCCTCATTCTGGAGGAAACATCAGCAGATCAGTTCAGATCAGCGTTGATCTTATTTTCTTGTGGAGACTAATCAGTATGTGTGTGCTCTGAACGGGATCTCTGTGGAATGTAGCTCCGCCTCCTAATAGGATCCACATGACCGCAGCTGATCTGCAGGGATTAAACCTGGATTAATCAGATGAGGTTATTGGGAAACTCTAAAAGGTGGAGTTACAGAGAGCTTTGCACGTGGAATAAAACATGTTTAAGTGCTCGAGCCCAGCCTGAGGTCTGTCTGTTAAAAAGGAGTTCTTCCTTCCCACGGCTCGTTGGGGTTTTCTCTTGAATGTTGTCAGTTCTTTAGCTTACAGAGGAAAGAAACTGAACGAAGGTGATTAATTATCTTTAAAGGTTTTTTTGTTAGCAGCCCAGCTGATGTTGGGCTGAGGATGACTGAATGGGGAAAAGAGAGTCCCAGTAATGGGACATTTCTCCCGAAATGGGAAAAAGGGAACGCATCTACAACATGTTCCAAATTATTTGCTGACAGCAAAGATTAGTTTTGTTTTTCAGGTGATAATAAGGCCAGTGCTTGTTTCTCCTAGCAGACTGGATGCTGCTGTGAAAGGCTAAAGTAGAGGTCCTGAAGGTCCAGGATTAAGTTCTGGGAATGTTTTTAAAAATTCCTGATGGATTTCAGAGGTTGCTGGTGATTATTAGTCTGTTGTGATTTGGCACTGCATAAATCAAATTGAATTGTTGAAGGTTCCTGTGGATTTGTTTGTGGTTCATGAAGGTTCAGCACATCTGCTCACCTGATTTTGCTTGTGGGAAAGAACACCGGCTACGTCTCTGAGCTAGTCTTGGACTTTGACCCCATTCACTTGTATATATTTCATTAAGTTTGATTATTGAATGTTTTCTTTTTAATCATGTGGGTACTGTTTTTAGTGTTGTTGTTGCAGTGAAAGCTACATTTTGCTGTCAGGAGCAGCTCGTGGTCAACGTAACCGTTTTACCTGGATCTCTGATTATGTTCCTCCATCTATTTTCTCACCACGTTTATTTCGCCTCCTCCATCTTTTCCTCAGTCTGTTGTTGAGCTGCTGTTCCTCCTCCTGCACGTCTCCACAGCTGGTGCAGCAGCAGCAGCCTCCCGTGCTACAGCTGTTGGCGGTGCAGCAGCCCGACAGCTGCTTTGATGCTGCGTCTGTTTTTTTTCTCTCAGCTTTTTAGCTCCGCCTTCTAGCTGCTTCTTCCACGCTAAACTTTTTCTACAAGCTGTGTGAGCACACAGTGAAGGTAGGGTTGGGCTGGTCTCATTAAGAAATTTGATTAGGCGATCCAGTGTGAGTAATGAAAGTGAACGAATGGGCTGCTGTCATAAGGCCAGTGCGCAGCGGCTCTTCCGTATGCCAGATTACCAGTCCAGCCTCGATGGTGTGAGTGCTTCACTCCAGTTCACACGTACGAGGAAACCCTCCATGAATGGTTGAATCTGCTTCACTGCTGTGACGGTGTGGTTGGTGTGGCAGTCCTCCTGCTCGTTCTGTCCATATCTGCGTCTTTCCCGGTCAAAGGTTTCTGGGTGCCTGCTTTCTCTGCTTTCTTGTCTTTCAGTATCTATTTGTTGTTTTGGCATCAAGCTGGTTTTGGTTAATCTCAGAAAATATGTCAGCAGCCTCACAGCTCGTGCACTGGAGAGAACCGAAGAAATCTGCAGCGGCATTCGGCTTCTCACTGCTGGTTCTTCTCTCCTTGGCAACACTGTCAGTCATCAGCGTGGTGTCCTATTTGCTCCTGGCGTGCCTCTGTGTCACAATCACCTTCAGGTGGGTGGAACCTGCTATAGACAGATCGCATTACCCAGCATGAAAAACATCTTCCTGTTCTCCATCCCGTCTGCAGAGTTTATAAATCCGTGATCCAGGCCGTCCAGAAGTCCGATGAAGGTCATCCATTCAGGTAACCCGGGTGATTTGATTCTAACCTGGCTCTAACCATTCTGACCTCACCGGAGCTCTCCTCTTCAGGTCTCTGTTGGAGAGGGACATTTCGGTGTCCTCAGAGTCAGTTCGGCAGCTCGCTGACCAGTTTCTGATCCACTTGAACTGGTTCAGTAATCAAACAAGGAGGCTGTTACTGGTGGAGGACCTGGTCGACTCCCTGAAGGTCAGTGTGTGTTTTTATTCTGTGTGTTTGTTTGTTGTGTGTATTCTCAACTTTATCTGTCCATGAAGCCAGATAACACACAGCAAGCAGTTAAACTGCAGGAATGTCTAAATTCAGATAAAACTGAGGTTATTGTACTCGACCCTAAAAACCCAGAGTGCTGACAGGGACTAGAAAGAGAGAGCAGATTTCTCCTGTATTGGCTTCCTGTTAAATCCAGAATTCAAAATCCTGCTCCTCACATACAAGGTCTTAAATAATCAGCCCCATCTTATCTTAATGACCTTGTAGTACCATATCACCCTATTAGAGCAAAAGGGAGTTTTTCCTTCCCACTGTCGCCAAAGCGCTTGCTCATAGGGCGTCATATGATTGTTGGGTTTTCTCTGTATTATTTAGGGTCTTTACCTTGAGACTGTTGTGATTTGACGCTTTATAAATAAAACTGAATTGAATTTTGTGTATTGTTTGTGTGTTTGGTCCATGTCTTTGTTCTACGTGTTTCAGCTGGCAGCCGTCACCTGGGTGATGACGTACGTTGGTGCCGTGTTCAATGGCGTCACCATCTTGATCCTTGGTGAGTTTGTTTCCCTCTGAGCGAGTTGAATATCAGTCTTTCTGATCTCCGATTGATTGTCTCTCTGTGTGCAGCTGACATCATTTTCTTCACTACACCGTTGATCTACCAGAAGAAGAAGGTAAAGACACACCTGATGTGCCTGTCTTCTACCCAGTCTGCTGCGTGCTTAGCTCAGAGCGTGTTTCTGTGTTCAGGCTCAGATCGATCGTCACGTTGAGGCTGTTCGGCTCAAACTGGAGGAAACTCTGCAGAGGTGAGGTCACGGGTAATCAGGTGTTCATCGTGTTCGACCTCACCGAAGGTCAACTCTGATCTAAATGTCTCACTGAGGTCAGAGGTGAGAATCTGACCTTCATTTCTGCAGCACCACTGGGGTCTGTAATGTTTGTCTCAGGTGTCCATGGTCCACAGGTAACTGCCGTCTGTCTCACCTGTGCACACGCTGACCTCAGATCTAAAATCAGTGTCTATCTTAATTGAACCAGGTGAGCTCTGTTACAAAGGCTCCCACCTGTTCTACCTTTATGAAGAGTCGGACTGAACTGAGCATGCTCAGTGTGTTCATACTGTCTGTTCTTCTTGTGCTTGTCACCTGTCTATAGTTAAAGTTCACAGTCAGGTATTGATTGCTGATTGATTCATCCATGTTCAGTTTCCACGTTAACAAAGATGAGCCCACCTCTAATCTGCAGGTGTTCACATTATTCTGTCCAGACAAGCAGCTGACAAGCGTCCTGTGTCTGTTTTCAGTCTGCAGGATAAGTTACCTGGCGCTGTGAAGAAGAGGAAGGTTGAGTGACACCTGAGATGTTGAAGCTCTGCCCCCTCCTCTCATTGGCCTGTTTGTCTGCGACTCACAAGTCTTTGAATAAAATCAGACTGACGAGAAACAAGCCGTGTGTTTTTATTCTGGTCCAGCGTCACCTGTCCTCACCTGTCCTCACCTGTCCAAGCCGTCACATTCAGTGGTGTGAGCGTGGTCATGTTCACACAGTTACTTCCTGATGTTTGGACAGGAAGCAGCTTCACTGTTTCACGACAGCGAGGAAGCTGTGAATTTTATTTTGTTGGAAGTATTCTGTAGTATAACTGCCCTTCAAAATAAAGATCACCATGACTGTGACCAGTCAAGAGTGATGCTTTTATTTTGAAGGCCTCTGAGAGAGGTTTAAATATCAGAGATAAAAATATCTCGCTGCGCAAACATGATTCCGTGTGTGCTTTTACTTTGTCTCCTTCACGCCATCATGGCTGAAAACAGACTCGTCTCCGTGGACTTTGAGGTCTTCGGGAACGTGCAGGGTAGGTCGCCTGACACGTGACGGCGAGCTTGTGTGTTTTTTGAGGTTTTACTCGCTGACCCTGTGTTTGTTCTCCGTGTTCAGGTGTGTGCTTCAGGATGGTGAGCTTCCTCTTTTCCTTCACATTACTGCTGTTTTTAATCAGTGTGTACCATGGAAACGTGTCACATGACTAAACGCACACACCTGTGAATGTGTGCCAGTACACGGAGGATCACGGGCGCAGTCTGGGGCTCAGCGGCTGGGTGAAGAACACCAGACAGGGCACTGTGATTGGTCAGGTCCAGGGACCGTGGGAGAAAGTCAGTGACATGTGAGTCTGGCTGACCAATCAGAGCCTCCGAACACACACACACACACACACACACACACACACACACACACACACACACACACACACACACACACAGATATATCCTTTAATGGATTTTTATTTGAAAATGTCAGTGCAGTATTACAGCTCCCATAATGCTTTGCAGCTCTGTGCTGTCCTCATTTGCCTCCTATGACCTGACTATGACCTCACAGTCAGAGCAGGAGGAGGACAGAGGAGCAAGGAGCTGCAGGAGCATACTCAGAGAGGCGGGGCCACAGTTCTCCTAAACTACTTGTGTGTGGCAGTGAAGCGCTCTGATACCGATCACATGACGCTCACCTGTCACACCTGTGACATCAGACATTTACATCACGTTAAAATCAAGCAGGTCCTTAAACTCCTGATGCCACAACTCTGTTACTCACTGGTGTGATGGGAGGGGCTAAAGTGTGTAGTTTGTGAAATGACCCCACCCACTTGTGTTGTAACTGTCCTGCGATATAACCTGAACTCTTTAATGAGGATGGGGTTTAAACACAATTAAGCCCCTCCTACTAAGTGATGCCAGTGGCGTGGGCTGTGTCTCTGTCAGGTGACCTCACCGTGATGAAGAGGAGCACAGTGTTTCTTTATTCACTGCGGGGTCAGAGGTCACTGATGTACTAACTGCACTCTTCCTCCTCTTCCTCAGGAAGCACTGGCTGAAGAGCGTCGGCAGTCCGAGTTCCCGAATTGATCGAACCGTGTTCTCCAACGAGCGAGACATTTCCAAAGTGGAGATCCACGGGTTCTCGACTCGCTACTGAGCACGCTCACACACCTCAGAGGCCACCTGACCTGCAGCTGACCACAAATCTGACAGTACTGATTATTGATTGGTGACATCACTGTTTCCAATGTTTATTTTGATCAGAGAAATAAAGTGTAAAGATTTACTGTTGCCATGGTGAACAAACTGAGTTTTTATTACACAGCTGCTTCCACCAGGGGGCGGCATCTGACAGCTGATTGGCAGCTCCTCCTGAAGCCCCACCGAGTTTATGAAGTCCACAGACGCGGAGGCTCGGTCATGTGACCGCTCAGGTCCCACTACACGTTTACCTTTCCTCACCTTCATCCACATCAGGCCTGCAGCCAGCTTAAACACATGCGGCTCCACAGGCTGCTCGTTGCTGACCAAATGAAATATTTTTATATACAGATATAAAATATATAAACGATCGACCTGATGAAAATGTTTCCGAATAAGAACCTTCTATCTGTGAATGCTGCTGTAATTACAGTATTAATCACATCATCTCCAGGAAAACTAGGCCAAAAACGTCAATTCTGTAAACCTTTACAAAAATAAAGACACGTAACAGCAGAAAGAGAGCAGGATCTCTCTGCACATGAAAGAAGAGTTTTGGATAAATCAGCTGATTCTGGATCAGCTGATTCAGCTTGGATCAAACATCTGTATGATCCACAGTCTGAAGAGAAAACATCCTTAAACATCTGCGCTGAGGCGTTTAGTAAAAGCTCATCGTCGCCAGCTGCTCCGATGCTGACAGAGGTGGAAGCGCACGGAGGTCAGCTCATGCTGCGACTAACTCACTGCGCCTCTGTGTGAAAACAAATAACAGCAAGAATCATAGAGAGGCTCTGCCTACTTCCAGGTAACCGAGGAGGACTGACGAGACCGGTCAGCCGAGCTGTGACTGATCCCGTCAGGTCACCTCATCTTCATCCAGCGTGCTGCTTCGTGCTGTTCAGCAATCAATTTAGCGATCGATTGTTCTGCTCACAGTCCAAACTCTTCGTCGTCACCACGATCCGCTGCGTGTCATGTGACACAGTGCTGAATGGTCAGTAAATGCTAGTGGTGTTACTATGGTAACGAATCCTGGTGCAGCATCCAGGCGGCGAACCTCCTGATGTGCTTGGCGGCGCTGTGACTCTCCTCCTGCAGGCGGTGGTTCTCCTGACGGAGGCTCAGCACCTGCTGCTGCAGCGCAGCTTTGTCCCGCTGCTCCTGAACACAACATGGACACAAGTCAGTGCGATGATGTCATCCGCTTGCCTCCATGACATCAGTTTAATGCGCTTTACCTTTAGCAGGTCGAGCTGCAGCTGCTGAAGAATCTCTTCCAGTCGGAGGACTTCACCTGAGAGGGAGCGGGCTGTGATGTCACTGAGGGGAGGGGAGCCATGATGTCACTGTGATGTCAGCAATATTACTGAGAGAAAATAAATAAGGCGTCTCACCTGTCCTCCAGGGCGAAGCTCTGTGATGTCACCCCCAGTGTGCGTTGTGTCTGATTGATGTTCGCTGTGAACAGGTGAACAACCAGCTAACTAAGAGAGGGTGGTGGCTTCGCAACAACAGACAAACAACAAACCAGATGTGACCAACTGTGAGTCATGTGACCACAGGAGGCGGTCCTTAAGTAATTTTGCCTGTAACAAGCAGTTATTTTGAGTTCCTGTTTCCTGCCTATCAGCTCGAAGCGGTCCACCCCTTCTGCCTTCTCCGTAAATTAGTTTGGAGGATGCTGAAGGTTGCTGAGGTCCTCACTGATCTCTGAGCTTTAATCTGCTCCTCGGTGAAACCAGGAGCCCTGCTCAGTTGACCTCACTGACCTTTGGGAGTGTGCATCATTACCAGGTCAGAAACGCGACACATTTAAGGACCTTAAAATCAGTTTTGAATAGCGCTGGGAGCAAAGAACAGGCACTGTTTCTTCCTCACTCACTATGTGTTAATAGACCTCTCTGCATTGAATCATATCTGTTATTAATCTCTGTCTCTCTTCCACAGCATGTCTTTATCCTGTCTTCCTTCTCTCACCCCAACCAATCACAGCAGATGGCCCCGCCCCTCCCTGAGCCTGGTTCTGCCGGAGGTTTCTTCCTGTTAAAAGGGAGTTTTTCCTTCCCACTGTCGCCAAAGTGCTTGCTCATAGGGGGTCATATGATTGTTGGGTTTTTCTCTGTATGTATTATTGTAGGGTCTACTGTCTCCTTGTTGTGATTTGGTGCTGTATAAATAAACTGAATTGAATTGGATAGAATCTGCCCACCACAAGGTCAGAGGGTTAGTGGGCCAACAAACACAGAGGTTAAAGACTACCTGAGGTGGCTGTAGCTCAGGAGATACAGCAGGTCACCTACTAATCGCAAGGCTGGAGGTTCGATCCCCATCTGCTCCCCATCCAGTCTATGTCCTTGGGCAAGATACTAACCCCAATTTGCTCTCCGTTGCATCCATCAGAGTATGAACATGTGTAAATGTTAGATAGAAAGCATTTACATAGAAAAAAGTTCTTGTGCAACTGAGGCAAGTTGTGTAAAGCGCTTTGAGTGTCAGAGTAGAGAAGAAACATCTATATCTGTCCTTACCTGTGACTCTGGTAATCATGTTGTTCTTGTCCTCCTTGACCTAACAGCTGCCTTTGACACTGTAGACCACAACATTTTACTGTCTCGCTTGCACCATCTTGCAGGCATTCGTGGTACTGCTTTGAAATGGTTTAGGTCTTATCTTTGTGACAGAACTTTTAGTGTTAACTTTTTAGGGTATGAGTCTTCCTCTGCCACTTTTCAGTCTGGGGTCCCGCAGGGCTCAATTTTAGGGCCTCTGCTTTTTTCATTATATTTACAGCCCCTGGGAACCATCCTTCCACTGCTATGCTGACGACTGTCAGATTTATCTGCCTCTGAAGCAGAAAGACGCCTTCTCTATTAAGCCACTTCTAGCATGTCTAGAAGACATTAAATCTTGGATGTCCCTAAACTTTCTAAGTTGTAATTCAAGCAAAACTGAGGTGATTCTGTTTGGTCCTAGTGGACCTTGTGAACCCTCTGCTATTGATTTGGGACCCCTGGCAGAGTATTTTAAATCTGTTGTTACAAACCGGGGTTTTGAGATGGACAGTGATTTTAAATTAGACAGCCAAATTAGGGCTACTGTCAAGTCCATTTTTTATCATTTAAGGCGCTTGGCAAAGATAAGACCTATTTTATCCAGGCCACATCTTGAAACGATAATCCATGCTTTTATTTCATGTTGTCTAGATTACTGTAATGCACTGTATTGTGGAGTTAGTCAGCATCTTCTCTCTCGTCTGCAGCTGGTCCAGAATTCTGCTGCACTACTTTTAACCAGAACTCGTAAAAGAGAGCACATAACTCCCATCCTGGCTTCACTCCATTGGCTGCCTGTATATCTTAGAGTTCATTTTAAAATTCTCATGTTTGTGTTTAAATGTTTAAACGGTCTTGCCCCAACTTACATCTCTGAGCTTCTGCATCCTTACTCACCCCCCATGTCTCTCAGGTCAGCTGACAAGCTGCTCCTGGAGGTACGCAGGTCCAAGAGGAAGCTCAGAGGGGGCGGGGCCTTCTCTATTGCTGCTCCTAATCTGTGGAACAATCTTTCCCAGCACATTAGAGAGGCCCCTTTACTGTCCACTTTTAAAACATGTCTTAAAACCCATTTTTACTCCTTGGCATATGACACAGTCTGACCCTGATTTTATTGATTTTATTGTTTTGATCTAATGTGCTGATTTTATTGTTTTAAATGTAATTCTCATCATCATTTTTTATACTATTTTATTATTGTTTTTGCTATTTGTGCTAATTTTATTATTTTAATGTCATTTTAATAATCATTTTTATATATATATATTATTTATTTTATATTATTATTTTTCTTATTTTTTAACATGTTCAATGTATCATTTTGGCATGTCAAGTGTACAGCACTTTGTGTTCAGCTGGGGGCTGATCTGAAAGTGCTATATAAATAAATTGCTTGCTTGCTTGCTTGCTAACGAGGCAAGAAAGCCTCATCATAATTTAATCCTCCTTCCATCCAGGAGTTTGATAAGTTTGAGTGCAGTGACTGTTACCTTTGAAGGCTCGAGTGCTCTCCAGGTGAAACCAGTCCAGCTGTGATGAAGCTTGTGGGAGCGGCATGTGTTTATCTCCAGACCTCAGAGCCAATAAGCTGTCAGAGTAAGAGCGGTTACCTGTGGAGGAAGGCAGGTGAGTGTTGACATTGACTTGAATTCTGAAAGTCAGAGAGCAGGTACTCACTCCTCTGTAGCGGCAGTGGCAGTTTTCTGCCGATGGTGGGCGGTAGCGTGCTGTTGAGACGTGGGGGCAGGTGGTCCGACGGCAGCTGAGAACAGCGAAACAAAATCCTGTACAACATGTCACGTGGCATCGTGTGGGTCAGACATCTCCATGGAGACGGAGGAGGAACACCAGGGACTCTGATGGGCTGAGAGATGAGGGATTGGTTGTTAGAATGAAAATAAAGTTGGTCAGGTCAGGGTAAAGTTGCAGTCAATGAAAACTGGAAACACCATAAGTCGGACTCGTTCCTGGTGGGTGATGGGCTCCGCCAGGGCTGCCTTTTGTCACCGATTCTGTTCGTAACTTTTATGGAAAGAATTTCTAGGTGTAACCCAGTGACGGAGGACTTTCACTCGGGTGGTCTCAGAATCTCATCTCTGCTGCAGACAAAGTGATTCTGTAGGCTTCATCGGGTGATGGCCTCCAGCTCGCACTGGAGCGGTTCACAGACAAGTGTGAAGCGGTGGGAATGAAAATCAGCACCTCCAAATCTGAGGCCATGGGCCTCACCTGAAAATGGGTGGAGTGCCCATTCCAGGTCAGGGAACAGTTGCTGCCCCAAGTGGAGGAGTTTGAGGATCTCGGGATGTTGTTCACGAGTGAGGGAAGCAGGAGATCGACAGACGGGTTGGTGCTGCAGCTGCAGTGATGCAGACACTGTACTGGTCTGTCGAGGTGAAGAGAGAGCTGAGTGTAAAAGCGAAGCGCTTGATTTACCGGTCGATATAGGTTGATATAGTCTAGACGAGATATAATCACGTCTAGACACTCTAAACCCACCGGTATGTACATTTCAAATTCCTTTAATTTTAAATATTGTCTATTTTGTAAAATGTTCAGAATGTCTATTCTTATTTAATTCACTTAATGTACAGAATTCACCTGCTTGCTGCATACATGCTACTACTGCACATTCACCTAATGTATATAATGTATATAATATATATATACATTATATACATTAGGTGGTTTGGGTGACAAGGATGCTTCCTGGGTGAGGTGTTCCTGGCTTGTCCCACGGGGTAGAGACCCCAGGGAGACACACTGGAGAGACTTTCTCTCCCGGCTGGCCTGGGAATCCCTCTGTGTTCCCCCGGACAATCTAGCGGAGGTGCCTGGGGAGAGGGAGGGTCTGGGCTTCTCTGCTTAGGCTGCTGCTCCACAACCCCAGAGAAGCAAAAGCAACTGGATGGTTTGAGTTTTCAACCTGATTGTTGTCACCTAGTCAACTATAAATAGATCAGCAATCAATTATAATGGGACAACTATGAATCAGTGTTATTCTAGTGTCATGACTATGATATCATCAGGTTTCATTAGTATTTTAATGCTGATTCATTGAGATTTCAACCATAATGATAATTCAGACAAACATCAATTCAATGTCATCTTGCTACCTGGGTTACCTTCAACATGTGTTTATGGGAAAGTGCTTCAACCTGTTTCTAATAATTAACCAGAGATGATGATCATTATGATGATATGTCAGGAGCAGCCTTAGTAACACCAACTAGACAGATGTAGCACAATAAATATGTTATTAAATCCAATCTTACATTTGAACTGGGGCCATTTCATGAATAAATTACTAATAATTATTGAATGACAAAGAAATGAGCCTCACCTGTTCACCTGCAGTGACATCAGATTGCTTCACGCCAACACCTTTTATTGGAACACAGCTGAATCTGCAGGAGAAGTTTATGTTTATTGTTGATTCGTGAGCTGTGATTTAATCAGTTTAAAGAATCAGAACCTGAAAAGCAATTGGTGCCAATGCTTCTTTAAGGGGCCAAGCTAGTGTAATTCTAGTGCTGGACCCCCGCCTGGCAGTAAATGGGGAGGGCTGCTTCAGGAAGGGCATCTTTGCCAAATCAAACCTGCGGATCACCAAAACTGAGATTTGCATATCGGAGCAGTCAGGGCTGGGTTAACAACGATAGCCTCCGATACTGTTGGCTAACGGGATGCTCATAGAAACACTACTGCTGTTAGCCAGTGACAAAGAGGAGAAGGCATGTGAGGAGGCAGTGAGACAGACTAAATGTAAAGAGAGCGAAGGCTCGTATGATGGAGAGAAAGAAGATAGATATCTTATGTGTGCAGGGAAGTAAGGCCAGGAGCACAGGAGGCAGACTGAAGCTGTTCTACCATGGTGAGGAAGAGCGAGTGAAGATGAAGAGTGTCCGACAGGACAATGAGTTTGAAGCTGGAAATCAAAGGCTTGATGTTGAATGTTGTCAGTGTGCATGGCCCACAGGTTGGCTGTCAGGTAGAAGAGAATTTTGTAGTGCTGGGATGGTGTCTGGTGTTTCCTCTGGACAGAGGAAAAAGGAGACTTTGTGCAAAAATGAGGAAGCACAGGAAAGTATTCAAAGGAAAGGGCTGTCACAGAAACAGTGGGATAGTGAGGGAGATGAAGAAAGTAGGCAGACTGGGAGGTTAGGCGTACAGCAGAGGTGGCAACGTGAGACCGGACACTAAGGAAAGAGAAGAAGACTTGTACTGACTGGCTATGCAGAGCAATCGAGCTGAAAAGGATGTGCAGCAGCAACTTAGAGCGATGAAGGACAGAGATAGAAAGAAAACCCCAACCCTCATGGGTGAAGAGTTTGTGTTTACAAGGTGGAAGGAGTATTTTTAGGAGCTGACGAATGAAGAAAATGAGAGAGAACATACAGATGTGATGCTTGCTGTGAGAGGTCAGAAGGAGCTTCGGACGGATGCATCTGTGTCGAACATGATAGTGTCACAGCCAGGGGGATCAGCGTCCAGCTGATCTGAGGTTTGTTCTATCTTTCTCTCTCTCCTCTTCCCTATCGCCGGGGTTCACGCCCTCGGTGAGAGGAAACACCTGAGCCTAATCAGGGCGGCCAGCATTTAAGCCAGGAGGAGACTGCTGTTCTTCGCTGGATCGTTGTCTGCCACGCGTTAGTGAAAGTCAAGTCTACAGCTAAGCTAAGTCAAGTGTTTGGAAGTGAGCTGTGTAACTAATCCTCGTCTCCCTGTCTACAGACCTCCTGGATTCCCTCCCTGTGTGATTCTTGGTGTCGAGTGTGGACGAGTGAACCTGTGGCCGTGAGTGCGGAGAGTTTGGAGAACGCATGACTACCCCCTTGGATTTCCCCGTAGCCCCGTCCCTCACTTAATTGTATATAGCACTGCCCTGCACTTCCTGTAAATACACAAGGTGGATCCTGTAAATAAATTATTGTGTACAGCTGATTCTGGAGTCCCGCGCTTGAGTCCTCCCCGTCGAACCGTAACAGAGTGATGAGAGAGGAACTGTGGTACCGCATGAGGTAGTCAGGAGTGGTTTGGAGACAGAAGAAGAAGACAGAGGTGTCTGTGACTGATATCTAGAATCACGTAATGTTGATCTGAAACCCACAAACTGCAAAAACTTTGCTAAAACTAAACAAACCAGCACGATGACAACAGTTAAATATAGTTCCTGTATTTTATGTCAGCAGGATAAGCTGTGATTGAAGTTTTGACAAGAAAAAAACAGAACAAAGAACAATTTATGTGGAACATCAAATCATATGTGAAGCTGCTGGCTGAGGGTAAACTTAGGTTCTGTAAAATTATAATCCACATCGGCAGCAACCCGGTTACGTCAATCGGAGGTTAACTAAAACCGACATTGAATCGGTGTGTAACTTTGCCAAAACAATGTGGGAGTCTCGGCCCAATCAGGCCGGGAGTGACACGTTAGCCGCATGTCCTCCTTAAGCTGCTGTCTGTCTGAAAAAGATGATGTAGATCATTCAGACGCTTTCTGGGGGAAACCTGGCAGGAAGCAGAGTCGCAGCTTACACGCCTCGCTGTTAATCGCCTCGCTGTTAATCGCCTCGCTGTTAATCGCTGCAGCTTAGCTCCTCCCGTTTTCCCACCAAAACCACATCCCCTGAAGGTTTTGACTTTGGACATGGCGTGCGCTGCGCTAACCGCTAACTGGAGCCAAGGACCAAACTTTTTGCTGCGCTGGCCGCTGCGCTCTACATTCGCCTGCTCCATGTCAAAACATGTATCTTTCTGACTTTATATCCTGTACCAGAGTCTGTGTTGCATTATGTTCAAATGTTTAATAAAAAAATGCTCATTCATGAAGAAGAAGGCTTTGTAACTATCCCGACTAGTGAGAGTGCGTCCTCCCCCCGCAGAGCCTTTGAAAAGTCTCTGGAGGTCCCTGTGTGAAAAGTTCATGTGGTTGAACTTTGTTTCTTTTGGTACGTCACAGCGCTTTGCACGGCGTAGTGGGAAAGTGCATTACGCGTAGGAATAACAGAGGACATGGATCAATATTTGATCAACAAATTGTTCATACTTGGCTACAGGTTTCACTTCAGATTATAGTAGGTGACTTTAACATTCACTTAGATGTTGAATATAAAGACTTCAACACTGCACTGAGTTCACAGGTAGATGGCAGATCTGCCACAGAAACTGAGCATTTAACAGTTTCTCCTGAAAAGCCTCTCTTCTCTGATTCTTAATAACTTTTAATTTGCAGTGATGGGTGGACTGGAAAGCTCAGGTCTGACTGCCAATACGTCTTGATGAGGTCATCTCACCTGTTGCATCTGCTGGATCTCTTCAGCCCCTCCCCCTCTTGAGTAAGCTCCATTTCCTCAGTGGAGCCTTCTTTACATGTGATTAAGGCCTCAGGTGAGCTGGTAGAGGAACTGCTTTTGGACCTGCCCTCAGACCAGCTGGTGGATTCACGACAGTCACTGAGACAGGAAGTAAAAGGTCAGCATTCATCCATCATTTTTTCATCCTTCATCCATTCATCGGTAGGGATGGGTATTGATAAGATTTTCACGATTCCGATTCCATTTTCGATTCTGTTTAACGATTCGATTCTTTATCGATTCTCTTATCGATTCTTTTTAAAAAAGGAGAACACTAAGGTCGATTAGCTTAGAACTTTGTTTTATATCTTCTCTTTGAACAAGATAGAAATTTAGGAGTAACATGGCCTTACAAACCCAACAGTGAGATCTTAAGAGATCCACAGCCTACGGCTCTTCAATGGGGTGTCACAGGGTCCCCCGGGAAAAAAAATTGTAAATGTAAAATAATAAAATAAATATTCTTCTGTAGCAATAACAAAGTATAACATAAATTATTCTGTAGCAATTACACAAGAATATCCAGTAATGTCCCTGCCTACAATTAAACACATTCACTTACCGAAAATCGGGGGCATCTGCTGTGACAAATGGGTGCAAGCCTTTTACCACAAACTTAGTCACTGCTCGGTGACATTCGTCTATCCTGGCCTGAAAGGAGACGCTACCGGTAGACTGCAGCGAGAACTGCCAGCATCTGAGCCAGCCAGACTCTGTCTGTCTCATCATGGTCACCTAAACGCACAGTAATGGCAGGTTTTGTAATAAGGCAGATCGCGCTAACATAATATGCACTGTTAGTTGATTATTTACCTGCCGCATTAACGGGAGAGGGCGTGCAAACGTTACCGCTGCTGCTGGGTTGAGATTCACGAGTCCGGAGCGGAATTAAAAAGACGACATTCATTTAAGGTCATCGCGTGTTTTGTGAGCAAATGCTTTTGCATATTCGTAGTGTTTCCTCCCTTAAATGAAATATCTACGTGGCAAGTATTGCAAGTTGCCCTGTTGTCATCCGTTCTCGTAAAGTATGACCAAACTTTTGAGCGTTTGAGCCGCTTAGGCGCCATGTTTCCTGCCAGGTAAATGACGCTCCGCAACGTGGTGACGTCATTCGGGGCGACTGGAATCGATAAGGGAATCGTTTGCAAAAATGGCAAACAATTCCAAGGAATTGAAACAGTGGGAACCGGTTCTCAACAAGAACCAGGTTTCGATACCCATCCCTATACATCGGTCATTCGACCATCCATCAGCAATAATCCAATCTTGTATCATCTGTCATTCATCTATCCATTATTCCTCCCTCTCTCAACCTTTCATCCATTTATCAACATCCATCCATCATTTGTTCCATTCATCTATACGTCAACCATCAATCATTGATTCATCAATTCAATTTTCAACATAACATACAACTTCTGCTGCGACCAGTTGGGGTGAGAGAAGGAAGACAGGATAAAGACATGCTGTGGAAGAGAGACAGAGATTAATAACTAATGATTCAATGTATTAACACATAGTGAGCGAAGAAGAAACACCCAGTGCATCATGGGAATCCCCCAGCAGCCTACGTCTATTGCAGCATAACTAAGGGAGGATTCAGGGTCACCTGGTCCAGCCCTAACTATATGCTTTAGCAAAAAGGAAAGTTTGAAGCCTGATCTTGAAAGTAGAGATAGTGTCTGTCTCCTGAATCCAAACTGGAAGCTGGTTCCACAGAAGAGGGGCCTGAAAACTGAAGGCTCTGCCTCCCATTCTACTTTTAAATACTCTAGGAACAACAAGTAAGCCTGCAGTGTGAGAGCGAAGTGCTCTAATAGGGTGATATGGTACTACAAGGTCATTAAGATAAGATGGGGCCTGATTATTTAAGACCTTGTATGTGAGGAGCAGGATTTTGAATTCTGGATTTAACAGGAAGCCAATGAAGGGAAGCCAATACAGGAGAAATCTGCTCCCTCTTTCTAGTCCCTGTCAGGACTCTTGCTGCAGCATTTTGGATTAACTGAAGGCTTTTCAGGGAGTTTTTAGGACTTCCTGATAATAATGAATTACAGTAGTCCAGCCTGGAAGTAATAAATGCATGAACTAGTTTTTCAGCGTCACTCTGAGGCAGGATATTTCTAACTTTAGAGATGTTGCACAAATGGAAGAAAGCAGTCTTACATATTTGTTTAATATGTGCATTGAAGGACATGTCCTGGTCAAAAATGACTCCAAGGTTCCTCACAGTGTTACTGGAGGCCAAGGTAATGCCATCCAGAGTAAGAATCTGGTTAGATACCATATTTCTAAGATTTTCAGGGCCGAGTACAATAACCTGAATTTAAGGATTAAAAATACAGATTTTTCAGGAAAGACTGTTAAATGTTTAGTTTCTATGCCGTATGTCAGAACAGGAAGTAGAGTGTGATTAAAGTGGTTGATGGGTTCTTTTACATTTTGAGAGAAGCCAGTTGAGTCTAATAACAGATTAAATGTCTGTCTGGGTCTTAAGGTTGCTGCCACATCGCCCCCTCAGCCTGTGCTTTGAGGACTCTGACAGTTAGTATAACACGGGGGTATTGAGTCAGTCATCACACTGTAACCAGGTTTCTGTAAGGCAGAGTAAATCAATTTATTGATTAATAACAAGTATTAGTTCATGTAAAGAGAGACCTAATGCTTATTAATCTGCATTTCAGTGTTTTATTGGAGTTGTGGACACTATATTGTTCTTTCTAGAACTGAATAGAATAGAATAGAATAGAATAGAATAGCCTTTTGTCATTTTTTAGGTTTAAATTGTTTGTTTTTTTTCTTACTTTGGCTTTTTTTGGTGGTTTGGGAGCTGACGCGGTTTCTAAGGGAACGGAGTTTTGGGGGTGGAGAGTAGCTGCAAAGAGGGGTGTAACACTGCAACTCTGATTCTGATTGATCTTTCAGCCATCCATCTATCGTTTGTTGATCCTTTAGCCATACAGTCATAAATCAGTTTGTCCATTGATCGACATATCAACCATTCTTCCATTTATTATTCATCGAGCCATCATCCATCGTTTGAAGTTTCAGCCATCACCCACTTCAATGAACAGAAAAAACCCCACTTCAGTGTTTTCCATGCAATCCATGATATGAGAACTGAACGTGGAAGCGTTTCCACAAAAGGAATCATAAAAAAATCAAGCACAAAGTCAACCAGATCAATGTCTTGCAGTACTCTAGTTATTTTGGATCCCATCGCCTCCCAAGAGAATCTCTGATGCAGCTGTTTTGTTTGCCCAGCTGATTGATCCAATGTGAAATTTGACTACATAGAAATGTAGGATAAATCCAAGGTTGGTCAAGATAAAGGTGTTGAGGACAACACTAACCTTGGCACTCTGCTACGCCCAGAAATAACGGGCTGAACATTTACTCAAATGTTAAATCCGAACGCTCCAACTGGCTGACTGCCATCAGGCTCTGGAGCTCAATGGAAAAATAAATACACAATTATGTAAAAACCACAGTTAGAGATGACATCATTTGTTTACTTGCAGCTCACCAGGACAGAGAGCAGGTCTCACTCAGGTTGGTCATGTGACCGGCTGAGATTGTCCATTTGCCTCTCTGGATATCGCTCAGGACCAGCGTCGCCCCAGCCACAGCTGGTTGGGCCGATGATGTGCAGGGGGCGGAGTCAATTCCGCTGTCCATTGAAGGCACCTTGGTGCAGTCGGAGTATCTGCCCTCGCTGCCGCTGCTGCTGGAAAGCGTGTTGTTGGCGTCCATCAGACTCGGCTGAAAAACCCTCCGAGCCTTCGTCACACGATGAGGATGATCATGATGACAAAGGTGACTGGCCTCTGGAGGAGAAGATGACGATGTTCCAGGTTGTTGTTAAAGTTCAAAGGGTTAAATGTCAAAGGTCAGAGCTGCAGAGCCAAACCAGGTCACATCCAGGTAAACTCACCTTTAGATCTCCCGATCTTCTCAAGTGAGTCTTCTTCAGAGCTGACTGCCCAATCAGGACGAGCTCTGAAAGCAGGATTGACATCAACAGATAATCCGATTACTTTGTTTAAAGAAAGCGTAGATCGCTAATGGATCGATAATTAGATTACCCCCATCGGGCATGGCTCTGTGGGGTCAAAGGTGGTCCGGGGTCAACGGAGGTCGAGTGTTTGCTTGGTGACCTGCAGAAGGACAGAGTGCTGAAGGATTCTGGGTAAAGAAACGGTCTGGATTAATGACCCTAACTGATATCATTCAATAATCATCAATAATCATCACATCAGCCCTAAAAACCTTACATGACTGCTTCAACACAGAAACAAGTGAAAGAATATCGAGCCAATAATCCTCTGATGTAACATTTTACACAAACAAAACTCGACACGAGGAACTGCAGAGACGAGAACAGATTCATTAATATTCTAAATAAACTTCAGACATGGAGAAAAATGCTCCTGATGGAAGGAAGGAAGGAAGGAAGGAAGGAAGGAAGTTTTGCTGGACTTTGGCAACTCTGACTGTCTCTGGTTATTGTGACACAAACTGACCCCCACAGACAGGTACAGGTGTGTTACCTGGATCCCTCATTCATTTGTTTAATTGGTCTCAGCTGCTGTTCCAGTTCACCTGGGATGCTCTGAGTAGGCGGAGCTTCTAACACCTTGTGCCAGGTGGGTGGGGTTACTCTTAATGGGTAGGAAGTGATATCAGAGTCCAGTTTGTACTCAAACCTCGGGACTTGGTAGATTTCTGAGAAACTCCTGAAGATGAAGAACAAAGAGAGGAGAGTGAGTGAGCGAGTGAGAGAGTTCGGGTGAGTGATCATTCACAGAAAAAAGTCCTAGTCTGTACCGACTGATGTCACTCCTCGTGCTCCGTCACTTTAAACCAATCACTGCTGATGTAAAACTCACAGGCTTTCCCTCTACTATACTCAGATTTACTGGCTGCTGATTGGTTGGTGTAGTTTATCTGCTCCTTATTTTTACTTATTATAGTCGAACTGTAAGGAGCGTTTATGAGGCGGGTTCCTGTGTTCCCGTTAACAGCGTACTCCACACGTTATCCTCTGATAATCTTCACTCTGAGGAAATGACCTCAAAGCTGCAGCTTATTACTAATTCAGGCCGTTTTGTATCCCTGAGTGAGTTTACTGACTGTAAATGCACTGAAGGAGGCCAGCTGAGTGCTTTTATTTTGCCTTATATATCATTTGCCTGTTCGGTTTTTCAGAGAAAATTAATTATTCATCTGGTGGATCTTTTTTTCCCACACACAGCCGATTAACTGATTTCTGGTCTGAAGCCACATCAAACGTGCTGCAGGGATGTCATGATGTGGTCAGCGTGACGTGAGCTTGTCCCCACAACGGTCAAAGCCTCTTTATGCACTGCTAGGTGTCAGTCAGAGCCCAAAGGATCATGCAAACCTGATTCAGGCTCAGATCTCCTGGGATTCTGGACACGTGATGCGTGGCCCTGGCACTCGGATTATGTTTGACCCTGAAATCTGACTTACAGGTGTGCTGTCAAACTCACACAGTGAGATTAAAGTGAGAGGATTACAGCTCATAATCCATCCTCGATCTGTGGCAGAGAACTCAGAAAACATTTAATGATGGCACAGGAAGTCTGAAACATCCTGAGAGTTTAGATATGAAGATTAAACGAGCCTACTTTTACCGATGTTATCAGCCACAGTGAGCAGCAGTGTGATAGCCCCGCCTCCAGCCTACCTGTTGACTTTTACCACATAAGCGAAACAGAACTATAAACAGATTGAAACACTAAAAATCTCTCAAACATTTTCTATTCGGCTTTTGCGTTTCATATATTTACATTTTCTTCTAACCATTAAAATAAAGTTCAAATAAACCATCATGTGACCTGCGGGGTGTCCCATCTCTGTGCGGCAGAACAACGACCACGCTCACGGTCATCGACGTCCTCAGCAGCTCAATCATCTGCTTATGTGATAGCTTTACTATGGCGACCGCACAGATCTCCATTATCCTACAGCCGGGCCGGAGACCCTCCTTCCACGCAAAACTGTTGGTCTCAACATCCGCCACCACTCCTTCAAAGTTCACGTGAAACCCAAGCTGACCGTGACGGTTCCTCCTCAGAATCATGTCCACAGCAGGACCGCCACGAGTCACCAGCTGAGGTCAGAAAACAGATGACATCAGATCAGTCTTGTGTATGACACATGCTCAGATTCAGGTTCATAAAGGATTCTGGTCACCTGCAGTCTCTGGGCGATCTCGCGGCTGTCCTCCCAGCCTCTCTCTCGTGTTGACAGCATCACACAGTCTCCGTGCTCGTAGAAAAGTTTAATGCCTCTGTGGCCGGCGTTCCAGCCAATCACGTCTCTGCAGTAACAGTGAAACACTACCTGTCTGCTGGCTTCCTCTACAAGCACCACAAACTCACTGGAGACGGCGAGCTGGCACGGTACATCAAAAGAGCAGCTGAAGTCTGTTGCTGTCACACTCCAGGTGAGAGCCCCGGCGCTGTTCAGGTAAGCATGAGGCCGTGGTGCGCTGCGCTCTTTTTTCTTTACTCCCAGAGAGATGAAGCTGAACTTGATGGAAGATGATGAGTCCACTAGCACTGATGTGGAAAAGTTCTCCACCAGCTCCTTCAGGTGCTCCTGTCTGCGTCGTGCTGTTATTGTGACAAAGGTCTCTGACCTGTGCGCGGCGTTTTCGGCATTAATGATCTTCGTCAGCAGGAAGTTTCTGAATTCAGGTGAGGCTGAAAACATCCAACCTGGTGGGATCAAGGGACCAAAGAACGGGATGTCTCTACGCCTGGACACTGCAACACTAACAGGACACAAAGGACACATCAACAGGTCTCAACTGTTCTACCTGCTCACGTTATAATCTCACCTGCTCTAGTTACAATCCTACCTGTAACAGGTGTGCTGGCTGCAGGGGCGGCGGACTCGAACGATGATGAAGACATGTTGGGAATGTGAGCAGATGTTCTGCGGACTGAAGGGCGGGGAGTTCGGCTCCTGGAAGATTACTGTGACGAAGTCATTCCCAGTAAGACTTTTATGGACCAGCTGAAACACACACACACACACGATTTACAGCGATTTTATCTTAAGAGCTTGAAAAAAGCCAACTGGACTTCTTTGAGTTTGTGAAGATGTTTCAGATCTCATCCCATCCAATCTGATTTTCAGGGCCGAGTACAATAACCTCAGTTTGATCTGAATTAAGAAGCAGAAAGTTAGCGGCCATCCAGGTCTTTATGTCTTTAAGACATTCCTGCAGTTTAACTAATTGGTGTGTGTTACCTGGCTTCATGGACAGATAGAGCTGGGTGTCATCTGCATAGCAGTGTAAATGTATGCTATGTCTTCTAATGATGCTGCCTAAGGGAAGCATGTATAATGTAAACAGAATTGGTCCTAGCACTGAACCCTGTGGAACTCCATAATTAACCTCAGTGTGTGAAGAGGACTCTTTACATGGTAAATGGTAAATGGCCTGTATTTGTATGTCGCTTTACTTAGTCCCTATGGACCCCAAAGCATTTTACACTACATCCAGTCATCCACCCATTCACACACACATTCACACACTGGTGATGGCAAGCTGCATTGTAGCCACAGCTGCCCTGGGGTGCACTGACAGAGGCGAGGCTGCCGGACACTGGCACCACCGGGGCCTCCGACCACCACCAGTAGGCAACGGGTGAAGTGTCTTGCCCAAGGACACAACGACCGAGACTGTCCAAGCCGGGGCTCGAACCGGCAACCTTCCGATTGCAAGACGAACTGCCAACTCTTGAGCCACGATCGCCCCATGAACAATTTGGAGTCTATTAGATAGATATGATACAAACCACTGCAGCTCGGTGATTTTAATATTCACATCTGTTGCCCAGGGAAGCCGCTGGCTAAGGACTTCGTGGACTTTTACTCAAACCCTTTTAATTTTGTTCAGTCTGTTAAGGGTGCCACTCAAGAACGTGGTCACACGTTGAACTTGGCATCATCATATGTATTTATACATTCTCTGACCATATGCCCATTTTATTTGACATTGCTCCTCTTTTAAAACCAACCTGCCAGAGGGTCTGCAGATGGAAATTAGCCCAAGGCTATAATCTGGCATATTTACATTTGTTAAAATGTTCATTAATATGTATTGCCCCTCTTTCTAAATAAAATAAAATAAATAAAATCGTCCTGCTGTTAGACGGCTTGCACCTGGCCGACGCTGTTGTGCCGAACTTAATCAATACCAGTCTCTTGTCACGTCAAGTACCAAGTGAGTTTAAGCATGCAGTTATCCATCCTTTACTTAAGAAACTGGGCTCAGACGTTTCAATTACGACAAACTTCAGACCCATCTCGAAGCTTCCTTTTCTGAATAAGATCCTGGAAAAGATTGTTCACACTCAGCTGATGAACCATCTAAGTGATTTTCAAATTCCAGAAGCTCTTCAGTCCGACTCTGAGCTGAGCACGGAGACAGCTCTCATAAAGGTTATGAATAACATTTTGTTAGTGACGGACTGTGGTAAAAATTTATTGGTTGTTTTGTTGAATCTGACTGCTGCATTTGACACAGGGGATCATGACCTGCTGATCTCTCGACTACAGCACTGTGTAGGAATTTCTGGCTTGGCAGTTTCATGGATAAAATCATCTCTCTCTAACAGGAACGTTTGTGTTAAGTTGGGTTCAGCTTCATCCTCTGTGGCCCCTCTGCCATGAGGTGTACTGCAGGGATCTATTTTTGGGCCACTACTGTTTTCATTGTATCTCCTGCCACTGGGAGCGATTGAAATTGAAAACACAAAATTTAATTTCATCTATATGCTGACAATTGCCAGCTTTACCTACCTTTCAGTCACTGTGAAAGCTCCTCGATTGGACTCCTGCTTGATCGTCTGAGCAAAGTTAAATCATGGCTGGCCCTACAGTTTTTTAATTTTAATGAATGTAAAACATAGGGACTTTTATTCAGTCCCAATCTGGTACACCACATGTTGACTTTGCTGCTCTGACTCCTCACCTGAAGAGCTCGGTTACTAATCTTGGGCTAAAAATCGACACTGCACTTAGTTTTGATGGCCACATAAATGGCGTAGTAAAATCCTCATTCTGTCACCTCAGACGTTGAAGGTCAAGCCTTTTCTTTCCAGGCGTGACTTGGAAACTGTCATCCACGCTTTTATAGCCTCACGCTTAGATAACTGCAACTCCCTTTTAATAGGGGTTGGCCAAAGCACTCTGCCACGGCTGCAAATGCCTGAAGTTCATGAAGTCATTACTAGTTAACGTTAAAGGGATGGTTGGCTCGATGGAGCTCTGACTGTTTGTCAGCCTGGCTACAGTGCTGAAGAGAAACCTGGGGTTGTTCTTCTTTTCTTCAACCAGTGATGAATAGCACTAGTATAGTATAGCATAGCACAAATGTTTTTAGGTTTTTTTTAGAGCAACAAACTATTTCTCCAGGCTAAATGATGATCTTCTAAATTAGTTTTCTCTCCATCTTACCAGTTATCTGCTTTAAGGTACATGTTTGAGAATTATACTGGGGGGTCTGGAGGCCGACTGCGTGGCAAGCGGCGGCGGCGCAGCAGTCGTGGATGTGAGCCGAGGCTCACAGGCGGCAGGTGGCCGGCGCACAGGACCCCACCGCATGCTGGCCTCTGGTGGAAGCGAGGCAGGTCCAGCTGCCGTGCAGACCCTCAACTCGGCCTGGGCAGGTCCCTCCCGGAGTGGGTATGCGTGCGGAGGTAGGCTGTGCCCTGGCTGGCCTCTCCCTGGGACCGGCACGGGTGCCGAAGCAGTACGGTCATCAGTCACTCCCATGCAGTCGAGGGATGCCGGTGGGGTCTTGGCCAAGACCCGATCCGAGCTGCCAAACTCTCTACCAACTGCATCCGGTGCTTGGACCGATCCTGCAGTTGTTCCCGCTGGCGGTAACACCGCTCCCTCTTTGTAGCTGCGAGTTCGGCCACCATTTGGGCCAGCGCCTCCCTTGGCTGTCCCGGTCATGGTTCCGCCAAGCTACGATCCTGGGTTTCAGAATGCACAGCAGACTGGATCACATTCTTTCACTTTTCTTTTATCTCTGCTGTTGTTTTGAACACTCGGTTGCAGCTTTTCAGCTGTCAGCCACAGACACCACCAACAACAACAGGACCCAGTTCATTCTTCTTTTAAGTCGGTAAGGCTTGATTTCTCATGCCGCTCAGGTGTGTCTGCCTCCTCTGCAGCCGTGCCACAGACAATGCTCCGCCACACCACCCCTAGCCTGGACCCCCTCAGTGAGGTCATTGTCAAGACTGGCTACAGATACTGAATACAGAACGCAGCAAACGTCAGCCACCTGGATGAGATCAAACTGTATGCCAGGAGTGAACAAGACATTGATTCACTGAGTCAAACCACGAGAATCTACAGCAATAACATCAGAATTTCATTCAGACTGGAGAAATGTAGTCGGACGGTAACAAAAAGAGGGATGCTAGTCAGAACTGAGGGGACTGCACTACCAGAAGCAACAATGCAGACATTGAGGACAGCTACAAGTACCCAGGAATCCTACAGGCAAATGGGAACCATGAAGAAGCTGCTAGGGAAGTCCCAACCAGCAAGTACCTGCAGAAAGTAAGGCAAGTCCAGAGGAGTCAGCTGAATGGGAGGAATAAGATCCGAGCAATCAGCACCTACACCCTGCCGATGATCAAGTACCCTGCTGGGATAATAAGCTGGCCAAAGGAGGAGACAGAAGCCACTCGCATCAAGACAAGAAAGCTCCTGACCATGCATGCAGAGTATTACCCCAAATCCAGCACCCTGAGGCTGTACACTAAGCAGAACGGAGGAGGCCGAAGACTAGTGAGTTTCAGAACCACTGTCCAGGATGAGACAACGAACATCCATGAGTACATCAAAAAGATGGCCACAACTCATTATGTGCTTAGTGAACACCTCAGGCAGCAGAAACCTGAGTAAGATGAGAAGCAAGGAGAGGAACCATCATAGAAGGATAGGCCTCTGCACAGTATGTACCACCGTTAGTGGACAAGCAGAGGAAGATGGTCATCGTGATGTAGCTGAACCTAGTGATAGCAACATCAAGAAAAAGTAACATGATAAGCAGAAGTACCAAAGGCTGAGAGAGGAGCTCGAGAAGATGCGGAGTGAAGGTAACAGTGGTTCCCATGGTAATCATAACACATAACCTCCGAACTGGCCTAGTGGCTCCAGCAAAATGCGGGATGACATCCAACATCTCTGTCTAGAAGAGGGTGGAACTAGGAACAGCAAAGATACTGTGCAGGAACCTCAGGCTCCAGGCCTCTGGTAGAGGACCTGAGCTGAAGTAGACCACCCACAATGTCTTACATCTTTCTCCGTCTCTAAGCAAAATGATCTTCTCTCTCATTCGTTTCTTTTGTAGTACTTCAGTAGTTAGCTAATGTACTGTGACCAGAACATAAAAAAGCACCGTTATGGCCTCCTTTCACTAACAGTAGCAATGCATAAATTATATGGTTTTGCCTCTTTATCTTGTCATTTCTGATAAGTCCTTATGATGGATAAACCAATAGGACTGTATTTTACCTGTAATCGGTCCTACATTTACTTTCAGATCGGTTTGATGTTTAAAGGGTTGCAGTGATGGGAAATAACTTATGATGTGAGTCAGTGTTAAACCTAAAGTAAGGAGCACGCTTGGAAAATGTATAAAGTAGGAAGATGAAATATTTGTGTTAAAATGTGGAGAGTAAAAGTAAAAAGCTGTCAGAAAAACAAATACTGACATAAAGTACAGATACTTGAAAACTTTAGTTCTGGTACTTGTGCAGTACACAGCATAAGGTTAAACTAGGAACAGGAGAATCACCTGCTGAGGGCCGCTTGCCGTGGACACGTGGAACATCAGCTTGAATTCTCTGAACGTTGTAAAAACTGACTGCCTCCCTGTTGAGTCATCTGACAGGAAACAAAAACAAGCAAACAGAAAGTAACAACAATTACCAGACACTTTAACACCATTCTGACATCACTGCAAGTACTCTATTGCAGAACCATGACCAACAAGGAAAAAGAAATGGTACCGCTGGTATCTTTCAGTGGACCTCTGTGGCCCAGAAGGTCCAGGAACTGATCTAGAGCGGGACTGCCAGAGTCACTGCTGTCCTCCTCGGTGGACTGACCAGCCCGACAGAATAACACGCCCACTTTGCGCTGGAACCTCAGCTGCAGTAAAACAAAGAAAAGCAGGCAGGGTCAGCGGGGACCAGCGGGACTCTGAAGGTGCTGGTTATAAGATCAATTCAGAAGGTTTGGAACTGATGCGTGAATTACGCTTCAGCAGGAAATCTTTTAACCCTACCCAGTAACCTTCTGCATAACCAGACATGAAGCTCCTGAGAAACTTGAACGTGTGGAAAGTTGCGGTGAAGGTCTAAGAGGGGTTAGATTTCCCACACAAGTGAAAATCATGCTTTTGTATAATAGTTGAAACAGGAGTACTTCAGAAATTCAAGAAAATGCTGGTGTCGCTGTTTGTACTGGATTCACTGGTTTTATTGTTTATATTGACTTGATGATGCTGTGTCAGGAGACCTTTGGTCATTTCACACAACATCGGAAGGTCAGCTGACTTCTCCCTCTTGCAGTGGACGTTTTAGGGCACCTGGACAAAAAGATGAGCCTATCACAGTGTTTTACCTCGTCTCTTACCTGTGACACCTGAAGGCAGGAGCACCCTCCTGCCGCTCATGTGGAAATCTCATATTAATGCGATAGTAACCTTATCGTCTTCCTGCTGTGTTCTCAGGCTGATGTCAGTCTGTGTCGTCTCCTGGGATTTCAGTCTGACTGAAGCCAACCCGTTCTCACTCCCAAATCGTAACATTTTACGCTAGGTGACAAATCGTCAACATATTACGTTTTTGGGCACCCAAGGCGTTCCTACGTCACGACATCGGAAAACTGCGGACACATGAGAACCGTTTGGACTCAATCTACACATCTTCGCTTTTCCCCTTAAAATCGCTTTAGAAAACACTATTTCACCTCATTAAAGTGCTGGTTAAGGTTAGGAATAAGGTTATGGTTAGGTTTAGCGATAAGGTTAGGTTTAGGCTTAGGAATAAGGTTATGGTTAGGTTTAGGCATAAGGTTAGGTTTAGGCGTAGGGATACGGTTATGGTTAAGGTTAGTGATAAGGTTAAGTTTAGGGCTGCAGTACAGGGCTGGAAACCGCCGCGTACCATAACAACGTGGAAGGTCACCTTTCGCGTTCCTCAGGAACGCCGCAGGACGTGACAAAACGTCGGGATGTTACGCCTCGGGAGTGAGAACGGGCTCCTGAAGCTTAAACAGACCTCTCTTCTTCTTCTCAGGCTTCCAGTGGCCACTTAAAAAACCTGCTTTGTATCACTTTGCTAAACTTCTGCGAGCACAACAAGAAGGTTTTCTTTATTTTGTACTGACCTCTGGGAGGGCCACCAAAAAGTAAGGAAAACGTGACAAAAACTGTAGCTGATTAAAAAGGGACATCTTACTGGTTCCAGTTAATACCATCAAGTCTGAGTTTGTCTCTAAACTGGACAGAATCACAGAAGCTTTATTAGGATCTCTAAAGCTCTAGAAGGATGAGATAATAGTGAATCATTTCTTTCAGACAGAGAACTCGTAGCTGCTGCCTGTGAAAGCCTCTCTGAGGATGTCTGTTTGGGTGCTTTTGAAGAATACGCTACTCAGCATTGATCGGAATGGTGGATGTAGCACGAGAAGCTGAATTCTTATGCCAACTGTTTCATTATGTGAAAGCGTCACAGCATCAAAAGCCCGATTTAGCAAAATGGCTATGAAGCGGGATTCTAGTTTAACACAGACCATCCTGTCAGAAACATGGGAAGGCCAACCGTGGCAGTGGCAGGTATTTCATGGTCAGCAGGTGGGTGGCACACTGGGACTGGCTCACCTCCTGCTGGTCCAGCTGCAGCAGCAGTTCAGGGACTCTGGGTGAATCGGCAGCCAGTCTGAGACTGTGGATGCTAAGTTGAGGAACCACAAACTCGAGAACATCCCTCAGAGGAAGACGTCGACTGGTCCCGTGTTTGGATGAAGATGGGATAGAGTCCTCTGTGATGGATCCTCTCAGGGTAGACAGCTGAAAGAGGGGCATGATTGGATCAGACTAAAAGGACAAACGGGGATTAACAGCATCACCAACAGTCACTTTATAAATTAGTAATCGAAAATGATCTCAAACCAGACTGTGATCAGGTTATCGGTCACCTAACCAGTCACGTGACCGGTCACATGACTAGTTACCTGACCAGTCCTGAGGATCATCCTGTAGTTGTACTGTGTCTCATCAGTCCTCTCCTCCAGTTTCTCTCGCCGGAGGCTCAGAGACACCGGACCAAAGTTCTCATCAATGCCAAAATAATTTTGGTGATCTGACGGAAAAAAAACAGAAGGTCACTCACATCAGTGAAAACAGAAACCTGACAGTGAGCGCAGTAACAGTGCTTAAATTAATACTTTTTTTCCCCATTAGATCAGGGGTGTCGAACTCCAGGCCTCGAGGGCCGGTGTCCTGCAGGTTTTAGATCTCACCCTGGCTCAACACCTGAATCACATGATTAGTTCATTACCAGGCCTCTGGAAAACTTCAAGACATGTTGAGGAGGTCGTTTAGCCATTTAAATCAGCTGTGTTGGATCAAGGACACGTCTAAAACCTGCAGGACACCGGCCCTCGAGGCCTGGAGTTGGACACCTGTGCGTTAGATCTTCAGATCTTCATATTGGGTTCATTTCTTTTCATTTACATTTCAGGGTTTGTTTTTAGCACACAGTCACATGTTGATCGTGTCTCCTTATGGCAGAATGTTTCTGTTGGAAGTTACTGAACTGTTTATTTTTTAACTCTTTGGATACTGAGATCTTTTAAAAACTCTTCCTGTTATAAATATCTTTTTGTTGGAACTAGATTAAACTAGTGGCACTATTTTAAAGAGCGTCCTTGCTTTACTTTTAGGAAGAGCATCCAGCTTCTGCATCATGGTGAAGTCTGGCCCTCGACTAGACCTTACCTTGGTTGTAGAAGTATTTCAGGTAGTATCTGGCTCCCAGGTCAATGTGTTCAATGTCGTGATTATTCATCAGGTTTTGGTCGAACGCCCGAGTTCCTCCACTGAACTCCAACACTGAGATGCTCGCGTTGGTGCGGCGGGTGCTGAGCGGCGGATCGCTGAAGGATGTGTCCGCTGCAGCACCGCAGGTGGTGGTGTTGGCCCGAGTCAGGCCCAGCGTCCTCTCCGTCTCCCCTCCAATCTCATTATGAAAGAACGGACAGCTGCTCACCAGAAAGTTGTTTTTTTCACGTTCATCAGGGCTTAAAGCATCATCACATCCAGAGGTGGAGACGTTCCATCCGTGCTGGAGGTCTGCTTGGGGGACAAAGCCACTGCTGAAGTCGAAGAGGACACTCTGACTATCATAATGAGAAAAGCATTTGTAAGAGATCACGCTGGGTCTTATGTCCCTGTTTGTCCTCTGATTCCTTAGTCTGCTGAGGATCGATGTCTCCGGCTTTGTTTTCTGAACATGCGACACATAAACCGAAGCGTTCACATAGTCGGGTACATAGATGACGTCCCCATGAGCAATGCGAGCGGCGGTCTGCAGACTGGGCGACAGTGCAGCATGAAGCTGTGGAGGTTCTGGGAATGGAGGCGGTGCGCTGGGCACCTGCTGCTCCAGCCTCCAGGAAGGAGTCTCAGTGGATCGTGACAAACTTTGGCGGTCCAGTGTCGAAGTGCTGCAGCACTTTCGCCTCAGACTCGCGCCTGTGTTTGGGTTGATGGGAGCAGGGTCCATGTCTTCAGCTCCGACATCACTGATCGTCACCTCACTGTTGCTTCTCTTCATCCTTGCCAAACTCCTGCTGGTGGAAGGACTTGGGCGAACTGGGAATGTGGTCTCTGACCTGGGCTGGGGGTCCAGACTCTTGTTGGAATGGGGAGGTTGACTCAGAAAGCTCGAGTTCAGACCCTCCTGAGCATCCCTCCTCTGAGACAAGTCGGACATTCGGGCCCTGACCCCCATCTTTGGTACAACAGGAGCTCCCTGAACGACCGGAGGTCCCATAGTCCTGATCCTTGGAAAGTCTAAGAAACACTGCTGTTAGTCTAGTCCAGCAGGACCCCGAACCACTGCCAGGACTCAGACCCGAAGCTCATGACTCCTCTGAGATCTAATAGGTCCACAGTCTGATTAGGATCAGAGACAGGAAGTACATCCTGGACTCACCATCCACAGCGATCTGAAAGAAGAAAAGGTTGTCATGCACTCCTGTTGAGGTGAATCACCTGTTTACCTGTGCTACAAGTACAGGTGTGAACATGCGCTAGTCAATCCCAGCTGCTCATTCGCCTGCAGGTATGACGCATCTGTTCAGCTGAAAAACATGAAGCGTCATGCCTGAGAATTTAAAACACAAACGTGGCAGACGGACCAGCTCTGGTGTGGGGAAGAGCCACAGGACAAACTAGATGTTATAATCCAGTTATTACTTTATTAATGCGAGAAGAAGCAACAAAACACACCTGAAGTCCACCATGTTACCATGAGAAGGCAGTGTGTGTGTGTGTGTGTGTGTGTGTGTGTGTGTGTGTGTGTGTGGTATTTCCAGCAGCTGTCTCCGTCATGTTCAGCAGTAACAGCTGAAGGCTTCAGATATCTGTATGTGGACAAATGTACTCTCAACTGCATACACTGCTCTGTGTGTACTGCATACTGTATACGCTGTACTGTGTTTGGAGCCAGTCTGACGTCAGGTCATAACCTTGAACATTACATTTCTGACATAAAGCTAAAAGCAGACATTGGAAAACTAAACATGGAACAATGCTGCACGCCTGTATGTTTGAGCACATGTTCATGCAAACAGATGTGGAGTTCTGTGAAACGTCCCAACACTGTGTGATCATATCGGCACAGAGCAAACGCTTTGCAGAGTCATACAAACTGTTGTTTTCACTTTGGTCAGTTTGGGATCAAGTATCCATCTACCTCGGTGTTAGGAAGTTTTACCTGAAGAATAAAACATAACATGAAATCTATTAAAAAGTGATCCTGTTTGACTGTAACTGAATTCAGTTCAGCTGTAAGTTTATAAGATAAGATAAACCTTTATTAGTCCCACACGTGGGAAATTCTTTTGGTCACGGCAGAAAATCATTGCATATAGTATCTTATTCTTATTATCTTATCCTATTTCATTGTTTTTCTTAACTTTTGCTACTGTAACTTTGCACTGTCCACTTTCTGCTGTGACACAACAAATTTCCCACGTGTGGGACTAATAAAGGTTATCTTTTCTTTTCTTAAAGTACAAGTTAGAGCAGTAAAAAATTAAGAAAAAAACAATAGAATAAGATAAAATAGAATAATATACAATAGATATATAGTACAACTGATATGTTATATGACAACAGAAGTCTCAGGGTGCTTTGTATTGAAAGGTTCGATGGTCTATTTTGGTGCTTTTAAGTGTTTCTTTAATCTTAGTTTCCTGACTACAATCATCAGAACCCCTCAGGACGGCACAGCCAGCGCCCCGGGCCCTCCCTGAATCATCATCAGTGCAATCAGGAGGCGAATGCTGTAGTTCCACACACACCACCACCCAGCTGAAGTTTCAGATTCATTCAGGGAAGTCCTTTTATTGACATGGCTTCATTTGCCTGTAAAAAATAAAACTATGAAACAAAGCGGCCGGCAAGAGCAGAGGAGAGACGATCGTGTGTTTAAATGCAGAAAAAGTAGTGTACTAATTCCTGAGGCCAAGTGGGATCTTTACAGATGTTTCTGTCTGAGAACATCTGTAAAGGCGGATCTTCGTTCAGGGAAATGATGTTGAAGAAGCTGCAGTCATAAGGAGCAGCAGACTGTGGTGCATTGTGGGAAACTGTTGTCAACTGTTGGCCGTCTGCAGACGACACAAACGCCGTAGTTGGGTCATGAAAAGTGAGTCTGAGGAGTTGATAACATCGGCGTGATTGCCTCTTCCTGTCTCCTGACCCTGTCATCTCAGCTGATTACTGGATTACATCACTTCCTGTTCATAGGGCAAAGAGGTCTCTGAGGAATCTGCTTCCTGTTGGCGGAGGGTGGAGTGAGGTGGGGAGGGTGGGGGGGTGATCTTATCTTCAAATTAAGGACAAAGACACAGATTTCAAGAAGCCTGTCCTGCTCGTCATCAAGTTTGCAACTGTCTGCAACACGCCTGTGACACGTGACACGTCTGCAACACGCCTGTGACACGTGACACGTCTGCAACACGCCTGTGACATGTATATGCTTTGTGTGAGGTTTCCAGCACATTCTGTTATCTGTTACCACACCTAGAAATGTTGTATGAGAAACTTACTACTTCAACATTATTTATCAGCAATTTTGCTCCAGCATCTTTTTTACATTTTCCAAATAACATAAATGTAGTTTTATTCAAATTTAGTGAAAACTTGTTTCTGTTAAACCTTGTTTTCAGTTTTGTGTTTCAAAAGCTGCTGTGAATTCTCTCCAGCACAAAAAATATTTGTATCATCTGCAAATAAAATAAACTGTAATATATCAGATGTTTTACATCTATCATTGATGCACAGGATAAACAGCTTTGGTCCCAATACTGACCCCTGTGGAACTCCACAAACAAAGTCCAGGCACTCTGATTGATATTCACCAAGCTTCACAAATTGTTGCCTGTCTCTCAAATAACTCCTGACCCACTCTAGCACCACTCCTCTAATGCCGTAGTGCTCCAGTTTATAAGGTAATATTTCATGATTGATTGTGTCAAAAGCTTCTTGTAGGTCAATGAAAACTCCGACTGTCTTTGATCTGTTTTATTAGTGATATGTTCAGTTAGTTCCATTAATGCCGTGGATGTTGATCTATTTGGTCTGAAACCATACGGACTGTCCATTATTATTTTATGTTTATCTATTAATTTGTCAAGTCTATTAATGAAAACTTTTTCCAGTATTTGTGAGAATTGTGAGAGTAGAGAAACAGGCCTGTAATGTGTGAATTGGTGTCTATCTCCATTTTTAAACAGTGGTATTACTTTAGCAGTTTTCATTTGTGTTGGGAATGCACCAGTTTGTAGAGACAAATTGCAAATGTATGTTAAGGGTTTAGAGCATCGATAGCTTTCTTAGCAATTTCCATATCAATGTTATCAAAGTCTGTAGAGTTTTCAGTTTGTGATTTCCCAACAATATGATTTCCTTTTCTTCCACCACCGTTAAAAACATTGACTGAGGATTAGGGCAGGGCAATATGGCCAGAAATATTTATCACGATATATATTTGAAAATGTGCGATAACGATGTAACTGACGCGAGACAAAATACTTTACAACTCTTCATGTTTTCCAAATCCCTTTACTGTTATTTTTATTCATATTTAATAATTTCTCATGATATTCTTTTTTACATGACCTCAAAATACTAGTTAATTCATTTTTATACCTCTTGTTCTTATTTTCAGCTTCTCTACTTCTGTACTTTATAAATCACCTCACTGCTCAGCAGTACTTCGTTACCTAATCCCACAGCAGTACTTCATTACACTGCTCAGCAGTACTTCGTTACCTAATCCCAAAGCAGTACTTCATCACAGTGCTCAGCAGTACTTTGTTACCTAATCCCACAGCAGTACTTCATTACACTGCTCAGCAGTACTTCGTTACCTCTATGCTCAGCAGTACTTCGTTACCTCAGTGTTCAGCAGTACTTCGTTACAGTGCTCAGCAGTACTTCATTACACTGCTCAGCAGTACTTCGTTACCTCTATGCTCAGCAGTACTTCGTTACCTTTATGCTCAGCAGTACTTCGTTACCTCAGTGCTCAGCAGTACTTCGTTACCTCAGTGCTCAGCAGTACTTTGTTTCGGAGAGGGAAGTTTTACCTCCTTGAGGATCGAGGATCCAGGGCTCTTCCAGGGTTCTGTCTCTCGGATCAGACCCGGACGTCGTGTCAGTCGGTTCCGGTTTGTTTCCCGGTCCAGTCACACTGACACGGACGACACGGACCTCTTGTGCGGGTCCTGGTCTTGGTTCGGTCTCGTTAAACTCTCAGCTGTGTCTGGTCGGACGCTTCTGCTCAGCCAGGCTGGCGATGCGTTTAAGTGATGCTCGGATTCTTTACAGCCCTGCTGATGCCTTCAGAGGACGTTAATAAACGTGGGAATTTTCTTCACTTCTCTGTCTTTCATTGAACTGAAAATAAATAAAGTGAAATAGCCCATTGTTCGTTCCGTGGGCGGCTTTCAAAGGTTGTAAGCCTTTTGGGGATTCCTAACCTGGATGATCGAGCATGCATGAAGATGATTTGATAAAGACGTCACACACTGCAGTTTTAATTTATTTGGATCCACGTTAAATACACAGTTTTTTCTCATTACAATATTAACATGAACCCCCCCCCCCACAGAGATGAAGATCAGACTTCATCAATAACTTCACTAACTCAGTGCTTCAATTTAATACTGTCAAATTATTACTGTGCAGTTTATACTGCTTAACTTTTATTATTGTATATGGTATAGAGTATTTCAGTGTCATTTCATTGCTTACCAAACGTGTAACTCAAGTCATTTCTCATAATGTATGTCAGTATGTGAACCCTTTAAACTTTAATTCTAATCAAGTCACCACATTTCTTTCAATAAAACTCTTAAATCTGGAGTTTAGTCAAATAATTTATCTGGAAATCACAGATGGTGACGCTCTGAGAACTCTATGAAGACGATCAATGTGAATATCAAAGATCTTTTAACCTGTTATACTTTTTTTAATGTCTCTAATGAATACATACAAAGAATATTCATTGTACAGATTCATGTTTAAGAAATAAATACTGAAAATAATCCTGCAGCACCTCCATCAGGACAAAACAGAAAATAATGAAGACAAAGTTGAAGAGCTGTGGAGTTTCAGTCTGACTGAAGCTTTTCTGCCACTCAGACCAGAACTGCACAAAAGAGCTCACTGATAGTTTCACAGTTAGTCCAAGAGAAAGATGACATTTCCAGTTAAACCAGTATTCTAATGAGAAAGGAGAGAGCAGCTCCTAACGCCAAACCCAGAGAGAGGAAGAACGCCATGATGGCTCCAGCTGTTTCTGCTTCATGAGGAAGAACGTTCCTGTTAAAAACCAGAATATAGTGACAAATTATATTATATTATATTATATTATATTATATTATATTATATTATATTATATTATATTATATTATATTATATTATATTAAACTAGAAATTAAATCTGAGGATGTAATACTGATTTGGACTACTGTAATTCATTATTATCAGGAAGTCCTAAAAACTCCCTGAAAAGCCTTCAGTTAATCCAAAATGCTGCAGCAAGAGTCCTGACAGTGTCAGCTGAGAGGTACTGTCTCTTCAGCGTGTCTGAGGTCTGCCTCGGTGTCTCCTCCCATAGGGACTTAAACTCCTCAGCTGACTCTCCTTGTGGAGGTGCAGCTCTCTCCTACGAGCTCCTTCTGAGCTCCTAACCCCATCTCTGAGGCTGAGCCCAGACACCTTCAGAGGAAACTCATTTCTATTGCTTGTATTCTCCACGTCACTACTCACGGCACCTCCTCCCTAATCCTGAGTGGACCCACAACGCTTTTCAACTTTTAAGTCTGTATGTTTTACATTCCAACTAGTTTTAGACAAAGGCCCCGTTTTCAGAAACCCTAAAATAATCGGAAAAATTAAAAAAAAAGAAAGTTTGTTAGACTATAAATGTTGAAATATAACTTAAGTTTACTATAAAAATATCAATAAGCAGTAAAAAGGTTAATTTAGGAACCTTTTTGGTCGATCAGATTTTGGTTTTGAAGAGAAACAAAGGTGCAGGCAGGCACTCTGTACTGCAGTTAACTTTAATCAGCTGTTGTGGATTATGGGACATTTTACAAGGATAGAGTGTGGAGGGGAAAACTTTTTTTGAATAGCCAGGGAGTAAAATGTACCATTTATAGTCTGTAATGGATGGCAAAGGAACCTTACAAGACCAACTGGTGTTCAGATTCGGATAATCTCTGTGAACATGGGAACTTTATAAAATTGTTATAGGCACATATACACATGTATACATGTATGAAGTACAGAGAACAACGCTGTTCTGGGAGGTGCTGAATAATAAGTGACTGCTGAGATGAAAACACTTCTCTGGAAAGCTTTTAATGCTTCTCTCTTCTCATCGTTGCCCCTCCATCTTTGTTTCATCTGGCCAAAAATCTGCTTTAAAGCTGTGTGGGCTCTGTTGTAGGTGTAGTCTGACCTTCCTGTTTCTGAACGTATCCAGTAATTTGCACCTTGTTATAAACACTCCATAAATGCATGAACTGTTGATGTATGCTATGCTATGTCTTCTGATGATACTGCCTAAGGGAAGCATGTTTAACCACCGAGGACCTGGCGTCTACATATTTGGACATCACATTTTGGGTTGTCTAGATCAAAATACTAAATTTTGCTCTACAAGGGCCTGATATCCTCTGCTCAGAAACTACATCAGGTAAAAAGATCATTCTTTGTTTTTATATTCACCAGGTTGCACTCAGCCCAAATAGCAAAGAGAAATTAAGAATGCATGCCATGAATGAGTTCGGGTCTTAGGAGGATAATGTAAACAGAATTGGTCCTAGCACTGAACCCTGTGGAACTCCATAATTAACCTCAGTGTGTGAAGAGGACTCTCCATTTATATGAACAAATTGGAGTCTATTAGATAGATATGATACAAACCACTGCAGTGCAGTACCTGTAATACCTACAGCGTGCTCTAATCGCTCTAATAGGATATTATGGTCATAAAGCACTGGACCACTCCTGCTGCTGGTGGGTGCACAGGAAGCTGTGTTGGACTCAACTGTAATATACTTAATACTTAAAATGAGCTCCACAGAGAAAATCAAGGCTAACATTAACGTGCTGGGGTGTTTGCTGTGTGCAGGTTGCTTACCTTGGACCATAACACATGCAGAGGCTTGCCAGGTACCCGTTACTGAAGGCAAAGAGGATCATGAAGAGGATAAAGAAGCAGTCGTGATGGAAAACGACCGGCAGGTGGGCACGAGGGTGAACGTTGCACAGCATGAAGAGAGGGATGAAGACCAGGCGACACCCAATGGATGCAGGAAGTATCACACTGTCTTTTCCTGGCTGGAAAAAAAAGAATACTATCAGCTCACATGTCTTTCAGTTTAATTGGAATATATAGAGCACCATCTACAACAAAGTGCTTTATGATAAACTGAATACTCTCATTAAAGACTGGTACCAATAATGACATTATTTGAATATAGACTGGAATCATAAAGTAAAAAGGAAAGAGTTGAAAATGGTAACGCATGAGTTTGAGTTTCAACGGGTTAACAAAGGACCAACTAAGTAAATAAGGGCAGAGACTGTTATGAAATCAGGGAACGATGTTCTCAAGCACAACATGACAGGTGTTTGTTTATTACACTGAGAAATAATGTGGTAACTTATGTTATTAACAAAGCAAAGGAAACACTAAAGAAATGTGGCATCATTAAAGATCTTAATAAGTAATTCCAATGTGACTGATCACCACATAGAGTTATATATGTGAGCAAATCTGATAAAGAGCCAAGTATAGTGGAAATAACATTTTTACTGATTTTACTGATTCTGTTAAAGCTTTGACTTTTAACTGTTTAGGCTCAAACTATTCTGTTACTCCTCTAAATTATTATGCTCCATTTCCAGCTTTTAGAGAAGTGATTAATCCCTAAGTTCATTGGATAGTTTCTGCTTTTAAGGAATCTCTGAACAGATGACATCATATTTGAATGTTGCTCCCCTTCTCAGTGCATCTTATGCAATTTGGGTTTTGAAAATATCACAAATCTTTTCTTTTAAAATCAAAGTCAAATGTTTCTATAGTAAATTTCAAACAATAACTGTTGACCAAAGTGTTGTACATTTAAGATATTCAAAAGAGATAAAAACATTGGAAGACATGACAAAATTTAAGAAAAGAAACATAACACGAGAAGATTTGAGTAAGATTTGATCTTCTTGGCTCTCGGAGGAGTCGGATGCATCTTCCACCCCCTCCCTCCCTTATCTTCCCTTTAATGCTTCGATGTCCTTGTCTCGTCTCGTCTGTCTCTAACTCTGAGAGAGCCTCTCATTCTTGCTCTTGTTCTCTAAATGAATGTTTCCCATATTTCGTTCAGAGAATGAAATATTGGAAAGATCTTGGAGGAGCTCATGGCTCTTAAAAGAGAGATACACCTGGAGACCAGTGATGGACATTAGAATGACAGAAAAATTGATGCAGTTTGTTCTCCCTAAACCACATACCAACAACTCTCATGCGGTATACCCCCACCCCCGACGGCGCCAGCTGTTTGAAGGTTGACGCCAAGAGGAACAACAACATTCTTCCAAGAGACACGAGAACGAGAACGAACAGACTCTCTGCTCCATTCCTCAAGGCCACCTGCGTAGGCTGCGGACTGTTGATCTTTGCCTAACAGGTGAAAGGACACTTTCTCAGGCTGAACTCAGGACCCACACCCTGACACGCACGCACACATGCACACTGATACTGATACGCCCTCACCACCACCCTCCCTTCCCCCCGATCCAACGCCTCCTCCCATGCTTACTTCCCACCCGATGGAGACAGCGGCTCAGCCGGAGGCGCGATGAGGTCGCAGCGTCCATGACCCACTGTGTCCATTGGCGTACTATTATTACTAGTATTAAAATGGCAGAATCTCCCAAGTCAGTAAAAGTTAAAAGGTCATTTAAAACCCTAACCCTAAGCATAGGTTCCACCACAGCATGTTTGAAGTCAGCAGGGACACACCCAGACTGAAGACTGCTATTGACAATAGACAGCAAACACATACCCACAGATGTCAAAAACATCTTTTAGTAAACGAGATGGAACAATATCCAGAGCACATCTGGTGGGTTTCAGGTGGTTGTAATGAAAAGGACACAGGTGTCAGGTTTCCTGGGTCGTTGACCCAGTGTTTTCAGTTTTGTCATGTTCAGTTTATTTTGCCACATCAATGTTGTTCTCACTTCCTGTTTTTCCTGTGTCAGCTCGTCTCACGTGTCGTTAGCCATATTATGCTCAGCTGTGTACTCACCGGTCTCTCATTATCATCTTCATCAGTCTGTGTATTTAAGTCTTCTGTTTCTACTCGTTCACCATCGTGTCACTGATGTTGTCGCTGTTAGGTTGTCGTATGCTCATTTCCTTCAGTCAGCCAGCGAGCCAGCCATTTCCTGCTTCAGTCCTGTTCGTTCATTTTGGTCAGCAATAAACACCAGCCTCCCCACCTCGCCATGGCACAGCGGTTCAGCCTCCCACCTCGGCTCAACGGAGGCTCCCGCGCCAGAGGCTCTGTTTACCCAGGCCGCTTCCTCTTCCCAGAGAAAGCGGTGCACACGCCGCCATAAACTGGACTCTGCTGACCAAATCCCCATGGTGAGTGAAGACTGTCTTTCTCCCGCTTCTCTGAACATAAACAACAATAGACTCACCGCTGATCCTTTCGATGCTTCTCTACTGGACGACGACATAGACTGGGAGAACTTTTTCCATTCGGATCCCTCTGAGCTGGGATTTATGAAGGACAACCACTGCACTTCAACACCTCCAAAGACTGTAAATAGTGGTGGCAGAAGGGCCAAAACAATTTCTGATAAATCTGTTGTTACAGATCCTGTGTATGTAAACCCATTCCAAGACTGTTTTATCTGAGCCTGCTCCATCGTCTACCTGGGCTTTTCTCCGCACCTGTTTCAGTTCCTCGGGTGGGGAAAGCTGAGGTTCAGCTGGTCCCTACTCTGGCTCCCAGGCCGGTTGAGGCTCTGTCAGTCCCTGCACGCGTACCAGCTCCTCCGGTGGGGACGGCAGCTGCCCAGCCGTTGCCGGTGCCTGTGCCAGCTCCCAGGACGAGGGCAGCTGTGACCCAGTCTACCCCCACACCCGTTCCTGTTTCTCGGGTGGGGGTGACTGGTGTCCAGCCACCTCCCGAGCCTGTCCCAGCACCCAGGGTGAGGGCAGCCAGAATCCAACCTAACCCCCCTAGAGGCTCAGCTGAGGCTGTCCAGCCAATGTCCTCACGCTCTGGAGGCTCGGAAGAGCTAGCCTGTTCACCCATCAGCCTACCACTTCATCCACCTCCTGATCCAGCTTTCCATGCCCTAGCACTATCCCTGGTTAGGTTAGCTGAGCTCTTCCCAGCTCAAGCACCTGATGTGTGAGCCCAAGCTGCAGCTTTGTCTCCTTGACTAACTCAGTCTTAAGCTCAGCCATCAGCCTGGCCAGTCCAGTCAGTCCAGTCGTCTGCTGTTCAGCTTCCGGTCAAATCAGTCTGTCCTAGACCCCCTCCACCCACCCTGTTCTGGTTTTTCTCTCTTTCGGCCGTCCGGTGCTGGCCTTTGAAGGGGGGGGGGGTATTGTCAGGTTTCCTGGGTTGTTGACCCAGTGTTTTCAGTTTTGTCATATTCAGTTTATTTTGCCACATCAATGTTGTTCTCACTTCCTGTTTTTCCTGTGTCAGCTCGTCTCACGTGTCGTTAGCCATATTATGCTCAGCTGTGTACTCACCGGTCTCTCATTATCATCCTCATCAGTCTGTGTATTTAAGTCTTCTGTTTCTACTCGTTCACCGTCGTGTCATTGATGTTGTCGCTGTTAGGTTGCCGTATGCTCATTTCCTTCAGTCAGCCAGCGAGCCAGCCATTTCCTGCTTCAGTCCTGTTCGTTCATTTTGGTCAGCAATAAACACCAGCCTTCACCTACATGTGAGTCCAGTGTTTGGGTCCTCCTTTCCTCACCCACACTGCAACCTCTGACAACAGGCTCAAAGTGGTCACAAGCAACCAAAGTTGGCGTATGAACAGATGGGTCAGAAGGATAATATGAGACCTGATATCTGTGTTCCTGTTAATAAAGAATTTCAATAAGCTCTCACATGTTGCTTTCGATGCTATGTGGGGAGCAGCAGCAGGGGGATTAAGAACTAAGTTAGTGATTAATACGAAGTCTGTGACTGTTATCAGACACGATCTTAGAGAAATACTTTGTTTTTGCTGCACTAATAGCCTTTTGATAATATAACAATATAAATATTAAAACTAAATTGGCAATAAAATTCGTCTTGCATCTTAATACCAGTATAACGGTCTGTATAATTTTCGAGGTCTACAAATAAAGAACCAGATAATGGATTGCATTTATATAGCGCTTTTCGAGACCCTCAAAGTGCTTTACAATTCCACTATTCATTCACTCTCACATTCACACACTGGTGGAGGCAGCTACAGTTAATAATAATAATAATAAATTTTATTTGTAAAGCGCCTTTCAAGACACCCAAGGACACTGTACAATAGATAAAAACACATAATAGAACAATGACACAATGAAGAACAATAAAAACAAAAGCACAAGATAAAATTAACAAACAGTGGATTCACAGTGAATATGCAGATTTGAACTGATGGGTTTTGAGTTGGGATTTAAACTGGGGGAGAGAACCAATGTTTCTTATATCTGGGGGTAGAGAGTTCCACAGCCTGGGAGCAGAGCAGCTGAAAGCTCTGCTTCCCATGGTGCTGAGGCGGAAGGAAGGCACAGAAAGCTGGATAGAAGAAGAAGATCGAAGTGAGCGGGCAGAACAGGTAGTGCTTAACAGGTCAGAAAGGTAAGGAGGAGCAATGAATGGCCTTGAAGGTGAGCAGAAGAAGTTTGTATATTATCTGGAATTTCACTGTGAGCCAGTGAAGTTCCTGAAGAACAGGAGTGATGTGCTGGTAGGAGGGGTTCTGGTGATAATGCGAGCAGCAGAGTTCTGAACCAGTTGAAGCTGATGGAGGGATTTTTGGGGGAGACCATGCAAAAGAGAATTGCAGTAGTCAACATGGGAGGTAACAAGACTGTGGACAAGAATGGATGTAGACTGGGTGGAAAGAGAAGGATGTAATCTGTTAATGTTGCGTAGATGGAAATAGGCAGAACGGGTGAGATTACTGATGTGAGATTTATAGGAAAGTGAACTGTCTAGGATGACACCGAGGCTCTTAACCTGAGGAGAAGGGAAAACTGTGGAGTTATCATAGTGAGTGAGAAATGGTTCGCCTTCAAAAGGTTGGATTTGGTGCCAATAAGAAGGATTTCAGTTTTATCCTCATTGAGCTTGAGAAAATTAGAGCTGAACCAGGATTTTAATTCGGCTAGACATTCTGTAAGGGAGGAAGGTGGGAGGGAGGAATCAGGTCTGCAGGAGAGAGATAACTGGGTGTCATCAGCAAAACAGTGAAAGTGAAGATCAAATTTGCAGAAAATGGTACCTAGAGGGAGGATGTATATTATGAAGAGAAGAGGGCCTAAGACTGAACCTTGGGGTACATCAGAGGTGCCCGGGAAAAGACAAGAGCGGAATGATTTCAGTTGAATAAACTGGGAGCGGTCAAGGAGATATGATTGAAACCAGGCTAGGGGTGTAGCTACAGCTGCCCTGGGGCAGACTGACAGAAGCGAGGCTGCCATATTGCGCCATCGGCCCCTCTGGCCAACATCAGTAGGTAGTAGGGTGAACTGTCTTGCCCAAGGACACAACGACCAGGACAGACAGAGCAGGGGATCAAACCGGCAACCCTCCGGTTATAAGATGAGCTTCCCAACCCGCTGAACCACAGTCGCCCAGATGAAATCATGGGAGGGAGAAGACTGTCAATGTGAAGCCGGAGGACCTATTGGAGGCTGCTGTTCGATGTTTATTGCTGAATTGCTTGATGACAGAACTCAAACTCACCCACATCAAGATGGCTGTTAAGCTCCGCCCACCCCAGTCACACAGGTTAAAGAGCAGGAAGCAGCTGACAGGGATGAAGTACTGGTCTGTAAATCAAATAATTATTTGAATGTTTGCGTGTATCAGTAGAACAAGGAAAAGGAAACGGGGGGGGGGGGGGGGGGGGGGGGGTTGCCATTTCACACAGATAAACATGGAACAAAACACCACAGAAGAAGAAAGGTTAACATTAGCCGTCATTTCAACAGAAAGCGAGGTATTGACTGACCCCAGGAACCTCCGTCACTGAGCGTGGATTTGGTGTCGGCAGTGACGGCGGGAAATGTGCCAATGGTTACAGTGAAGGTAAAACAGACTGACAGGGCCAAGATCCAGATCTGAGGGCCAAAGGTCAGAGGTCAGACATTCCTTTTAAAGAACAAACTATAGTTAATATTGATTATAGATTGTTTCTTGTTGTAATGTGTAGCTGACCTTCTTAAAGATTTTCAGCATGGAGACGTCCTGAGGCTTTGTCTGATCAGCTACTGCATCTTTACATAAACAACAGAATATCAACAAAACAACGTAAATGATAGGATAAATAAAAAGCATGACAACAGAGCGCTGTAACTATGATGCCAGATTAATGACTTAGCAATCTGTGTCGAGCTCAAAGTGAGATTTTTCTGTGTGGTTCTCTTTTCACCTGATGAGTAACCACGGTAACAGAGTAGCGGGTTATGTTCAGAGCCAGAATTTTAAAACAGTGGAAGCATTTCACAGACTCTTTTATGTTTTTAGTATGATGGAGGTTTTCTATCCGCTGCTTTTTCCAGAAAACAGTGAATGAAGCCCCGCTGGAAAGCTGTGAAAGAAAAGTGACATGCAGATTTATTACGTTTTGTATGTTTCAATTTGTTTTACCCCTCTGTGAAGCGCTGTCTTATAGTGGTGGAGGAGTTTGTGTGTCCCAGAGATCCCAGGGGCTATGTTGCTGGGGGGCTTTTGCCCCTTGGTAGGGTCACCCATGGCAAATTGGTTCTGGGTGACTGACCAGACAAAGAGTGATTCAAAAGACTCTTATGTGTACATGATCAAGGGAACAGTTCTTCCTGCCCGGGATAGGGCTAGGGGGCCACGCCTGGAGCCAGGCCTGAGGAAGGTGCCGAAGCGAAAGCACTTGGTGGCTGGGATAGCCCATGTGGCACGGCCAGGCACACCTGGGGAAGGGACATGGGGCCACCTGCAGGAGGTGCTGTGGTGGTCGGATGAATTGTGTGCCTGGTGGTGGCCACGGGCAGAGACCCTGGTGATCCATGGCTACTGAGCCTGGCAATTGGGACATGGAGCGTCACCTCTCTGGTGGGGAAGGAACCTGAGCTAGTGTGTGAGATTGAGAGGTACCAGCTAGATATAATCGGTCTAACCTCAATGCAATGAGCTGTCAACTGATCAACACCTGGTGGTGAGTTGGATCAGGTGGCGGGGGATAACGCTAGACAAACCCTGCACACCTAAACGTATAGTGATGGTGCACTGGGAATGCCTAGCAGAAGCTCTGGTCTGCTAAATCTTCAACTCCCACCTCCTGCAGAGCTTTGACAGCATTCTGAGGGAGACTGGGGACATGAGGTCTGAATGGACTGTGTTCAGTCTATCTGTGTCCTCCATTGCTGAGGCTGCTGCACTGAGCTGCGGCTGCAAGGTGGTTGGTGTCATTAGCCTGAAGAAGGAGCCCTATCGGGTTAGCCTGGTTAGCCTGTGGCACTCGACTGGTACCAGCAGACCAAGCAGAATGCAGATCAGGCAGTGGCTTAAGCAAAAACCATGGAAAAAGACTTGGACTGCATCTAAGTGATTCTGGTAAACTGTCAGGTGACTCAGGAGTCGAACCTCCGGTGCAGGATGAACAATATGGTTTTCGTCCTGGTTTCGGGACACTGGACCAACTCCTCATGCTCTTGGGGATATTTGAGGGTGCATGGGAGTTTGCCTGACCACTTCGTGTGTTTTTTGGACATAAGAAGGCATTCAACCGCATGCATCAGAGTATTCTGGGAGGGGCTTGGGGAGTATGGGGTGTGTAGCCTGTTGTTAAGAGCTATTCAGTACTTATACAACCGTTGCAAGAGCATGGCAGGCAATAAGTTGGACTCCTTCCCAGTGTGTGTTGGACTCTGCCAGAGCTGGCCTTTGTCACCAATTCAGTTCATTTTTATGGACAGAATTTCTGGGCGTAGTAAAGCAGCAGAAGGCTTCAACTCTGGTGATCTCAGAAACTCATCTCTGCTTTTTGCAGATAACGTGGTTCTGTTTGCTTCATCAGGTGGTGGCCTCCAGCTCGCACTGAAGCAGTTCACAGCTGAATGTGAAGCAGCGGGAATGAAAATCAGCACCTCCAAGTGTGAGGCCATGGTTGTTTGTTGGAAAAGGGTGGAGTGCCTACTCCGGGTCAGAAAGAAGTTGCTGCCCTCAGTGGAGGAGTTTAAGTATCTTTGAGTTTTGTTCATGAGCGAGGGGAAAGGGGAACAGGAGATTGACAGATAGATATGGAGGACTGGACAGATTGTACGATTGGACTGTCTCACCGGGTGGAGGGCCCTTGGCAGACCCAGGACACCCTGGAGAGATTATATCTCTCAGCTGGCCTGGGAACCGCTTGGTGTTCCAAGCTGGAGGAGGTGGCTGGGAGAGGGAGGTCGAGGCTTTTCTGCTTAGACTGCTGTCCCCACAACCGAGTCATGGAAAAGTGGGAGATGATGGATGGATGGAAGCATGAATGTTCTTATTTCAGTTTATCCCAAAAAGTTAAATCTGTTCATCTGGACATAGTGAGAGTAACATTTCGTCACTCATCCAGGTGACTTCTTCAGTCTCAGCTGACTGCAGATTTTCCTAACCTTATAAACAGTACATTTGTATAATGACTGAAACCAGCAGCTGAATGAACAATGTTCAGTTTCAAGTAAATAACCTGTGTGGAAAATATAAAAAGTAGCAAGGAGAGATATATGTATTAAAACATAAACTTTTCATGAAGACCTTAAGCCGGTTTGAGGTGATAAGCAAAAGGTTTTTAAAAAATATTTTTTGTACCTCTGTTCATCAGGCTGATCGAATTCTGCTCCAGAGAGATCTGCTTCGTGTTTCTCTCCTGATAAAAGTGGAAAAACTCCTGAAAACACAAACAAAACAAAAGTCTTTTGGCACTCACTCATGATGCCTTGAAAGGGGCAAGCTGAGGATGGAACAGAGTCTGTGAGATCTGATTTCTTAAGGATGCACTGAGCTGGCGGCTGTGGGAGGGGCTAGTACTGCAATGATGCATGATGTGTTTGTGTTCCATATTTTGTATCTCAGGTCTTGGAGATGGAATAAAAGGACAACGTACCAGTTTGGGCAGCAGGATGTAGGAGAGAATGGACAAACAAATAACCACACAGGCTGTGATGAAATACCCAAACGCTGCATCCTGAAGCTCCGAACCGCCTGCACCCGAAAAAGACAGAAAATCAACCTTTTATAATCTCTGTGTACTGACATTCAAGTTCCTGCAAAGTGTCATAAAACTGAATCCGATGAGTTATTGGTGAGTTATTGATCAGACTTGCTATGGCGCAGATCATGGCGAAGGCGGCAAAGGTCCCAGCGAGTCCCTGACCACTCATGATGGGAGTTGTGTATGAAGCTGGGAGCAATCCAGCCATCCCAAAAAGGCTCCCCTGTAGCACAGCCCCGAAGGCTGAACAAACAAACAAACAACCAGATTAACAGAATGTCCTGTGGCACGGCTGAAGGACAAACAAACAAACAAACAAACAAACTGAATGCCCTGTGGCACGGCCCGAAGGCTGAACAGACAGACAGACAAACGAACGAACGAACGAACGAACGAACGAACGAACGAACGAACGAACGAACGAACGAACGAAAGAAAGAAAGAACGAACCAATCCAATCCAATTTTATTTATAAAGCACTTTAAAATATCCAGCACAGGACCAAAGTGCTGTACAGAAAAAAAGTTAAAAACAATAGAACAACAGAAAACAGCAAAAATAAATAAATAAAACACATAATACATAAAAATTAAAACAGCCCTATGTTAAAGAAGAAAACAAGGTAAAACAGCATGGAATCAACTAAAAACAACTAAAATAAAACTAAAAAATAAAAACTAACATCTCACGTGGTGTCAAAAGTCAGGGTAAAGAGGTGGGTTTCAGGAGTGACTTAAAAACAGGTAGTGAGGAGGCCTGTCTAATCTCTAAAGGAAGATCGTTCCACAGTTTGGGAGCTGCTACAGCAAAAGCACGATCTCCTCTAAGTTTACGCCCAGTCCTGGGTACATGCAGGAGCAGCTGATCTAACCCTAACCCTATTGTGTGGACGCGCAACGAGATATCATAGCGTGGCTCAAGCACGTTCGTCACAGTTTAAACCTTGTTTTGCACGACGGCATACGGCCTCCCGTCTGCAGCTAAACACCCCAATAGCTTCTGTAATAGCTTTAGCCCGGTCGGATTGGGCAGCAAAGGGCTGCTTAAATACCGCAAACTCCTCTGCTCCTCCACTTGGACCGCTAGCGCTGACCATAGCTATCGCTTGACAGACTGACCACGCCACCATACACATACTTTTTTTTTCTTTTTCGAATCTTCGGATCACGTGCGTACCGAACTGTGGAGTGGGATCGGTTCGGATTTCGGATCAGCCGTGATCCGTTGCACCACTACTAAATACCCTGCGCCTGCCGCCTTCTTAACCCCGTTCTCTTTTCTTCCCAGACACACCCGCTCCATCCCCGTCGCTACCTGCCAATTCCCTGTTCACCTCACTGACCCACGGCCACACCATTAGCAACACTGCCACGAATTCCAAGTTGGTGCAGCAGAATATGTGAGAAAGTTCGATCTGTTGATATTGGCAGGTGCCTCTAACTCCCAGAGCTCAGGACATATCTGCTTTCATCACGCCATCTGGTCTTTATTCATATACAGTCATCGGTTTTGGTTTACGCAATGCTCCAGCTACATTTCAGCGACTCATGAGTTTGGTTGTTAATGGGCCGAAAGGCTGTGCTGTTTACCTAGATGACGTGGTGGTATATAGTAGTACCTGGGAGGATCATCTGGATTGTATTTGCACTTTGTTTGAGCAAGTAGTCGGGGGAAGCATTGGGAAGCATCATTTGGAGACCCTGCAGGCTTAAAACGACCAACAGTCTCCTTTAAAAAGGACAGAGTCACAGGTTCAAACCTTTTATATTATTTTTTTCTGCTCTGCTGTTCTCCTTTAGTTTTAACGATGTATTGGCTGCCTCTGTGTATGATCGTCTGGCTTTGCTATGCATCCAATCCTCTATGATGCCTCACGATGTCTCTTCATCGTCCTTCGGCATTTTCCACCCTCCTCCATCAGCTGGATCTTCATTGGGCGATTTCAGAGGATCCTCTAGACCACGGAGAAGGAGAGGTATTCAGGTAAAGCTCAGGCTTTACTGGCGGCGGGGTTTGGCTGTTAAGCGACGCCGAGCGTGCCTTATCTCCTGTGCTCAGAAAAGCTCCATGGAGGGGGACTTGTTTTCCACGTCCCTGTTTGGATATGCTGGGCCCGGCTCTTTGAGACCGGCCTGCCTGAGGAGGGTTTATCCAGACTCTTCTGCTGGCTGGCTTTTTCTTCCCACGGTGAGTGGATTCTACGAGCGTGATGGTTCAAACCCTGAGTTTCTACGTCCTTTAACTCGAGCCTCAGCAAATACGGAGGCTTCTACTTCGCTGAATATGGCGCTTTTTTAACGCTCAATCTCTGTCAAATAAATCATTCTTGTTGAATGATTTTATATCATCTAAAAAACTGGATTTTTATTCCTGACTGAGACCTGGCAGCGGGACGTAGACTATTTTTCATTTGTTGAACTCTGCCTGGATGGCTATACTTTCATTACCCAGCCTCGGGTTTCTGGTCGGGGTGGTAGTCTCGCTGTGGCTTTCCAGGAACGTTTCTCCTGCCGCTCCGTGAAAATTGGACATTTTCTTTTGTTTGAGCTGCAGCTGCTTAAAATTGGAAACAAGGATCCGTTTTACTGTGCTGTGTTGTATCGTCCACCTGGCTCAAATAGGTTATTTTTGTCGGTGCTCAGTGACTTCTTATCCTCGACTATAAAGCTGTCTGGTTTGCTCATAGTTGGGGACTTTAATATACAAGTTGATGATGACCCCGACCCTTTCGCCAGAGATTTTATCAATATTATGGACTCATTTCATTTTGCTCAGCATGTGTCCGGTCCTACACACAGCAAAGGTCACACACTGGACCTTGTTTTTACTTTGGGTTTAAATATTGATTTTATTTGCTCTGAGGACATTTTTATTTCTGATCACCATGTTATTGTTTTTAAACTGTCTCTTAATGAGCCTTTGTCCCCTGTTCAACGGAAGGTTAGCTCTCGTATCTTAGACTCTTCCACAGCGGAGAAATTTAAGATAAGATAAGATAACCTTTATTAGTCCCACACGTGGGAAATTTGTTTTGTCACAGCAGGAAGTGGACAGTGCAAAAGTTATGAAGGACAATTAGAATAAAATAAAATAAGAATAAATACAGTACACAACTGTACAGAATAGAATAAAAATAGAATACTATATACAGTAGAATAAAATAGAATAAAATATACAATAGGATAAAAATAGAATACAAATGCTATATACAACAGAGTGAAAAATACAACAAATTTGCGGATGCTTTTAACCTACAGCTATCTCCTCATAATGATGTTGACTCTTCAACCAATCTTTTGAATAATTATTGCCTTTTTATTTTAGATGAAATTTGTCCGGTTAAAACGAGGAGAGTTTCTGCTTGCAAATCTCCTCCTTGGCTAAATGACAGTATTCGTTGTCTAAAACGTGATTGTCGTAAAGCGGAGCGCAGGTGAAGGAAAATTCACCTAAATGTTCATTTCCTCTACCTAAAGGACCTTTTAACTTCTTTTAATAATGCTATCAGAGATGCGAGGGCTGCGCATTTCTCACACTTGGTTGCAAAGAGCAGAGGTAATCCTAAGGTGCTATTTAACACCATTAGTGGCATTCTCCAAAAGTTGATTCTGTTCATCTGGACGTAGCGTTTTGTGGGAGAAACATTTCGTCATCATCCAGGTGACGTCTTCAGTCTCAGCTGACTGCAGGTTTCAATCTTATAAACAATGAGCAATGGGCTGGGAGGTCAGTTCCTTAATCTTAATTATGCAATTATCCCAGCTGGTAAAAATAGTGAATTCAGTGAAAGCATCCTCTTGTCCACTTGACATTGTACCTGCATCATTATTCAAGAATGTCTTCCAGGTTATTGGTCCATCTGTGCTCACTCTAATCAACTCTTCACTGGCATCTGGTATAGTTCTGGTTTATTTAAAAAATGCTGCAACTCTCTTGCTTTTTAAAAAACCTCAGCTAGACCCCTCTCTTTGGAGCAGCTACAGACCTATCTCTAAATTACCGTTAATTGCTAAGCTTCTAGAAAAGGTTGTGGCTAAGCAGCTTATAGCGGCTCTGGACAAACATAGCATTTTTGATAAGTTTCAGTCCGGCTTTCGCAGAGCTCACTCCACAGAAACAGCCCTTCTGTCACGGTTCTGGGTCCGTTGGACCCAGTATTTTGAGTTTATTATGTTTTGGTTTACTTTTGCGTCATGGATTATTCTTTATGTTTCTCTGGTACTTTGTGTTTCAGTTATCTTGGTGTTTTGGATTGTTTTCTCATTCTCTTGTTGTTATGATGATGATTATTATTAGAGGTTCATGTTTCTGTTATCCATGCTTTAGGAATTGTGGTTTCATGTATAGTTCAGTTCCATGTGTCATTTTCTGTCTGTCTGAGTTGTGATTCATGTTTCCTGTTTTATTGTGAAAGTCTTTGTCTTATGTTAGTGTGTGCAGTTTTGCCTCCCCTTGTCTTGTCATGTCTGATGAGTCCCAGCTGTGCTCTCCTGCTGTTTCACATTCCCTAATTACCTCAGTATGTATTTAAGCCCTGTGTTTTTCCCTGCCAGTTGTTGCGTCCTCCACGTTTGTTGTGTGTGTATTCATTGTCGTCTACCTTCAGGTTAAAGTCATATGCTTCTGCAGTCTAGTTAGTTTAAGTTGTTGTTTATGTATTGCCAAGCGTGTCTCACGAGCAATAAAGCTGCCATTAAGTTAATGTTTTGTCTCCGAGTCCTGCACGTGGGTCCAGCCACTGACAGCCACACAACTCATCGTGACACCTTCTTAGGGTCTCAAGTGACATTTTGATGAATAATGATGCAGGAAAATGCTCGGTCCTCCTTATGTTGAACCTAACATCGGCTTTTGACACTGTTGACCACCACATCCTCCTCAAAAGGCTTAAACATTGGGTTGGTGTATCGGGTACTGCCTTGGAGTGGTTCTCCTCATATCTACGTAACCGATCTTTTTCTGTGGTGGTCTCTGATTTTAGGTCATCCTCTACCTCCCTTACTTGTGGTGTCCCTCAGGGTTCGGTTTTGGGGCCTTTATTGTTCTTAATATATCTTCTCCCCCTCCAGCATATAATGGGCTCTTTTGAGGACATTTCTTATCACAGTTATGCTGATGATATTCAGTTGTACATCTTTTTTAAGCCCCCGGATTTATCTAAGCTTCAGCTTCTAAATGTTGCTTAGATTCCATCAAACGTTGGATGGCTGTAAATTTCCTCCAACTCAACAACCACAGGCCTTCAAGGTGGCTGTAGTTAAACCTTTACTTAAAAAGCATCTCTAGACCCAGCAGTCTTAGCTAATTATAGGCCAATCTCCAACCTTCCTTTCATATCAAACATCCTTGAAAGAGTAGTTGTCAAACAGCTAACAGATCATCTGCAGAGGAATGGCTTATTTGAAGAGTTTCAGTCAGGTTTCAGAGCTCATCACAGCACAGAAACAGCTTTAGTGAAGGTTACAAATGATCTTCTTATGGCCTCTGACAGTGGACTCATCTCTGTGCTTGTCCTGCTAGACCTCAGTGCAGCGTTTGATACTGTTGACCATAATATCCTATTAGAGCGATTAGAGCACGCTGTAGGTATTACAGGTACTGTACCTCAGTGGTTTGTATCATATCTATCTAATAGAGTCCAATTTGTACATGTAAATGGAGAGTCCTCTTCACACACTGAGGTTAATTATGGAGTTCCACAGGGTTCAGTGCTAGGACCAATTCTGTTTACATTATACATGCTTCCCCTAGGTAGCATCATTAGAAGACATAGCATACATTTACACTGCTATGCAGATGACACGCAGCTCTATCTGTCCATGAAGCCAGGTAACACACACCAATGAGTTAAACTGCAGGAATGTCTTAAAGACATAAAGACCTGGATGGCCGCTGACTTTCTGCTTCTTAATTCAGATCAAACTGAGGTTATTGTACTCGGCCCTGAAAATCTTAGAAATATGGTATCTAACCAGATTCTTACTCTGGATGGCATTACCTTGGCCTCCAGTAACACTGTGAGGAACCTTTGGAGTCATTTTTGACCAGGACATGTCCTTCAACGCACATATTAAACAAATATGTAAGACTGCTTTCTTCCATTTGTGCAACATCTCTAAAGTTAGAAATATCCTGTCTCAGAGTGACGCTGAAAAACTAGTTCATGCATTTATTACTTCCAGGCTGGACGACTGTAATTCATTATTATCAGGAAGTCCTAAAAACTCCCTGAAAATCCTTCAGTTAATCCAATGCACTTTGTCCAATCCAATCCAAATTTTCAGGCCCCTCTTCTGTGGAACCAGCTTCCAGTTTGGATTCAGGAGACAGACACTATCTCTACTTTCAAGATTAGGCTTCAAACTTTCCTTTTTGCTAAAGCATATAGTTAGGGCTGGACCAGGTGACCCTGAATCCTCCCTTAGTTATGCTGCAATAGACGTAGGCTGCCAGGGATTCCCATGATGCATTGAGTTTTTCCTTTCCAGTCACCTTTCTCACTCACTATGTGTTAACAGACCTCTCTGCTGAATCATATCTGTTATTAATCTCTGTCTCTCTTCCACAGCATGTCTTTATCCTGTCTTCCTTCTCTCTCCCCAACCAATCACAGCAGATGGCCCCGCCCCTCCCTGAGCCTGGTTCTGCCGGAGGTTTCTTCCTGTTAAAAGGGAGTTTTCCTTCCCACTGTCGCCAAAGTGCTTGTTCATAGGGGGTCATATGATTGTTGGGTTTTTCTCTGTACCTATGAAGCGCCTTGAGGCGACTTTTGTTGTGATTTGGCACTATATAAATAAAATTGAATTGAATTGAATTGTAACTCTTTGTTTACGTGTCTAAGCAAAGGTTCTCCGGATCGTCTGCAGGTTGTGCAAAATGCTGCAGCTACGCTGTTGACAAAATCCTCCAAGTACTCACATGTGACACCATTGCTATTTCAGCTACACTGGCTTCCTGTTGAATTTAGAGTGCATTTTAAGATCCTGGTCTTGACATTTAGAGCCTTGCATGGACTGGCTGTGGACTCGGTAGTTGTTTTTAGAAAACAACTCAAAACTGTTTTTGGTTGAATTTCTGCCTGTTATATATTGTCTGTTTTACCCTTTTATTATTTGTTATCTTATGTGCAGCACTTGGTGATTCTGTCTAGAAAGGTGCTATATAAATAAAATGTTATTTATTATTATTTATTTATGAGCACAAGGAGAGATCTGAGCCCTTGTGGAGGAGACCTTCTCAATAAAAAAAGTGTAAAAGATTTTCACAGGCTTCAGGCGAGGGCTCGTTACAGTCAGTATGTGGTGCACTAAGAACAGAGTTAATAGTTTTAAATAAAAAGTGTTTTCTTTTGGCATCTTTTACAGTTTTTTTTTATATTGACGCCAACAGTTCTTTGGCATCTGGAATGACACTTGTAGTTTGTCCTTTTTCCACTCAGCTCGACGGCAGTCGCGTCTGACAACTCGGGTCATGTCGTTCAGCCAGGGCTCAGATTTAGTTTTAGGCAGCCTGGTTTTTAATGGAGCCACAGTGACCAAAGCAGTCCGACAGGTGGAGTAAAACCATGAGCTCAGTCCCCCAGTCTGGCTGCGTAAAAAATCCGGGATCTTACAGACCTGGTTAAAAACTGATCTGTAAGATCCCAGAACGAATGAACGAACAAACAGATTAACAGACTGCCCTGGAGTATGGCCCAAAGGCTGAACATACAGACAAACAAACAAAACAAAGAAAAAAAAAGACTCACAGTTGATGATGACAATCTTCACCATGGTACTGAGGAAGAAGTGGAAGGGCTCTAGAGGGACTTTCACAAGGACAGCGGTGATGATGAAGACAAGCATGATGATGAAGAGACTGCCCATGACACGCAGACGCTGCGAGATTCTGACAGGAGAAGAAAAAGAGGAAGCTCAAGGACTGGCTTGGAGCTCAAGGTGAGCAGATGCTCTTTAAAGGGATATTGTGCGGTTTTGGCTCAGGCGATAGAGCGGGTGTGAGTACAAGAAAACAATTATTAGAATACAATGTGTTAAATTTGCTTAGATGAGAGGGTCCAGCAGTAGATCAGAGCAATAGGGAAGGATTTGTCTGTGTTTCAGTTTGGCTTAGCTGTAGGCCTGAGAGTGTGTAATTGTGTACAGGGAAAGGAATTTATTGACACTGGGGGTCTGCTATCATAAAAGGAGACAGGAAGCTACAGTTGGGGGTTGCTGATGCTGATGCTTGTACCTTTAATAAAAACTCATAATTGTTATAAACTTAGAAGTAGGTTTGCAGGAGACTCTCCACCTTATCTGTAAATGTAAGACAGCAAGAGGCCAATGGTCCAGTGGATGCTGAGTGTGGGTCTCAGTGTTTGTAATATGTTAACTCTGTTTTCTATGTTGTGTAGAGGAATTTGGTGTGGCTTGGGTGAGGAGATTACTTTTATGACCGGCAGGAAGTCACGTACACAGAGACACACACACACACACACACAGTGCTTTGACTGTTACACTCACACACCTACATGCACACTCACTCACGTGCACTCACACATACATACAGGTACGCACATACAGTCACTCACGTGCACTCACATAGACACATGGGTACGCGCACACACAGGTACTCACGTGCTCGTGCATACACACACAAACACAGAGTTTGCAGTACACCATGGGGGTTTTATGATGGGGTCGCTTCTATAAAGCTGACTGTAACAAACAAAGGAGTGGAGGATCTGCAGAGGGACACTGGCCTTGCACGCCTCCCCTTCTAGAAGATGCATGCGTAACTGAAGATGAATAAAGGTTTTTGTGTAATGACTACTGAGTCCGGTGCCATCTCTGGATGCCCGAGGAATAAAAAAAAACCGGGGTGAAACTGATTTCGCAACACGGGTCATCTACCAGTCGAATGACCCGATTGGTTATTTGGACCCTGGCTGCTGCAGTCTGCATGCTGAAGTGGCCATAACCCTGATGCATCCATCAGTGTGTGTGTGAATTTTAGATGAGACAATAAAGTATAGAAAATACTGTTTACAGCTCGTATGAATGTGTGTGTAATTGAGTGACTGAGGCTTGTAGTAAAAATATAAGTACTAATACATTCGCTGATGTCAGCAGTGTGGTGCTTTACTCACAGTGAGAGCAGGAAGGAGTTGAGACACGTGCAGATGAGCAGTGGTAACATTGCACAGAGCGTCATCACGTTGTTAAATATGGCCTCGAGGACAGTGCGATCGTCACTAGATACCTCTGTCTGATTGGCTGAAGAAATAACCACTGAGGTGTCCTTCAGACGGCTGGTGAAGTACTGACAGACAGGCAGACAGAGCATAAAGCTGCAGTGACACTAACCCCACAAATACCTTTAATGACTCAGTTTACCTGCAGCTGGTCATGAAATACCTGCAAAACACCTGTGATAAACACAGCTACTCACTTCAGCACAGCTGTTGTTTGTCTACAAGCAAACTACTGTTTCAAATATAATGCAATAATATATTTCAAAATAAAAATTTATTTTGAGGACAAAATAGTATGTAAGTGAAAACAGGAAACAATGTCACACCTTGGTAGCAGTCATGAAAAAGTTCCACGGCAGCAACGTTCCCAAACCAAGCATGAAGAAAATCAGCCATACTCCAAAATACCTGCAGAGATTTTTAAAATAAAATGTTATTCTGATGCTTTCACTGTGAAAGAGTCACAGAATAATGAGAAGTGGTAAAGGATTAAAACCAGGTATAAATATTTAACTAAATTCATCAGATCTGTTTCTGTAAGGTTTTCTGCAGGTGGATCAGCTGAGTGTCAGCTAATACTCAGGTGTGTCTGTTTGAACCTTTATCTTACATCATTTATTTACAGTCTCTGTACAATGGTAGCGCAAAGGGCCTAGCATTGGATTTGGTTGTAGCTCAGGAGGTAGAGCAGGTCATCTAATAATTATAAGGTTGTTGGTTGCTAGCTGCTCCAGTCTGCAGTCTGTATGTGTCCTGGCCAAGATACTGATACATTCATTGGCATGTGCATGTTAGACAGAAAGCATGTAGGTCTAGAAAGAGGTGCTTGTTTGAATGGCTGAATGAGGTATGTTGTATAAAGTGCTTGAGTAAAACCGGTCCATTCACTAACAGCTGCTGTCTGAACAGACAGAAAAATCAGTCCTGCCTTCGTTGTGCTTGTCACGTTCCAGATCTCAAATATTTTGGGTTAGAGAGAAAATTCAAATGCTTCCTGAAACTTAGTTTGCTGCACTGTGATGGGTTTAAAGTAAAGAACAGTGTGACTGCTGCACAGTGGCTGTGGGTTCATGGTCACAGTTAGCTTACATCAAGCAGAGACTCATTCACTGAGCTTCACCTTCATACCAACACCTGAGAGAAGCGTCCTCCAAAGAGCTACTTTTGTTTTCTTACTCAGCTGAATACATTTTCACTCTTACTTCAGTAAAGAATCAGAGTATCAGAGTAAAGTTGAATCAGTACTTCAGCTATTACTTGGAGTATTTTTCAACACTAGTATGTGTACTTCTTAAGTGCAGAATGTCTGTACTTTTGCCACCTCTGGTGGGAGCTTTTGGAGTATGGTATGTCAGTATGAGCGATTTTGCCCATTTTAGTCTATCTTGTCTGTCCTTGTCATTAGGGGACGTTGGCCTTGACCGAGTTTCTTTGGCCTTCCCTTGGAGTTTTCTGCTAGCACAACCACTCCCTGCAGGAAGGTACTCTTTGAAGTTGCCAAAGCTTCGATGGGTGCCCTTTCTGTTTTCTGTACAGCTGACAGTGAAGAAAACGAGGCTCCTTCTGACCTTTTCACGTGTTAGGATATCTGCTAAATCCTCACCCATGCTGGTGAACCCCTGCATGATGCAGTGTCAGGATGCTCCTTGATCCCAGCTGCCATCTTTATAATGCAGTCTTTTATAGTAATACACTCACACACAACCAGTCCACATGTTCCAAACATTTGTCTGTGTGCAACATCCATATTCATATACACTGCTAAATATGTTACTTGTGTGCGTGTGTGTGTGTGTGTGTGTGTGTAGGGTGTGTTATTGATAATCAGTTTATCTCTGTGCTGCAGTCACTGCTTATCGTCACCCTGCAGCCACTTTTCACTCAGTTCACAAACGTCAACAAACCACTTGAAACTTTATGAAAATGTTTTAGAAACTAAAAACTAACCCGAACAGACCTGAACTAACAGCAGCTTTATCACATTAAAATCTGTCCCTGTTGATTTATTTGATTACAAGTTTTGTTTTTCTGATACAACAAAACTTTAAAGAACATTGATCATCTGTCACATTTGTTATATTGATTATATATAATACCTCATCATCAGCAGTGATGTCTACTTCTAAGAACTTCTGAACATACTCAGTCACTGCTGATTGTTTTGTCTGTTTTATGCATGAATGTGAAAATATTCTCACTTCTTTGTTTTACTCACTTGTCTTTCGGTGAGTTGGCAGCCATTTTTCTCTGAAGAATCAGTCAAGTGAACAAATAAACTGATCAGCTGATGGAGCGATGACTTGAAGGTCTAAGGTGCACCCCGTCGGAGGGTCTGGAGGAGGAGGAGGAGGTGGAGCTGTGTGTGACACAGATAAGAGTTCCAGAGTTAGGGTTAAAGAGTAACTGTTAGCTTTATTAAATAGTTTGTTTGAAACATCACTTTAAATTCCTGAAGCTGTGATGTTGCTGACCCAGAGCCTTTCAAAAGAAAAGAAATTAATCCAAGACTTTCAAACACAGTTTGGTTCAAACTGAGAGAATCATCGTGATGCAAAGCAGCAAACTGAATACTGATTGGTCGAAACACTATCAGGAGTCTGAAAACAGATGCACTGTGAACATGTCATGCTCATGTTCGTGTTATTTCTCACAGCTCGTTTGGTGTCTTTGAATATGTTGAATCATTAGGGCATTGTTGTTCCTGCTTTGGTTTCGTTGCCTTGTGTTTCGGTGTTTTACTCTTTATTGTTTCTTTATTTGACCTTTGGTGGTATTTCTGTCATCTTCTATGTGTGTATTATCTTTCGGTCACTTCCCATTTTACTTTGAAAGTTAGTCTTTTTTTGTGTCCTGTTTTAGTTTTGCTCCCATCTTTTATCACTCGGATTCTTCTCACCTATTCTTAAACCACCTTCTGCGTCTTACAGCTTTGGTTGGATTTGTGTATTTTTTTTTGGTGTAATATCCAGCCTTGGCTGATTGTGACCTACACTCGTTTTCACACCTTGGCTCGTGTGATTAGGTAGAGGATCAATAGGGGGTCCACGACCCTCTTATGGGGACACTCCCATAACACTTAAATACCTGGGACTCTCCACCAGTTGCGCTTAGAACTGAAGAAGCTTCTCGGATGTGAAATGTCTTCAAGGAAATGTAAAGAAGTCTGTATGCTTTTCTTTCCGAGCTCCTTAGACTACGACGTACGATGTTGTGGAGGAGTTTGCTCGTTGGTGTGATCAGTCATTCTTAAAGATCAACACCTTTGAAACTGAGGACATGGTTATTGACTTCAGGAACCCATCCCCCATCCTGCACTGAGACTGCTGCCATTGAACTGGTGGATAGTTGTAAGAATTTGGGGGTTGTTCTTGATAAGGCTCTGTCCTTTGAGTCACGTTTTGATTCCACAGTGAAAAAAAGTCCAACAAAGCTGTACTTTTTAAGGAGTGTTGAACATTTCATGTGAAACGATGACCCTTTTTATAAAGTTTTGTTGAATCAGTTTTAATGTTTTGTATCATTGCTTGGTTACGGTAATTTGTCTTTGACCAATGAGACCAGACTTGCTAACCTGGTTAAAGTTGCTGGTCAGATTTCAGGGAGGTCTCAGGTCCAGCTGATGGACTCTTATAACAGGCAGGTGCTGAGGAGGTCATGTTATGTTATTCTAAGGAGCTTGGAAAGAAAAGTGTCTGAGCTTGTTTAGCTTGAAGCTTGAAGACGTGGACATAGATGGCTTCTTTCACTCCTCTTTCAAACCATCTGTCCTCTCTGTCCAACATGTGAACATTGGCATCCTCAAAAGAGTGACCTTTGACCTTTAGATGCAGATGGACTGCTGAGTCTTGTCCCGTGGAGGTGGCTCTTCTATGTTGTGCCATGCGCTTGTGAAGTGGCTGTTTGGTCTCTCCAATGTAGAGGTCTGGGCATTCCTCGCTGCACTGTACAGCATACACCACATTGTTAAGTCTGTGTTTTGGAGTTTTGTCTTTCGGGTGAACCAGTTTCTGTCTGAGTGTGTTGCTGGGTCTGAAGTACACTGGGATGTCGTGCTCCTGTTTTCACACCTTGGCTCATGTGATTAGGTAGAGGATCATCAGGGGGTCCATTGTCCCTCTTTGAAGGACACTCCTACAGGGCTTAAATCGGGGACTCTCCACCATTTGACCCTAGACCTGAAGAACCTTCTTGGCTGAGAGGTGAAACATCTTCAAGCTACTTTCCAAGCTCCTTAGAACCTTCACAGACATCTGTCATGTTGTGTTCAGACCGTCCTCTCTTTAATGATCTTCACCTGCTTCCCTCAGGTCGTCGGTATAAAGTGCCTGCAGTGAAGACCAAGAGACATCAAGTGTCTGTCATACCTGCTGCTATTGTCATGATTGATAACACCAAACCATATGTGTTGTTGCCATCAGTACTGCACACTTTGTTGATGTTACTGATCAAATTTGGACTTTGTGCTTGTTGTTTTTTTGTGTTATTGATGTGTGGACATACTGCAAATCAATTTCCCATTGGGGACAATAAAGTTACCATTGACTATTGATGACCTAGATGACTGAGAACCTTCACATATATATAGCACAGTCACCAGCGCTCCACCCAGGGGCCCCTCAGTGCTGCAGATCTGGCTTCTGTGGACTGCGTCAGCCACCTTCTCCTCCAAATAACTGGATCGGTTCCCCAGAGGTGCTTCTTTGTGACACAAACCAGCTGCTGCTCCCATCTCTCTGTGCAGTCACTGTTTGTCATTGATGGGTCTTGCTTGTCAACTCTGGGTCTCTAACTTCTTTCGTTGTTTTTTTTTTCTTCCTGGTCCTGATAGTTAGGGCTGGATCAGGTGACCCTGAATCCTCCCTTGGTTATGCTACAATAAGTGTAGGCTGCTGGGGGATTCCCATGATGCACTGGGTGTTTCTTCTTCATTCACTATGTTAATAGACCTCTCTGCATTGAATAGTTAGTTATTATTAATCTTAGAAATATGGTATCTAACCAGATTCTTACTCTGGATGGCATTACAATGGCCTCCAGTAACACTGTGAGGAACCTTGGAGTCATTTTTGGACCAGGACATGTCCTTCAACGCACATATTAAACAAATATGTAAGACTGCTTTCTTCCATTTGTGCAACATCTCTAAAGTTAGAAATATCCTGTCTCAGAGTGATGCTGAAAAACTAGTTCATGCATTTATTACTTCCAGGCTGGACTACTGTAATTCATTATTATCAGGAAGTCCTAAAAACTCCCTGAAAAGCCTTCAGTTAATCCAAAATGCTGCAGCAAGAGTCCTGACAGGGACTAGAAAGAGAGAGCAGATTTCTCCTGTATTGGCTTCCCTTCATTGGCTTCCTGTTAAATCCAGAATTCAAAATCCTGCTCCTCACATACAAGGTCTTAAATAATCAGGCCCCATCTCATCTTAATGACCTTGTAGTACCATATCACCCTATTAGAGCACTTGGCTCTCACACGGCAGGCTTACTTGTTGTTCCTAGAGTATTTAAAAGTAGAATGGGAGGCAGAGCCTTCAGTTTTCAGGCCCCTCTTCTGTGGAACCAGCTTCCAGTTTGGATTCAGGAGACAGACACTATCTCTACTTTTAAGATTAGGCTTCAAACTTTCCTTTTTGCTAAAGCATATAGTTAGGGCTGGACCAGGTGACCCTGAATCCTCCCTTAGTTATGCTGCAATAAGTGTAGGCTGCCGGGGGATGTAATCGATTACAACCTGACTCTCTGCAGCTGCTTTTTAAGTCACTTTAAATCCATTTAGAGCCTTAAAGTCATTTCAGCCTCAACCTCACTCTGAGCTGATAATCAGTCACTGATGGAATTGCTGTCAGTTCAATTCATCTCAACCCACCGAACAGGTTAAATTCACAGAGCATGTTACCACGGTAATCGTCCCAGAGTTGAGGTCAACTCTGTTTGCAGAGGATAAAAGGATCACTTTTATCTCAGGATTGACAAAGTCAGAGTTTTAGCTGAAATTGTCTGTAAAAACATGGTGACGCCAAAACAAAAATATCAGTAGAAACATGAGGCAGAGACAGAATAATAAGGAAATCCCAACAGAGATCCAGGACGTTGGAGCTTTAAACAGCAGAAAAGAAGACAAACTCAGATATAAATGCAGGCTGTGCTGCATCACAGGCTTTCTGCTCCTTCCATAAAAATGAGATTTCTGTCGCTGTGGACTCGAGCCCTGCCAGCTCCACCTCACTACTGGAAGACCAAAGGTTCAGGCTTTTCCTTTAATTTGGCACCAGCCAGTACATTAATGAAAAAAGATGAAGTTCAGAAAAATCTGCAGAAAGTCTAAATGAAGCATTTCTCTGACAGGAAACAAACCAGCTGAAGGGCTTTACCTCGAGTGTAGCCAGATGTTCTGTCACTGATTCCTGGATGTATTGATAACGTTCAACCGATTTTTCCTTGTCAGCCGCTTTTTCTTCCTGCTGTGTGAACCAGTAAAACCCACCTTTTATCTCACTTTGCTCCGTTTTTGTCTGTTTTTCTCGTCTGTAGCTTTGGTCTCCAGTCTGTTGTGAAATCTTTCTTCCTCTTTTTGTCACGTTTTTTCAAATCCTCTTTTCTTTCTCTTCTCCTTCATTCATTTGTCTCTCCTTTTTCTGCACCTTCAGCAGAATCACTTCTTCAGAGCCCATTGACCTTTAACCTCTGATATCAGTCAGTGCAATGGACTTTGTTTCTGTGCAAATAATGGAAACATGATAACGGAGCAGTACAACAGCACAGATAACGAGGAAATATCTGAGTCATTACTGATGTTGAATTTTCTTTTCTTCCCTGAACCAAGAAGCAAGTTCAACATAGCCGAGATTTCTTTCCCTAACTGGCTTCTGTAACACCATCAGACGGGGGTCGTCATAAATCAACCCAGAATTTATTTAATTCAACTGCGAGCGTGTTCGCGTAAACGAGGACAAGTCTACAACATGTGACTTATCACAAACGTGGACGGGATAGTCAAGCCACGGATTTCACAAAGCAAGATGAAACTGTGACATCGGAAAAATCTGAAGATCTTAATCATGGAGTTCAGAGCAGAACTGCAGATTATTGTTTGATTGTTCTCCAAAATACAAGGAAAAAATAAATACTTCATAGTATACAGAAGAATATTTTTAATCACATTATTAATAATAAATATAAACACCAACACCAGATGAATTAAATATCTCATCCTGTCGAATAAAATGCAGGTTCAAACTGTTTTGTTTTTATTTATTCCAGACTTCAGGTGATAATGAAACTTTACTCGATCAATAATTAACAGGGTCAGTCATTAATGACAGGATGAAGCTCCACCCTAAACACAAATGACCCACTGACATTTTTTAGCACATCATGTAGAACACAAATAATTAATCATCACACCAACATCAACACATCTGGGTCAATTAAAAAACAAAACAAAACACAGAAAACATCCAGGAAAGAATGAAAGAAAACATGGCCGACAAGCTGAAGACACAACGTCCTGTTTCAGGACTGCAAACATCACAGATCCTAAAATGAACAAGATAAACCGGTAAATAAATGAGAGACAAAAGAAACAATAAGTTTGAGATTTGTTTCAAAGTTAAATTTCACTCTCATTGTAAATAAAAATGGGACAGCGCCGTTTTGAATTAGTGAAAGAAAACTTTTGGCATCATTTCATGTGGTCAGCTGTTTGTCTGTCACGTGTATAAACATCCAGATGACCTACCAGAGTCAGCTGACTGATGATGTCATGAAATAAGGAGCCTTCATTGGTCAGAGATGAAGAAATATCTGGAGCGATCAGGGTCACATCGTCCACACTGCAGAAAAAACGTCTTTAGAATCCAGAAAGAAATTTAAATAAAGAACAAGTGAAGTTCCTTAGATAGCATGTAAGAGTTTTTGAGATATTTGATACGATTTAGTTTCATCGCTTTATTCAGTCATCAAATGACCTTTGAAAAACCATTCAGTTCACAGAAAACAGACCACAAGGCTGAGATGGAAAATTTAATTAAAAAGGAAGTGAGATCATTTAAAAAAAAGGTGTTACTACTGAAGAACTTACAAAATAAACAAGCGTGAAACCTGGAACAAATCAAACGAAATCTAAAAATCTTAAAGAAAAACAAACTGCGAGGGAGGAAAGTGTCACGATCCTGGGTCTCTGACCCAACGTTTTCAGGTTACGTTCTTAAGTTATTCCTTTATTATGTTGAGTAATTGGATTATCTTTTGGTTGCCTTTAGTTTATTTATGTTTCACTTAGGTCTTCTGTGTTAGTCTGTCATGTTTCTTGTCTTCTTGTCCATGTTGTGAAGTTGTATTGTCATGTCTGCTTTCCATTCTGTTTCCTGTTTTATTTTGAAGGTCTGTCCTATGTCAGTGTAGTCAGCTTTGCTTCTTTTGTCTCGTTATGTCAGATTGGTGTCAGCTGTTTCTCCATGTGTTTCCACTTCCCCTAATCACCCTTGTGTGTATTTAGTGTTTCTGTTCATTCTTTGTCAGGTCGTCTGTTGTTCACATCATGTTTCTAAGTTTCATGCCCAGGTTTTGCATGTTGTTTGTTTTGTTCACGCAGTTCAGGTTAATGTTTTTGTTAATTTTCAAGTTTTCTTCCACATTCTTTGTGTCTGCATTTTGGGTGCTCTTCGCAAATTCATGCAGTGCGCTGCCGCATACTGTGACAGAACGACCTGACCATGTGGGACCCAGCAGACATTCATTTCACAGACTTTTTTGAGTTTAGTGTCCACGTTGCACAGCTCCATGGATTTTGGATTATCTGCACAAGGGCAGGAGGTGGAGAAGGAATCTATTTGGGCCCAGCTGGGTCGGATTATTGCTGCCAACCCGCTTTTTGTGGAGCATTTATCATTGCACCGCAAGGACTTTGTTTTGGCAACAACTGGAGGAGTTTCACATTCACCACCAAAGCAGCAGCCCCCAGCATGCAGACTGAATCACTCCAGCCCCTCTGTGACGCAGCTCTCCGTTCGGCAGCTACGGGAGTAAAAGTTGGAGTGTTCAGTCTCCCGCCTGTCTCTGTGTCCGTGTCACTACCGCAGCAGACACGTGCTGCTTTTTCCTTGCCGCAACCGGTGGCTGCTTCCAGCGCCACATTCACCTTAACCATAGCGGCTCCAGCCCTCCACAACCAGGTGGAAGTGGGGTCCAGGGGCTTTGTTGCCAGTACAACAGCAAAACTACTTAGAGAGATTGGGATCAGAGGACAGGCGCAACGGCAGGCTCTAAGAGAACTAGCTAACACTGCTGAGAGGACCAGTCACTGGCTATGGCTAAAAAGGGCTGACATCACTTGGGCAGCTACGGCAGTCAACTAACCGCGAGAGAAAAGAAAATATTCTGCTCTTCTTCCCTTTTCTGGGAGGCAGTGGGGAGTTAGTGTCCAGCCCGATCTGGCGGGGAGGTGTGGGAAGCCAGATCGGGCGCCCCCCCCCTTCCGGCTCTCCTTTCTGCTCTCTCCTATCTTGTCCCTTTTGCAGTGAATAGATGGGAGAGGATAGACTGTGGAAATCTAAACAGAAGAAAGAAGAGAAATAACAATTAAACCAGTGACACACTCCAGGGCCTGATCAACCCTGGCAGGGCCTCCTTGGATGAGGGTGTCTAGTGATAATGGCCGAAACACCTGATGAATCCAAGGTCCACTACTGACAATGTGTCCAAATTTAATATGATAATCTAGATCAGATCTCTAATCCCTAAACCTAACCAAGAAGAAAAAAAAAAGGCAGATTAGCTTGTGATAAAAGACTCAAAGTTGAGGCACACAACGAGGCGTCTTGAGGCGCTCTTCAAGAGAGTGGTCTCAGTGGAGTGCTGCTTTTGAAAGCCAGACTAAAAAATCTGTCATTTGCATTTTAAAGATCTGAGCTTACTTCCGTTTTTTCAACTTAATTCAATTTTATTTACACAGCGCCAAATCACAACAGTTGCCTCAAGGTGCTTTGTATTGTAAGGTAGACCCTACAGTAACAATAATAATAATGGATTGCATTTATATAGCGCTTTTCGGGACCCTCAAAGCGCAATTCCACTATTCATTCACTCTCACATTCACACACTGGTGAAGGCAAGCTACAGTTGTAGCCACAGCTGCCCTGGGGCAGACTGACAGAAGCGAGGCTGCCATATCGCGCCATCGGCCCCTCTGGCCAACACCAGTAGGTGGTAGGTGAAGTGTCTTGCCCAAGGACACAACGACCAGGACTGTCCCGGCTCGGACAGTTCGAACTGCCAACTCTTGAGCCACGATCGCCCTGTGTAATACAGGCGATACAGTAATACATACAGGAAAAAACGCAACACTCATGTGACCCCCTGTGAGCAAGCACTTTGGCGACAGCGGGAAGGAAAAACTCCCTTTTAACAGGAAGAAACCTCCAGCAGAACCAGGCTCAGGGAGGGGCGGGGCCATCTGCTGCGACCGGTTGGGGTGAAGTGAGAACGACAGGGCATTTTTTTACAATGTGTTCTTATAATATTCCAACAACCCATACGGTAAAAAAATACATTTTTCCTGGCCAAAATATATTTCAAATATATGGTAAATATATTTTGTATTTGTGATGCTCCAAAAAATATATTTTTGAAATTGAAAATATATTTCTTTCAAACCAAAATACATTTCAAAACATATTTTAGGGTGAAGAAAATACATTTCCAACCTTTATTTAAAATGTATTTAGTGCAATAATGATGATAATGATAATAATACTAAAAGTAACATGTTTTATGCACATCTGCAAAAAACAGTTGGATTCAAACAAAACAGAGTCAAAGGTCTATCACGAATTAGGTTGTTTATTCATTTGCTTACAGTATTTCACATCACACAATATCTCACTATAATGTAGCGTTCATTGACTTTGAAATTATCTGTCAGTGATACAGTAAACAAGATACAACAACTGCTATGTACACTTTAGTTTTTGACAATATATACAATATAGTACTTAAAGGAACACACTCCACTTTTTTTGGAAATAGGCTCATTCTCCATCTCCCTCAGAGTTAAAAATGCAGCGTCTTCTTTCTAGATCCATACGTTAATAGGGCTCTGGAGCGGGATCTTACGGGATGGGGCGTAGCCAGGATTTTTGGTCGAGGCGCCATATTAGCAGGCCAAACAAATGCTTGCTGTGTGGCCGGTTGTAATGTTAGATTGCACTACCGGCAAAGGAATAAGCTTGAAAACAGGCTCTCTTTTCATTGTTTCCTCACCTGGAAGCATCATGAGGGAGCTTATGTGTTGGATGTTACCAAAAGAAGGCGTCTAGCCTGGATAGCAGCTGCAAGGCGAGCTGATATTCAGTTCTCTACCATCCCCAGATATCTGTTGGTGTGCTTCAGTATTTTCATTCAGGTAAGTTCTAAATAAGTTCATGTTACTCTTTATAGCCTGTTAGTTTTATTTTCAATGTGCTCTGAGATCATAGCACAAACTTAGAACAAACATGCAGAACTACCTTCTATTTATAGAGTTGCTAATTATTTGGCATTATTGCAGCAAACCAGCCTATGAAATGAATGAAACAAATCCTGACTGGGTTCCAACGCTACACATGGGGCACTACGAAATCCCTGCTTCAAACTACATGCTACATACCACCATGCCAATCAGATTACTTCTTCCATGTGTGGGTAAAAAGGTGACCCTCCTGGATAAGATGGCAAAGGTTTGCTGCGTTTTGGTGAACATGTGCCCCAGTGTGGTAGTAAAACCAGGGAAAAATGCTCCTGTTAAATGCTCTTAAGTCTTGTGCTGTTTATGTAGTGATAAGTTTTCAAAAGAGACAGTAAATTACAGAATGCTAGTAGTGGGTGGTATTATTTAAATGCTGTCATGATTTTATGTGAACATTTTGTCATTTGTAAACTATACATAACATTGATTCTACATTGTAACTGATTTGATGTTCTACAAAGTGCTTTTAATTATTTTATATAATATAATTGTTTCTTTATTCAACTTTTGAACAGTGGTACTTAGTAAGTACATATTCAGTAAATGCAAAGTATTTACATGGCCCCCTAAATTAAAACATTATGGGTTATTCAGAACAGAACTATGCTTGGAAAAATATTGTCCCATCAGTTGATCCAACTCCTCCACAGTAGCAGGTGGAACTTTTATTTTTTGAGGACGGCTTCTTTTACCTGTCACAACGAATGGTCTGTTTATGTTTTGATCAAGAACCTTTTTTTGGGCAGCTGAAGAGGAGAAGTCTATCTTATGGCCAACCACTGACTGTATCTTGGTCATATTACCAGGCAAAACCCAGTATGCAGGTTCATCTGTAAAAGTCCTTGTGCCACAGATCCGCACTGTTGCTTCTACATTAAACAGAAGAGCAGCGACATGGCTGCAGGTCTCCATGACTCCGGCCATACAGGTGCAGTGGGCAGCTTCAACCTTCCCTGTGATACTCACAATGACCTGTGGCTGCAATGCTGCAATTCAGTCTTTAAGAGTGCAGTACCTGAAACACACACAGACGAAGTTCATTTAAAGACAAGAACTTTAATAAGCCAAGGCCGACACAAATGTTTTTTATCTACTTTCAAATCCATTTATCATAAATGTAACAAATAAAGTGTTTTTATGTATCCATCTATAGAACGCTGCATGTTAAATTCTAAATCTGCCTGTTTCTTTTTAGAAACCTATCAGCAAAAAATGAACCTAAAGTATGTAATGCAAGGATGTAATCACTTTCAAGAGGGAGAAAACATAATGTTCGACTTTAAGTGATAATTATGGACAGCTAATATGATAAGGAGATTCTGCAGGTCATTAATCAATGTATAAAACTAAAACAGAATGTATTTTTAGTGACACAGAACACAAACAAGGAAGCAAGATGTGTAATTAGGATTATTTATAATAAATATGAATTAATTAGGGCAATTTCTTTAACCATAAAGAATAACTAAATCCTTCAGGACAATGTCACATCAATGCACTGAACTCACTATGTTATCCCTCTAACAGAGCCTCCACATGTTCTCACTGTAATTTCCCCTCATGAATGAATTTATGCTTGCACTAATTTGAATGTTCGGGCGGAATCAAACGCATTTTACTCGCAGTACTCAAACTGACTTACCTTTGCTTGAATGACGGCGTACTCACAACGTGGAGGCTTAAAAATAGCCAAATCTTGTACCCAGTCCTTGGTGAATAAGATGTGCGCCTCCAGAGATTTATAATTGCGAAATTGGTGCGCCGTGTATGCGCTGACTCCACAGACAAGGTACGAGAGTAGATCATGCTAAGTCAATAGCGGTTTGGTCTTCAGGGTTTCTACTCCACGGCTGTATTTCATACGGGTCCACATTTCAACAATCAAGTACCGTCTCTTTGCATCTGGACACAATCTGTCTCTATACTGTCATTTTCTTTTCAGCTACGTTTCAGAATGGTTCGTAGCAATCTTGTTTTGATTCGTGGCCTGCCAAGATGGTGCTGCGCTCCCACAATGCATTGCGACGTTACGTCAACTCCAAAGCCCTTTGCGTGCAGGAGAGTATGCGCATGCGCATTGCCATGGTGGTTTAAAAAATAAAGATATAATGAAAAGTAATTAATAAAAATTAAATATTTAAACATTCCCACAAATGTGCAATGAACGTGCAAAAACTCTCTTTATTACTTGTTGCTGTTTCTTTCTTTCTTTCTTTTTTTTTTTGAAAAATAACGACGTCTCTGAGGCGCGAATTCCGACAGTGAGAGGAACGGCCGGATACAGGAGACGGGAAGAAACAAGCCGATTATGTTCGCGTTAATTAAGTGTTTGGAAGATGTAAAATTCTCAATTCTGCCAACTGAACATATACGAGATTTTAATGAGGATGAATAATTAGCCGGCATGGAGGAAACGGACCTTTATTTGGTGGAGTGGTGACAAGAAGCCAAAAGGCGGGTGGCCGGTCTATGAAGCCTCCATCATCAAGCTAGCAGGTGCCTTTTCTCATATAATATTACTTTATTCTCGCTTATTTGGCACGGAAGCGTAGAGCTGCCACCCAGGCAAAAGAGAAATATAAGTATATCACGTTATAACGTGAAAAGTATATCGTGCTAACAATATACTATCATGTTAGTACAATATACTTTTCATGTTTGAACAACATGTTTGAACAACATTGTACAAACAATGTACATAATTATCACGTCCGTACAATATTGTGCGAACGTGGTAATTATGTGTATTGTAATAACGTGATATTATATTATACAAACATGAAAAGCATAATGTTAGAACAATAAACATTTCATGTTATAACGTGATATAGCTCTATTTTTCTTTTGCCTGGGTGGCAGCTCCACGCTTCCATAATTTGGTAATCAAAATATGTAACTTAATTAATTATATTGTGACGTACTTTTGCCTTTTCTTATTATTCTACCTTCTCAGAAAGGGATAAAATTACAAATAAAACTGTTTACACTTGTTATATACAATAACTATCAAAACCTATTCACATTTAATTTGGCTTTCACAGAAATCCCACCTCTCCTTCTGGCTACAGAGTACTTACCAAGGTTAGAAACAAAGCACAGTTATGCTTTATGTTCGCTAATTTATGTTCGCTAATTACAATGTTCCACATTTCCTTGCTTTTTAAGTCATTTTTAGGCTTTTTAGAGTTTTTGTTTTTTGTTTTTTAGCAGTAATGTTTCTGCCTATTTATTTCAGCCCATGAAATCGAATGCAGATCTTCCTGATGTGAGATTTACATAAATGTAAGTAATTTTGTTTGTCATTGTCATTAATGTTGTTGCTGTTGTTGTTTTTGTGCAGTTTGCAATCATATAAACCTAGCAAGCATCAGTCAGCACAGTGACTAATCTAAACAGATTCTTGCTTTATTCACATATATTATATGTAATTATTTATACCTGCACATTGTACCTGGGGTTGCAGCCACTTGGCCCCACCCCATTGTTGTGACAGCCCTGATTGTACTTATACACTGCATCTGCCACATTAATGTATTTTTAAGTGACTTGTTTGTAATACATGAATTTGTTTCTTACAGATGTCAAAGTCTCAACCTCATGCTGCCCTCCCCCATCCTCCTAAAGTAAGTATTTGTTGTTGTAGTTTTTTATGCAGTGTCTGTGTCACATGCTAATCATAATTATTGAAATAACTGTTTTCTAACAGATTTTCCAAAACACTAGTTATGTTTGTTGTCATTCAGACCAATACTACTGCTTAGACATTGCTTAGTGGTCATGCATGTTTGACAAGCTTGTTATGATACCAAAACAGTAGGCCTATCACAATAATCGATATATCGACTTAACACACAATACATGTACATGACCTCAATAATTGTTGATGATGCAAATTATCTGTCATTATATTTACAAAAATAAAATATAATAATAACAACACAATAACATTAAATAACATTGTTTTCTATTTGTTAGAAAAATTACTATTTATTCAAGTTTTTATGGTATCTAATATTTTGATACCTAATTTCCATGATCTAAATATTTTAAGAATTACATGTTGGTTTGTCAATTGAAAGTGTGTAGATCTTGCATTATTATGGTTTTATATTATGATTATACATTCAAAGACATAAAATGGTCTTAAAATGACAATGACATAACTTGTCGCAATTGTTTATGGGGCAATATACCGACCAACAAAAAGTTGTTATCGTAACAGGCCTTCAAAACAGACGGTTTTATGATTGATAAATTCAAAAAATAAATACATTCAATTTCTCTGAGATTCTCTAATATTCAGTTACAGTTCACAACACAGCTACCTGTACATGCAGTATTATACTGTAAATTTAAATCTCTGCATTTAGCATCCCACTAGAAGAGTCACAGTTACTGCCTCTTTTTTTTCTTTTTTCTTTTTTATAAATACCTGTACTATTACTAACACATTTACTGTTTTACTTTTAGCCTGTGGATACAAATGCAGATTTCCTTAATGTAAGTTGTGCATTTTAATTACATCATGTTATTTTTATTATTATTTATTTATTTTATTTTACATTCAAATATGATTGCTAGTAGGTAAAGAATAGTTCACCTATAATTGATATTCCCAATTAATTTCTCACCTCTGATTGAATGCCTTTGTTTGTTTGCCTTTTTTGACTATAACAAAACATTTTTGCAGGATATATATGGTGAATTTATATGCATAGATACAGTCGTAGTGCTTGACACATGCACAGAGCAGTAGATGTACTAAAAAGGAAATAATTACAATCATGATGTTGATTGCTGATGTCAGTATATATATTTTAGAGGAATGTTTTGTTTTTCACCCAAAATGAACTATATTGCTTCAGAAGAGATTTATTACCCTACCTGACTCTTATATATTGTTCTGTTTTTTGTTTGTTTTTGTTATTTTCAGGTTCAATGGTGCGTGTTCTTCTAATGGCCGTCTTCCCACTGGAGGTTTTGATCCACAGCAATTTAAAAGGTAAACAGCTTTGAAAGTCAGTTCAAATGGTTAGCTAATAGTATTCTAAAAAGCCTACAACTCTGTCACCAGTTTCTTTACCAAAAAGTACCCATAAAAGTATCTCTCAATAGCATATCATTGTAGTTCAAATGTTTAGTGGTACAAATATCAGATTTTTGGAAATCTAAAACTAGTCAAACACTCAAATATTCATGCTTTTTATAGGAGGACAAAGCAAAATTGACATGGGCGCAGAGTGAAGAACTGCCCTTCATAAGGACACTATGACAGCCATATATAGTAAGTGAAGACTTTCTGTGTATCTAAAATTGCATACAGCACAAGTAACTTATTTTGCAACCATTAAAATAGGTTGCAAAGTAAGTTACCAATACAAATAGGTGATGATGCATTGTAGTGGTTGGTCTCAGACAAAGAAGGTCAACAGATTTATAAATGCTGGAGTGTAAGGAGAGACGACCAAAAGGGGTGTTAGCATTACTGTAATGTGAACTGGATAGACTTTCCATCTAGGAAAAAAAAGGGGTAAAATTATGCATAAAATATATCTGTATTAATATCTGTATCTATATAAACAGAAATATATGTTTGCTAAATGAAGCTAGCTAACATAAATCCTATTTTTATTTTAACTCTGATAAAAGTAATAGAACTGTGACTTTTGTTTGTTACAGTGGCGGTAAGGAAGAGGTTTCCCAATGTGTCCAGAAGGGCTTTGAGGATTGCAGTGAAAGCTGAGGGAACTGAGACTTCTGGAAAAGGAAAAGAAATTACATTTTAAGTATGTTGACTTATGTTCATACAATCACACACACATATACACACACATATGTAAATATATTTTAAAATATATTTTAGCACATATATTTTTTGGCCATTTTTTGTATATTTTGAAATATATTTCAAAATGTATTTTAAAATATATTTTTTTACCGTATGGGAAATGACAATTTTAAAATATGGCAATACAGTGGAACCCCGACTTACGAAATTAATTTGTTCCCGAGGGTCTTTTGTAAGTCGAAGCACCCATCGCGCCTTTTGAGTGAATGATAGGCTATAAGCTAATTGCTAACTGCAACAACAATACGTCGTTCAAGTGGAACAGCGAAGCGCAAGTACGAAAGCCAAGGGGTTGTCACATGATTCGGAAGGCATTGTGGGCATTCTGTGCTCAGCCAATTGGAGCCAGTGGATTTCGTAACACGGGCATTTTGCCGTAACACGGGCAGAAATATTGCTGTTAAGTGCCTTCGTAACTTGAATTTTTCGTTAAATGGGGCCTTCGTAAGTCAGGGTTCCACTGTATTTAATGATAGAGCTGGCATCAAGGTTTTTGCTTCTGTACTACAAGAGTTACCTCAGCGTGTTTAAAATAGGCTTCAGTGTTACGGTCCTGGGTCTTTGACGCAGTGTGTTTTGTGACTTTTGGACCTTGTTTACTTGTTACTGTAGTGATCAGTGTTTTGTAGTCTTTATTTGGTATAGTTTCATTTCCTTGTGCTTCCTAGTTTAATCCTTTCTATTTCTAGTTCTTAGTTAATTGTTTATTTAGTCTGCTCTCTTTCGTGTCTTGGTGTTGTCTGTGTGTTCTCTCCAGCCCGTCATGTCTTCCTTGCTCATTCCTATTGTTTCGCTGTCCCTCGCGCTGTGTCTCTGTGTTTGGTTTCTTTTTTATTTTGGTAGTTTAGGTCTCACGTGCATTGTGTTCAGTTTTGTTTTCCATGTCTCATTATGTGTGATTTGTTCCTCCTTTCTTCCAATCTGTTATCATATGTGTGAATTTAAGTCCTCACTGTCCCTCTGCATATTGTTGCGTTCCCATTTTTTGTGTTTCCCTGTGTGCCTTGCTTCCCTTGATACTCCTAGTTTCCCCTTTTTGTATTCTTGTATTCTTATGTTTAAGAGTGTTTTTGTTACAACAATAAAGCTGCCTCCTTTAGTTAGCCCTTTGAGTCCTGTGTTAGGGTCCTACCTCTGCCTGCCACACAGCACACTGTGTCACTCAGTGTGCTGTTACTGATACACAACAATGTAGGACCGATGGTGTTGAGAGTCCCAGACAGGACAGGAGGAGGTAATTTCTCTAAAAGCATGATGAGGGTTTCATTTTGCCTATTGCTGAAGTTAAGTCAAAACAGTTAACAAGGAGCGCAGTGTTACCATCAGAAAAGAAGAAAAAAACAACAACTTGGAAGTAGCAGAATCGTTAAAAACTTGCCCACTCTTTGTGAACTGCAAATTTTAACCCTTTGCTGACCTGTAAGGTTGGCTTTTCAAAGGTGGGCAAATCTTCCTCTATCACTTCTCGGCAGGATTAATATTATAAAAATGAATATATCACACTGTTTCTACCTCAATCCTTCTTCAAATCTGTGAATCGAATGATTTCATCATTCATATGGGCAAATAAGACCCCCAGGATTAGTATGACCTCACTACAACAGTGTAAGCTCAGTGGGGGTCTTGCTCTGCCCAACTTGATGTTTTAGTATTGGACAGCCAACATTCAAAAGTATGCCTATTGGCTGAATAATCCTCAAGCTACTTGGTGTTGCCTTGAGGCTCAATCATGTTTCTCTTCCTCACTCTCAGGACTATTATTTTCGTCCCTTCCTGTTTACAATTTACAGTCAACCCTGTTTTAATTGCCTCTCTGAAAATATGGTATCAATTCCGGCGTCACTTCAGTTCAGTCTCTGCTTCTGCTCTGACCCCAGTCTGCAACAACCACCTCTTCCCCCCGTCCCTGGTGGACTCCTCCTTCTGTATATGGGCAAGAAAAGGTATCAAATGTTTTTGACTTTTTTAAAGATAACGCTTTTCTCAGCTTTAGTGACTTTTGTTCTTTGTATGATTTGCCCTCGTATCATTTGTTCTTCTACTTTCAAATAAGAAACTTTGCATCTTCTATCTTGCCAGAATTTCCAAGTCAGCCTCCCAAGGCTTGATGGGAAGACTTATTCCAATTGAAGCCTCACAGTAAGGCTCTAATATCACAAATATATACTTTAATTATGGCATCGGGCAATTACTCAACCAAAAAAATTGCTTTGAGTTGGGAACAGGAACTGGGTCTTAAGTTTGGGGAAGGTTACTGGGACAAAGTAATCGACAAAATTCATTCCTCAGCCTCATGTGCAAGACTCTCCCTTATTCAGTTTAAGACGGTATACAGATTATACTTCTCAAGGTCTAGACTATTTAAAATATACCCCGACATTCCTGACCTGTGCAACAGATGCAACACCTCCCCCTGTGATTTAACTCATATGTTTTTTGCCTGCCCGACACTTCAATTATACTGGACTTTTTATTTTGAAGTGCTCTCTCATGTTTTGAGCGTTACTCTCAAACCATGCCCACTAGTTGCCATTTTTGGTGTTTCTGAAGGTGCCAGCCTAAACCTTGGTCATAAGCAGCTGGATGTTATCGCTTTCACTTCACTGCTGGCACAACGTAGAATTTTGCTGTCTTGGAAAGCTCCTCACCCTCCAGCCCAATCACGTTGGCTGGAAGATGTTACGTTCTTTTTATAAATGGAGAAAATAAAATTCAGACTCAGAGGAAATGTTAATAATTTCTCACAGATGTGGCAGCCTTTTATCATTTACTTCAATTCATTGAAAACACTTACAACAGACTAATCTTTAGTAGCATGGGGTTTTTTTGTTCTGTTTGGAGGGGGGGGGGGGGGGGGAATGTTTTTTGTTTTCTTCTTTTTTTGGGTTCTCTGTGTATGTTTGTTTTTTTTCCTTTTTCTTCTTTTGTTTTATTTAATTTTTTTTTATTGTTATCATCCAAATTGTAATAGCCTAATCTGTATTGAGGTATGTCTTTGTATCGTTTGGTACTTGTTTTAATAGGCCTGATATGTCAAATTACACGTACAAACTCTACAAATAAAGAGGGGGGAAAAAACTTGCCCACTCTAAATACAAACTTAAGAAAAAGACCCTGAATTATACCAAACATTAAAGAAGTTTCACGGTCCTGGGTCGGTGACCCAGTGTTTTGTTATTATTATTATTGTTCTATAATTTCTTTGCTGTAAATGACTTGTGTTCTGATTTGATGTTTGATTTTCATCATTGTTATCACTGTTAGTGTTTAGGTTTCTTTCTCTGTATTTCTAGCGCTCTAGTTCTCTGCTCTGTGATTCTTAGGTTTTTTCCATGAGTCCCTTTTAGTTCGGTGTCAAGTCTGTGTCTTTGTGAATTGCCTCTTCTTTCCTGTTTTATTTTGATAGTCCCAGTCCTACGTTAGTGTGTCTAGTTTTGCTTCCCCGTATCTCGTTATGTCCGTTATGTCTCCCTCCTGTTTCTCATTCCCTGATTGCTCCTTTGTGTATTTGAGCCCTGTGTTTTTTCCTGCATGTTGCTGGTTCGTCTGTGTTTTCTCCCCGAGTCTCCCCGTGTTCCTCTATGCTTCATGTACCTCCACTCTCCATCTCCTTGTGTTCTGGTTTGTTGTTTAATTCTTAGTTTTTCCCAGTTTAGGTTATTTCTCAGTTCTGTTCTCGCCACCCTCGCCTTTTCTTGTATGTCCCTCTCCACAATAAAGCTCAATCACATCAGCAGTGCCTGCATCTTGGGTCCTCACTCCTAACCCCACACGTCTGCTGTGACACAAAGACTTATAGTCACTGAAACCAACTTCATTTATGTGCAGATGGTCATGGGCAGCGCCATAAGTAAAGACCAAGTCCAAAGTATGTCCAGCAATATGAATAGGCCCAAACAGGTGGAATCTTCATTTGCTCACCAGCATCTCAAATGTCGAGTGTAACAACTAGGGATGGGTATCGTTTAGGTTTTATCCGATACCGGTGCCAAATCGGTACTTTTGGAACAGTGCCGGTGCTAAAACGGTGCTCGAACCGGTGCTTAAAGAATGGAGAACACAAACTTCATCCAAAAACCTCTCATGTTTTTATTTTTAGCAGTCTCTTTTTTTCTGCAAAATGATAAGAACCGTAACAACATATAAACATCATCTGTGCAAAGATTTATGTTTTTAAAGTGAAACAGTGAAAAACTACAGCCCTGTCAATACATGAATATCCAGACGTTGTACAAAAATGTCCAATTTTGGCACACAATTGGACACCATGCCAGTTGAAATTTTTAGGTATTTAAGAGCAGACATTAATTAATTTTATTAACATGCCTAAAAATGCTTTTTTTAGAAATACGTTTTTGAAGAATCAACCATACATTTACATGGTAATGGGCCTTTTCTGCCATGGAGCGCTTAATTGGCCTCTGGCCCTTTAAACTCTGAGGGGCTGTAACTTTGGTTTCTTTTGGTCAATTTGCATGATTGACACCTCTTTTTAATTGTTTGAGCCAATAGAGTCACAGTAATGATGCCACGTTCACGTTACTTCAACCAATCAGACGTTCCAAGGCCAAAACCCACGTGGGCCCAAATTTACTGCATGTGACGTCTGTCCAGTCACGTGTCTATAGGTGGGTCTGAAATGGAGGTTGTTGACAGAAAATGGCTCTGATGCGGCTAGGTAGGCGTGGTAACTGCTGATAACCACATGGCTACCGGCGAAAATAACGGAGGAAATCTGGACGGTAAGCCAATTTCTGTCTTAGCGCATTTGCGCCGCTGTGTGTTTTTGTGGTCTTCTTTTGCGGCTCATTCAGTGAATTTTGGTCAGAGTGTGGTGAAACTTGGTGTGTGGAGTCAGTGATAGCTCTGGAAGATAACCAGCTTTTCTTTAGCCGGTTACATGAAGTCTGGAGAATTTCTGGTTCGCCTTGTTTGTTTAGCGGACTTGTGCGCATTTACATAACTGCTTGTTTAATCATGGCTTGTTTTCGTTGAGTTTGGTGGTTGTAGAAATGGTTTATATGACATTTTAGCTGAGATTCAGAGGTTTCTGTGGATACCACACATGTCTGGACTTATATTTTTCACCCCGTGTTATAACCGATTAAACGTGATCTCCTCCTTTTTGCTCGCGGTACCGGGGGCGTGGGGCTTAAAGCACTTGTTGCAGGCTGCTGGGTTTGCATCTTTTGCTGTGAAGTACAGCCAGACTTTTGACCGCTTCGGCTTGGGCATTTTTAAGCTGTAGTTCTGCTCTAAAAGAACGTACGTACCTGGGCCCGCCTACTATCCTTGTAAATGTAAAATGATTGGCTAGAATCCAAAGTGTATGACATCTCAAGAAAAAAAAAAAGCACCGAAATAAAGCACCGAAATGTGCGCTGCTTTTCGGTCTGGTTACTACCGTTTATGTCAGAACCGGTGCCATAATGGCACCGGATACCGGTACCCATCCCTAGTAACAACCAGTGTTGGGACTAACACGTTATTAAGTAACGCATTACAGTAACTACGTTATTATTGTGGTAACGAGCACGGTAACTAGTTATTATGCCAAAACCAGGAACGCGTTACTCGTTACTGGGATTTAGATAGGCTCGTTATTCGTTACTTCATGTGGTGGATATCGCGGAGCTTCCACAGATTCAGTAACATTAGCAAGTGGTGGAGGCCAGCAGGTGGATGAGGGAAAGGGGAGGCAAGAGGAGAGACCCGAAGTGGTCGCCGGTCCGAGTGTCAGGATAACTGAACTTCAGGTAAGAAGTTATGACCTGCAGTCTATCTGGGTCAGATATAAACCAAGTTTAGGTGCAGTTTATTTTCGTTATGCTGACTTTTCCGTACTGCGTACTAGCTAGCATGACGGAGTTTCTATACAGCTGGGTGGGTGCTATAATGTTACTGATGTTGAACTTTATTTTGTTCATAAGGTTAATTATTAGAGTTTCCAACCATCCCCTAAAAAACGGAATCGTCTCGTATTCAGAGAAAATATTACGTGTTTCGTATTGAGGTGAAAAGAAACACAGTTTGTCCCGGACTTCAGCTACAATGGAAAAAGACACAAAGCTTGGAGTTATTCTGTGTTTACGCTGCACAGCTGCCTCTTCTTCTCTCACTCTCCCCCCCTCTCTCTCCTGTTTCTACTTCAATCATTAATCTGATCAATGATCAGTTGATCGGCTTTCCTCTCTTGTTTGTTTATCGCCCACTTTGCGCCAGAAAGAGGAAACCAGCGGATGTCGCGTTAAACAACAGCAGCACGTTTAAGCTTGATCAGCTGTTGTTAGAATTTATTTAATATTAATTTCTAGTATCAGCTGATGTTTGCTGGAGCCACAGCTGTAAAGCTGCTGGTCATGATATCGTTTGGATATGTGGTGAGAGGGAAACATGAAGATGAAACCAGGAGATGTCCTTACTGAATCATCAGAGCTGAACAGGTGATGGAGAAACAGGTTTACCTTTTAGGTGACATGAATGAGTTGAAGGGAAGTTGTGAACTGTTTCTGAGAGACAAATAACACCAGCATCCTTTTCTACGTAGCTGACAGCTGGTAACTGTGCAGGGGCGAGTCTAGCAAAGTGTTGCCAGGGGGCCAGATAGGGCATTAACAGGGAAAGGGGGGGACAAGGAAATACTTTTCTTTATTATTCTCATTTAAAATGTCTCGCTTTTAAAAAATAATTATCTGAGTCTTACAACAAACAATTGATAGATTGATACATATATACCACCAGAACAGTGTACATCACTGTCACAACAGTGTTTGTTTTCATTCAAAGGCTTTATGATTTTTCCTATAATGGTGGGCCGGTCTCTAGTCAAAATGCCCGTGACGATTTTTTTGTCCCAGTCCAGCTCTGTATGCAGCTCATCTGCAGTCTGGTGTTACCTACATCTTCCTATTCAGAAGGCAGAATTTCCAAGTTCTCAGTACAATCAAAAGCACCACGACTGCAGTTTTTGTGTTGGATGTAAAAAGCAGGCTAGAATCATGGCGGCGGTCAACGACGGTCCAGGCGTGGGATTTCTCTCGTGGAAATATGCACATTATCTTTTCCTTTCTATTGGTAGGTGGCACAGTGCACTTGTGGCAAGTAAGCAAGCTAGAAGACTGGCAATCTGGCTGGGTATCCAGTTACGGAAGCAACACATTAACAAGAGAATTCTGAGTAAAACCAAAGTTACTTTCCCTAGTAACTAGTTACTCTGAAAGTAACGAGTAACTGAAGTAACTGAGTTACTTTTGATAGAAGTAACTAGTAATGTAACTAAGTTACTAATTTAAAGTAACTTACCCAACACTGGTAACAACACACCACGTTTTCAAACAATGCTGTCAGCAACTCTCTGCACTCTTCTCTGTTGTACTGTACTGTACTAATGCTAGTGAATAAGTTCAAGATTTTTAGATCTCAGTCACTCCATGAGTCTTTTACACTCCCTGGAATATTTCTTATATATTTTTTGTTTGAAACTCTTTCCATTTCTAGCCAGAATGTTTATCTTTCCAAATTTAACCGGAAATTTCACAGGGAAACAAACATTTGGTATACCTGATCTCTATGATTAGGTTTATTGTCCTCTTCTGAAGGTCTGAAGTGTACACAAGTCTGAAGGCAAATAGTAAATTTTTCTGCATGCATTTCAAATGTCCTTCCATGTTATTCCACTTATCCGGGGTCAGGTTGCAGGGGCAGCAGCCTAAGCAGAGAAGTCCAGACCTCCATCTCCCTGGCAACCCCCTCCAGTTTGTCCAGGAAACACCAAGGCGTTCCCAGGACACGCTGGAGAGATTCTCTCCAGCGTGTCATGGGTCTGCCCCAGTGGGACAAGCCCAGAATACCTACCCAGAAGGCATCCCTGTTATGGCATCCCTGAACCACCTCACCTGGCTCCTTTCGATATGAAAAAGCAGCGGCTCTAATCTGAGCCCCTCCTGGATGGCTGATGTTATGTCCCTTGGCTATAGAAGGAGCTAACATAAAGTTAAAATAGTGAAGGAGGAGTCAAGATGGTAGCTTTTAAAAGGTTTATCTTCAGCTAGTTGTAAAGGTTGAGTTCAGACTGACAATCAGCTTCAGGGAGAGCCAAGGCCAACATAACAAGCAAAACATCCTTAATACGAAAATAAAAGGAACTTGCCTAACTCCAAAGAAAACAAAATATACAACCAATAACCATAACCTACGTAACAATACATAAACAGGAGAAAACAGGATCACAAAACAAAAGGCATGTAAGCCTGCACAAGTATGGCAGTCCAAATGGCCGGAGGGCCCCGAAACATAGCTGTACAGGCATTATATAGGCCTCTGCTGAGAAGCAATTATGTGGGTTCAGGGAGCAGCACCCAATCAAGAAAGAGGAGGCAGAGCCTAGACAAAACATAAGAGATTATCTAACAAAAGAAAACCTGCATCCTCCTGGGGGATGTAACAGCCGAACTCATCGTATCGCTAAGGGAGAGGCCAACCACCCTTCTGAGAAAGCTAATTTCCGCTGCTTGTATCCACGATCTCGTTATTTCAGTCACTACCCACAGCTCGTGACCACAGGTGAGAGTGGGGACGTAAACTGGCCAGTAAATCGAGATCTTTGCTTTTATGCCCAGCTCTCTCTTCACCACGACAGAGTGGTACAGTGTCCGCATGACTGCAGCCGCAGCACCAATCTGCTCCCTTCTCCTCTCACTCGTGAACAAGATTCTGAGATACTCAAACTTCTCCACCTGGGGCAGTAACTTGTCCCTGACCCAGGGTGTGCACTCCACCCTTTTCCAGCTGAGGACCATATCATCAGACTTGGAGCTGCTGATTCTCATTTCCAGCAGTTCACACTTGGTTGTGAACTGCTCCAGTGCAAGCACAAGGCCACCACCTGATGAAGCCAAGAGAACCACATCATTGGTGAAAAGCAGAAACAAGATTCTGAGACTGCTCAAGTGGAAGATTTCGACCACTTGGCTACGCCTAGAAATTCTGTCCACAAAAATTATGAACAGAATCTGTGACAAAGGTCAGTCCTGGCTGAGTCCAACACCAACCGGAAATGAGTCCAACTTCTATGTGGACCAAGCTGCTGCCATAGTTGGAGCACACAACATCTAGAGCTTTCAGGAACTCAGGGTAAACCTTTTCCACCCCAGCGACCCTGCCACCAAAGAGTTGTTTAAATGCCTCATTGACCTCAAGAGGGGGACGACAGAGACAAGTCGCCCCCCTCTACCCCAGACTGCTTCCTCTACAGAAGACGTGCCAATGGGATTATTTAGGGTCCTCTAAGTATTCCCTCCAGCATCAGGCGAATCAGTCAAAGTCAGCATCGCTCCACCTGCACTATACACAGTGCGGGTAGAGCACAGCTTCTTGAGTCTTCTTGAGTCACCTGATGGTTTGCCAGAAACTCTCGAGGCAGTCTGAAAGTCTTTTTTCATGGCTTCTCTGAACTCCATCCACACCCAAATTTTTGCTTCAGTCATTGCTTGAGCCTCATTCTGCTCGGCCTGTCGGTACCTATTGGCTGCCTCCGACGTCTCATATGCTAACCAAGCCCAATGGGAGTCCTTTTTCATTCTGATAGTTCCTTTTTACCGGCAATGTCCACCATCTGGTTTGGGGGTTACTGCCACGACAGGCACCAACGACCTTGCGGGCACAGCTTAGTGCAGGAACTTCAGCAAAGTCTGAACATGGTCCACTCAGACTCCATGTCCCCAGCCTCCCTCGGGATGCTGTTGAAGCTCTGCTGGAGGGCGATTTAAAGATCTTGTGGACGGGGGGCCTCTGCCAGGCATTCTCAGTACACCCTCACTATATTTTTAAACCTCCCAGGTCTGTCCTGCATCCTCCCCTGCTGCCTGATCCAACTCACCACCAGATGGTGATCAGTGGACAGCTCAGCTCCTCTCTTCACCCAAGAATCCAGAACATATGGCCCCAGATCTGATGATACAATTACAAAATCTATCGTCAAAATGCGGCCTGAGGTGTCCTGGTGCCATGTGAACTTATGGACACCCTTATGTTCGAACGTGGTGTTTGTTATGGACAAACAGTCATTTGCGCAGAAGTCTTGTAACAGAATACCACTCTGGTTCCAATCCCGCCCCTCCAGGACTCACTGTCATTGACCACATGAGTGTTGAATTCTCCCAGTAAAACGACAGAGTCCCCAGGTGGAGCGCCCTCAAGAACCCCACCCAGGGGCTCCAGGAAGGCCGGGTACTCTGAAATGTTATTTGGCACATAGGCGCAGTGATGATCAGGACCCATTCCCCAACCTGAAGGTGCAGGGAATAAACGCTGTCACCCACTGGGAAGAACTCCAGTGGGTGACAGCGGTGGGTGTTACTAAGACACCCACCTCAGCCCGCCGCCTCTCATTCTCATAGTGAGTGAGAAAGGTGACTGTAGAAAAACTCAGTGCATCACCCCCCAGCAGCCTACAGCAGGGCTAACTATATGCTTTAGCAAAAAGGAAAGTTTGAAGCCTGATCTTGAAAGTAGAGATAGTGTCTGTCTCCTGAATCCAAACTGGAAGCTGGTTCCACAGAAGAGGGGCCTGAAAACTGAAGGCTCTGCCTCCCATTCTACTTTTAAATACTCTAGGAACAACAAGTAAGCCTGCAGTGTGAGAGCCAAGTGCTCTAATAGGGTGATATGGTACTACAAGGTCATTAAGATAAGATGGGGCCTGATTATTTAAGACCTTGTATGTGAGGAGCAGGATTTTGAATTCTGGATTTAACAGGAAGCCAATGAAGGGAAGCCAATACAGGAGAAATCTGCTCTCTCTTTCTAGTCCCTGTCAGGACTCTTGCTGCAGCATTTTGGATTAACTGAAGGCTTTTCAGGGAGTTTTTAGGACTTCCTGATAATAATGAATTACAGTAGTCCAGCCTGGAAGTAATAAATGCATGAACTAGTTTTTCAGCATCACTCTGAGACAGGATATTTCTAACTTTAGAGATGTTGCACAAATGGAAGAAAGCAGTCTTACATATTTGTTTAATATGTGCGTTGAAGGACATGTCCTGGTCAAAAATAAAATAAAATAAAATGTGGTCATATGACATTTTCGTATTTGAAATTTTCAGTGTTTCTGTGCTGCATGAGTTGCTCTACCTTCTCTTTCCCTGCAGCACGGAGTTCAAGTATTTCTTGGCCGCCATCTGTTTGCGGAAACGGCTGTAGCTGTCAGTGAAAACGGCATCAGAGTGCCGTTTGGCTGGAAGCAGGTTTTCTGTCAGGTCACCACTATAAGGAGAAACATTCATTTTTAAGAGGATGAGCTAGAAGCCATAAAGTTTAAAATAACCTAAACCTATTATGAAAACATCGTGACTGGAAGATTTTTATCTCCTGCATTTGAAATGCTGTAAATTTGGTAAAAAAAAAGAAAAGAAAAAAAAAGTTGTTATTATTTATGCAAAGGGGCTTCATATCAACATCATTTTAAAAAATCTTTCTTACTCCTTTGTTCAAAGACTGCTTCATTAAACTGTAAAGTGCCTTAAAGCATGAAGAGAAGAACTTTTAACACTAGAACCACCAAGGTGTTCATGTGCACTCATTTTGCCTTTTATACATGCTTTAACTCTGATAATATTGAATCCCATTATCTCATCTTTAGCCTGTACCTAAAACAGGGTTATTCATAACAGACTGAATTTTGGGGAGTGTGAGATAAAATAAAACAAACAAAAAAGCAGTTACAACTATTTGTACCTGGAACCATCGAGGATGTCATTTTGACCATCGGTATGAAATGCTGCTCTCAACAGTCATCATATTCCAATACATATATTTTGACATGAATTCTCCTGTATGAGCAAGAGGTATCTATAGTCATGTGAAAAAGATTTAAGACTCAAAAAACTAAGCAGCACCATGACTGCTTCCACTGGAGTTCAGAAGCTCACTAACTGCAAATAAAATACATTAAAATAGAAATAAAATGACCTGGATCAGAAGCTGCCTGCTACCGCTCCTCAGTAATACTGAGCACTACTAAGTACTAAATGGTAAAAATGGCCTGTATTTATATAGCGCCTTACTAGTCCCTAAGGACCCCAAAGCGCTTTACATATCCAGTCATTCACCCATTCACACACACTGGTGATGGCAAGCTACATCGTAGCCACAGCCACCCTGGGGCGCACTGACAGAGGCGAGGCTGCCGGACACTGGCGCCACCAGGCCCTCTGACCACCACCAGTAGGCAACGGGTGAAGTGTCTTGCCCAAGGACACAACGACCGAGACTGTCCAAGCTGGGGCTCGAACTGGCAGCCTTCCGATTACAAGGCGAACTCCCAACTCTTGAGCCACGATCGCCCCGTACTACTCCCTGGGTGTTTGGTACACAGGGCCTGAGAACAGGAAGGCTGTGCAGAAAGTAATTAACACCACCCAAAAAATTGTTGGCTGCCCCCTGCCACCCCTGGAGGCCATCGCCAGATCCTCCTGTCTCAGGTAAACCAGGGCCATTACAGGTGAGCCCTCGCACCCCGCCCACCACCTGTTTGACCCTCTGCTCTGTGGTTGGCGCCTCAGGTCAGTCAGGTCCCACACCTCCAGACTCACAAACAGCAGTTTGCAGGTCTTGAGCATTTAGACGTCTTAACACAATCTTCCCACAATTTATTTTTATACCAAAACCCTCCCCATAACCTGCACTTCCAGGGATAAATGTGTTTATTAAAAAATCCAAACCTACATGGCCATGTGTGAAAAAGTAGACCCCCACCCCCCCATTCCTAAAGCTGTGGGATTCCAGTGAACTGCACTGAGAGGCATTATCCACTCATGGTGAAAACATGGAACAGTGGTGAACCTTCCCAGGAGCAGCCAGTCGACCCAAAGAGCCCAGTGACAACTCACCCAAAAGGTCACAAAAGACCCCCAGAACAACATCCAATCAACTGCAGGCCTCACTTGCCTCAGTTAAGGTCAGAGTTCATGACTCCACCATAAGAAAGAGACTGAGCAAAAACTGCCTGTTCAGCAAAAAGAACATAAAGGCTCGTCTCAGTTTTGTCAGAAAATATATTGACGATCCCCAAGACTTTTGGGAAAATACTCTGTGGACTGATGAGACAAAAGTTTACAAAAGTGTCCCATTACATCTGGCGTAAACGTAACACAGCATTTCACAAAGGAACATGATGATCCAAAGTCCTCCAATGTCGAATAGAATACAATAAAAATATATTTATCGTTCCTCATTGGAGAAAGTCAGGTGTTCCAGTAGCAAAGTGACAGGACAATGGAGCACGTAGATTTACAAATTTATTTACAGTTATTAAGTTATTAAAAATGTTAAAAAAAAAGATTAAAAACAGAAAAATTGTGGCTGATTTACATTAATTCTGCAAAGATGAGTGGGCCAAAATTCCTTCACAGAGCTGTAAAAGACTCATTACCAGATACTGTAAACTGTTGATTGCAGTTGTTGCTGCTAAGTGCGGCTCAACCAGTTATTAGGTCTTCGGGGACAATCACTTTTTCACACAGTGCCATGATTTTTTTCCTCTCAAAAATAAACACCGTCATTTAGTAACTGCATGTTGCAAATTTGCTTGATCTGAAAGATTTAAGTGTGACCAACATCCAAAGAAAAAGGAAAGGGGCAAACAGTTTTTCACACCACTGTATGTGTCATTATGGTAATCCCAGGCAGGCCATCAAAGCAGGCTAACCCTGATCTATGGATAATAAGCACTAATTTGAAAGTAAATGGGTGTTTATTTGAACTGCTCTAAAACAGTTTTGGAAATGATGCTTCATTCAAATATTAACAAAACAAGTTGAAAACATTTTCATAGGAAAGGAGTCCTGGTGCATTAAGAACATGTGGCTCTTTTCTGAACGATGCAGAGTTTCATACTTGACCCGTTTTTCCATCAGTGACTCCAGATAATCTTTAGCTGTAAGCTGACTCAGCAGTCTGCTGTAACCACTGGTGAACAGTCCATCAGCATGACGTGAAGATCTGCACAAAGAACAGCAGCAACAACTCAGAGACACAACTCCATTTCATTCACTTATCCAGAGTTTAAAAGACGTGAAATTTGCACAGCATTATGCTTTTTGCATTTTTATGAATGTTACTGGCACTATAAACTGTAAGGACTGTAATCATGAGTGTGTAAAACGCCATAAGACACCAACAATCACAAATGGGAAGAAATTTCCTGTGGATTTTCCAGGAA